>NC_086449.1:727845847-728162847 GCF_028390025.1 Pseudophryne corroboree
AGATGCGCCATCACCTGGAGAGTGATAAAATTTAGAGTAAATTTAGCTCCTAATGGTCATTTTTCAAACACGGGCTGATGTATCATTACTTCGCATTTCACACATATTTGTTTTGCCTAATATCGCATTTGATTGTTCTACTATTAGCGTGACATGTAATAATGACATGCAATATTTATAGTGAATGTGAAGTAACTGATTTTTTGCCATGTGTTTTTTCAATGTGATAAAAATCTTGTTGTTATGGCATTTTCTCACTGCACATGTGTACAGCATGGCGGACTGGCGGTGATTGTATATTTTAGGCGTTCAGGGGGTGTGTAATATATAATTTATTATTAGTGGTCCGGGTGTTGTCTAGACGTCTTTATCATGGGGTCTTTATAATTATAATTAATTATAAATTATAAAATTATAAATATATTAAATGAATTAAATATATTTTAATATATTAATTAAATATATGTTAAAAATATTAATTATAAATTATTACATTATAAATATAAATGATAAAATTCTAAATAAATTATAAAAAAATAACTAATTGAAAATATTTATTTAATTAAGACAATAAAAAAAAACAAAATTAGACCCATACATAATAGACACCAAGAAATTTGAAGCTACATCAAAGATGTTTTACAGCAACTGTTAAATATGTAACACATTTTGCGACAAAAATCTGCCTAGATTAGTTGATACATATCATTTTTATCGCATTCAATAGACTCCTATGGGTCTGGTAAGCTTTTTGTGATAAGAGAAAAACAGATTTGTATCTCCCCCCCAAAAATTAAATAAAAAATAGGATTTTAATACCTACCGGTGAATCCTTTTCTTCTAGTCCGTAGAGGATGCTGGGGTCCACTTCAGTACCATTGGGTATAGATGGTTCTGCAGGAGCCATGGGCAATTTAAGACTTTTCAAGGGTGTGAACTGGCTCCTCCCTCTATGCCCCTCCTCCAGACCTCAGTATAGGAACTGTGCCCAGGGAGACGGACATTTCGAGGAAAGGATTTACTTTTAATTTAATGGTGAGATCCATACCAGCTCACACCTCAACCATGCCGCACAACATGGCATTCAACATAACACATGCCAACGGGCATAAACAATTGCAGCAACATGCTGAAATAACCGTAACACAACATTAGTGTAACTACAAAATGAACTGCAGGTAAAGTACGCACTGGGGGGGTCATTCCGAGTTGTTCACTCGTTATATTTTTCTCGCAACTGAGCGATTAGTCTCTAATGCGCATGCGCAATGTCCGCAGTGCGACTGCGCCAAGTAAATTTGCTATGCAGTTAGTTATTTTACTCACGGCATTACGAGGTTTTTTCTTCGTTATGGTGATCGTAATGTGATTGACAGGAAGTGGGTGTTTCTGGGCGGAAACTGGCCGTTTTATGGGTGTGTGCGAAAAAACGCTACCGTTTCTGGGAAAAACGCGGGAGTGGCTGAAGAAACGGAGGAGTGTCTGGCCGAACGCTGGGAGTGTTTGTGACGTCAAACCAGGAACGAAACTGACTGAACTGATCGCAGTTGCCGAGTAAGTGTGGAGCTACTCAGAAACTGCTAAGAAGTGTCTATTCACAATTTTGCTAATCTTTCGTTCGCAATTTTGATAAGCTAAGATTCACTCCCAGTAGGCGGCGGCTTAGCGTGTGCAAAGCTGCTAAAAGCAGCCTGCGAGCGAACAACTCGGAATGAGGGCCTGGGTCGGGTGCCCAGCATCCTCTACGGACTAGGAGAAAAGGATTTACCGGTATGTATTAAAATCCTATTTTCTCATACATCCTAGAGGATGCTGGGGTCCACTTCAGTACCATGGGGTTATACCAAAGCTCCAGTACGGGCGGGAGAGTGTGGATGAGCCTGAAACACTGATTGACCAAACTTGAGGTCCTCAGCGGCCAAGGTGTCAAATTTGTAAAACTTAGCAAACGTGTTTGACCCTGACCAAGTAGCTGCTTGGCAAAGTTGTAAAGCCAAGACGCCTCGGGCAGCTGCCCAGGATGAGCCCACCTTTCTAGTAGAATGGGCATTTACCGACTTCGGTACCGGCAATCCTGCCGTGGAATGAGCGTGCTGAATTGTTCCTCTGATCCAGCGCGCAATAGTCTGCTTAGAAGCAGGACACCCAATCTTGTTGGGAGCATACAGGACAAACAGAGCTTCCGTTTTCCTTATCCGAGCTGTTCTTGTGACATAAATTTTCAAAGCTCTAGCAACATCAAGAGACTTTGACTCAGTGAAAGTGTCAGTAGCTACTGGCACCACAATAGGTTGGTTTATGTGGAAAGATGAAACCACCTTTGGAAGAAATTGTTGACGAGTTCTTAACTCTGCCCTATCTTCATGGAAGATCAGGTACAGGCTCTTGTGAGACAAGGCCCCCAACTCAGACACCCGCCTTGCGGATGCCAAGGCCAAAAGCATCACCTCTTTTCAAGTGAGAAACTTCAACTCTATTTCCTGTAGAGGTTCAAACCAACTCGATTGAAGGAACTGCAACACCACATTAAGGTCCCATGGTGCCACAGGAGGCACAAATGGAGGCTGGATGTGCAGAACCCCTTTCACGAACATCTGAACTTCTGGAAGGGAGGCCAATTGTTTTTGAAAGAAAACTGATAAGGCCGAAATCTGGACCTTGATTGAACTGAGTCTAAGGCCCGCATCCACACCAGCCTGCAGAAAATGGAGAAACTGTCCTAACTCAAACTCTTCCGTAGGAGCCTTCTTGGATTCACACCAATACACATATTTTCTCCAAATACGGTGGTAATGTTTAGACGTTACTCCTTTCCTGGCCTGAATAAGAGTGGGGATGACTTCCTTGGGAATACCCTTTCGGGCTAGGATCCGGTGCTCAACAGCCATGCCGTCAAACGTAGCCGCGGTAAGTCTTCATACACGCACGGCCCCTGCTGTAGCAGGTCCACATGAAAAGGAAGAGGCAGAGGACCTTCTATGAGCAACTCCTGAAGATCTGGATACCAAGCCCTCCTTGGCCAGTCTGGGGCAATGAGGATCGCTCGAACCCTTGTTCTCCGTATAATTTTGAGAACTTTTAGTATCAGTGGAAGTGGAGGGAAGACATATACCGACCGAAACATCCACTGGGTCACCAGTGCATCCACTGCCATTGCTTGAGGGTCTCTCGACCTGGAACAATATCTCTGAAGCTTCTTGTTGAGACGAGATGCCATCATGTCTATTTGAGGAACTCCCCAAAGACTTGTCACCTCTGCGAAGACTTCTTAGTGGAGGCCCCACTCTCCTGGATGGAGATCGTGTCTGCTGAGGAAGTCTGCTTCCCAGTTGTCCACTCCCGGAATGAAAATTGCTGACAGAGCTCTTACATGTCTTTCTGCCCTGAGGAGGATCTTTGACACCTCCGCCATTGCTGCTCTGCTTTTCGTTCCGCCTTGACGGTTTATGTGCGCGACTGCTGTTACATTGTGTGACTGGATCTGCACGGGTTGATCATGAAGAAGATGTACCGCTTGTAAAAGGCCGTTGTAAATGGCTCTCAATTCCAGAACGTTTATGTGAAGGCAGGTTTCCTGACTTGACCATTTTCCTTGAAAGCTTTCCCCCTGTGTGACTGCTCCCCAGCCTCGGAGACTTGCATCCGTGGTTACCAGGACCCAGTCCTGAATCCCGAACCTGCGTCCCTCTAATAGGTGAGAACTGTGTAGCCACCACAGGAGCGAAATCCTGGCTTTGGAGGACAGGATTATCTTCCGGTGCATGTGCAGGTGGGATCCGGACCACTTGTCCAACAGGTCCCACTGGAATACTCTGGCATGGAATCGGCCAAACTGTATGGCCTCGTAGGCCGCTACCATCTTCCCCAACAACTGAATGCATTGATGGATCGACACTCTTGTTGGTTTCAAAATTTGTTTGACCATTCTCTGGATTTCTAGAGCTTTTTCTACTGTGTCCAGTATTATCCCCAAAAAGGACAATCTCATCGACGATTCTAACTGCGACTTTGGAAAGTTCATGATCCAACTGTGTTGGAGCACTGACAGGGAGAGTGCAATGTTCTGCACCAATCGTTCCCTGGATCTCGCTTTTATCAGGAGATCATCCAGGTAAGGAATTTTATTGATTCCTTGTTGTCGAAGGAGGACCATCATCTCTGCCATCACCTTGGTGAATACCCTCGGTGCCGTGGAGAGTCCGAACGGCAACGTCTGGAACTGGTAATGGCACTCCTGTACTGCGAATCTCAGATAAGCTTGGTGAGGAGGATAAATGGGAACATGTAAGTGAGCATCTTTTATGTCCACTGACACCATGAAGTCCCCTTCCTCCAGACTGGAAATCACTGCCCTCAGAGATTCCATCTTGAATTTGAACCTTTTCAAGTAGAGATTCAGATTTTTCAGGTTTAAAATTGGTCTGACCGAGCCGTCCGTCTTCGGAACTACGAAGAGGCTTGAATAAAAACCTTCTCCTTGCTGTGACAAAGGTACCAGGACAATGACTTGATCCTGACATAATTTTTGAATTGCAGCTGTTACGACTTCTCTTTCTGGAAGAGAAGCTGGCAAGGTCGATTTGAAAAATCGGCATGGGGGGACGTCTTGAAACTCCAGGTTGTATCCATGGGACACTATTTGTAAGACCCATCGGCCAGGCCAGATTGAAGCCAGATCTGACTGAAAAGTTTCAGACGTGCTCCCACCCGAGCGGACTCCCGCAAGGGAGCCCCAGCGTCATGCTGCAGATTTGGCAGAAGCAGGGGTTGATTTCTGTTCCTGCGATCCTGGAGATGCTGCAGATTTTTTCCCTTTTCCCCTTCCTCTACCTGCAAAGAAGGGGGAACCTTTGGCCTTTTTGTATTTGTTGGGCCGAAAGGACTGCATCTGAGAGTGATGTGTCTTTTTCGCCGGTGCAGGAGCATAAGGCAAGAATGTCGACTTACCTGCGGGAGCCGCAGAGACTAATGCATCCAACCCACCTCCAAACAAGGCCTCACCTTTATACGGGAGAGCCTCCACATTTCTTTTGGAATCTGTATCAGCAGTTCACTGGCGAATCCACAACGCCCTCCGAGCCGATACTGCCATGGTAGCGGCTTTTGAACCCAAGAGTCCAATATCTTTCATGCCTTCTAGCATGTATGCAGCAGCATCTTTGATATGACCTAACGTTAGGAGTATCTCGTCTCTATCTATAGTGTCAATTTCCGATGACAGGTTATCTGACCATTTTTCGATATCCCTACTCACCCATGCGCAAGCAATGGTGGGTCTGAGCAATGTACCACTGGCCACATAAATAGATTTTAACGTAGTCTCCAACTTGCGGTCTGCCGGCTCCTTCACTGAAGCCGTCCCAGGTGCAGGGTGGAATCACCTTTTTAGTTAACCTTGACACTGTCTAATACGGGGGGGGTGACTCCCAACGTTTCTTGTCCTCTGCCGGGAAAGGATAAGCAACCTGAATCCTTTTGGGAATCTGAAATTTCTTTTCAGGGTTTACCCAAACTCCCTCAAACAAGGTATTTAGCTCATGAGAAGGAGGGAAAGTTACATTAATTTTCCTTTCTTTATAAAAATAAGCCTTCTCCTGAGGTACCGGAGGGGCTTCCGTAACTTCCAAAACTTCCTTTATAGCAACAATCATGTATTGAATGCTTTTTGCCAATTTAGGATCTATCCCCCTGGAATCACTATCGTTGACACAGGAATCAGAGTCCGTGTCGGTATCAGTATGTACTATTTGTGCAAATGGTCTCTTATGTGACCCAGAGGGGTCGCCTATGGATGAAAAACCAGGACTATGAAAAATCACATCTTCCACTGATTTTCTCCAGCTTTCTGCATGAGACTCAGACTTATCCAATCTCTTACTGATATGATTCACACTATCACGTAATTCACCCATTCAGGCTTGTGCTGTGCCGGCAGCACCACCAACTAGAGATGTGCACTTGAAATTTTTCGGGTTTTGTGTTTTGGTTTTGGGTTCGGTTCCGCGGCCGTGTTTTGGGTTCGACCGCGTTTTGGCAAAACCTCACCTAATTTTTTTTGTCGGATTCGGGTGTGTTTTGGATTCGGGTGTTTTTTTCAAAAAACCCTAAAAAACAGCTTAAATCATAGAATTTGGGGGTCATTTTGATCCCAAAGTATTATTAACCTCAATAACCATTATTTCCACTCATTTTCAGTCTATTCTGAATACCTCACACCTCACAATATTATTTTTAGTCCTAAAATTTGCACCGAGGTCGCTGGATGACTAAGCTAAGCGACTCTAGTGGCCGACACAAACACCGGACCCATCTAGGAGTGGCACTGCAGTGTCACGCAGGATGGCCCTTCCAAAAAACACTCCCCAAACAGCACATGACGCAAAGAAAAAAAGAGGCGCAATGAGGTAGCTGTGTGAGTAAGATAAGCGACCCTAGTGGCCGACACAAACACCGGGCCCATCTAGGAGTGGCACTGCAGTGTCACGCAGGATGGCCCTTCCAAAAAACACTCCCCAAACAGCACATGACGCAAAGAAAAAAAGAGGCGCAATGAGGTAGCTGTGTGAGTAAGATAAGCGACCCTAGTGGCCGACACAAACACCGGGCCCATCTAGGAGTGGCACTGCAGTGTCACGCAGGATGGCCCTTCCAAAAAACACTCCCCTAACAGCACATGACGCAAAGAAAAAAAGAGGCGCAATGAGGTAGCTGTGTGAGTAAGATAAGCGACCCTAGTGGCCGACACAAACACCGGGCCCATCTAGGAGTGGCACTGCAGTGTCACGCAGGATGGCCCTTCCAAAAACACTCCCCAAACAGCACATGACGCAAAGAAAAAAAGAGGCGCAATGAGGTAGCTGTGTGAGTAAGATAAGCGACCCTAGTGGCCGACACAAACACCGGGCCCATCTAGGAGTGGCACTGCAGTGTCACGCAGGATGGCCCTTCCAAAAAACACTCCCCAAACAGTACATGACGCAAAGAAAAAAAGAGGCGCAATGAGGTAGCTGTGTGAGTAAGATAAGCGACCCTAGTGGCCGACACAAACACCGGGCCCATCTAGGAGTGGCACTGCAGTGTCACGCAGGATGGCCCTTCCAAAAAACACTCCCCAAACAGCACATGACGCAAAGAAAAAAAGAGGCGCAATGAGGTAGCTGTGTGAGTAAGATAAGCGACCCTAGTGGCCGACACAAACACCGGGCCCATCTAGGAGTGGCACTGCAGTGTCACGCAGGATGGCCCTTCCAAAAAACACTCCCCAAACAGCACATGACGCAAAGAAAAAAAGAGGCGCAATGAGGTAGCTGTGTGAGTAAGATAAGCGACCCTAGTGGCCGACACAAACACCGGGCCCATCTAGGAGTGGCACTGCAGTGTCACGCAGGATGGCCCTTCCAAAAAACACTCCCCAAACAGCACATGACGCAAAGAAAAAAAGAGGCGCAATGAGGTAGCTGTGTGAGTAAGATAAGCGACCCTAGTGGCCGACACAAACACCGGGCCCATCTAGGAGTGGCACTGCAGTGTCACGCAGGATGGCCCTTCCAAAAAACACTCCCCTAACAGCACATGACGCAAAGAAAAAAAGAGGCGCAATGAGGTAGCTGTGTGAGTAAGATAAGCGACCCTAGTGGCCGACACAAACACCGGGCCCATCTAGGAGTGGCACTGCAGTGTCACGCAGGATGGCCCTTCCAAAAACACTCCCCAAACAGCACATGACGCAAAGAAAAAAAGAGGCGCAATGAGGTAGCTGTGTGAGTAAGATAAGCGACCCTAGTGGCCGACACAAACACCGGGCCCATCTAGGAGTGGCACTGCAGTGTCACGCAGGATGGCCCTTCCAAAAAACACTCCCCAAACAGTACATGACGCAAAGAAAAAAAGAGGCGCAATGAGGTAGCTGTGTGAGTAAGATAAGCGACCCTAGTGGCCGACACAAACACCGGGCCCATCTAGGAGTGGCACTGCAGTGTCACGCAGGATGGCCCTTCCAAAAAACACTCCCCAAACAGCACATGACGCAAAGAAAAAAAGAGGCGCAATGAGGTAGCTGTGTGAGTAAGATAAGCGACCCTAGTGGCCGACACAAACACCGGGCCCATCTAGGAGTGGCACTGCAGTGTCACGCAGGATGGCCCTTCCAAAAAACACTCCCCAAACAGCACATGACGCAAAGAAAAAAAGAGGCGCAATGAGGTAGCTGTGTGAGTAAGATAAGCGACCCTAGTGGCCGACACAAACACCGGGCCCATCTAGGAGTGGCACTGCAGTGTCACGCAGGATGGCCCTTCCAAAAAACACTCCCCAAACAGCACATGACGCAAAGAAAAATTAAAGAAAAAAGAGGTGCAAGATGGAATTGTCCTTGGGCCCTCCCACCCACCCTTATGTTGTATAAACAGGACATGCACACTTTAACCAACCCATCATTTCAGTGACAGGGTCTGCCACACGACTGTGACTGAAATGACGGGTTGGTTTGGACCCCCACCAAAAAAGAAGCAATTAATCTCTCCTTGCACAAACTGGCTCTACAGAGGCAAGATGTCCACCTCATCATCATCCTCCGATATATCACCGTGTACATCCCCCTCCTCACAGATTATCAATTCGTCCCCACTGGAATCCACCATCTCAGCTCCCTGTGTACTTTGTGGAGGCAATTGCTGCTGGTCAATGTCTCCACGGAGGAATTGATTATAATTCATTTTAATGAACATCATCTTCTCCACATTTTCTGGAAGTAACCTCGTACGCCGATTGCTGACAAGGTGAGCGGCGGCACTAAACACTCTTTCGGAGTACACACTTGTGGGAGGGCAACTTAGGTAGAATAAAGCCAGTTTGTGCAAGGGCCTCCAAATTGCCTCTTTTTCCTGCCAGTATAAGTACGGACTGTGTGACGTGCCTACTTGGATGCGGTCACTCATATAATCCTCCACCATTCTTTCAATGGGGAGAGAATCATATGCAGTGACAGTAGACGACATGTCCGTAATCGTTGACAGGTCCTTCAGTCCGGACCAGATGTCAGCATCAGCAGTCGCTCCAGACTGCCCTGCATCACCGCCAGCGGGTGGGCTCGGAATTCTGAGCCTTTTCCTCGCACCCCCAGTTGCGGGAGAATGTGAAGGAGGAGATGTTGACAGGTCGCGTTCCGCTTGACTTGACAATTTTCTCACCAGCAGGTCTTTGAACCCCAGCAGACTTGTGTCTGCCGGAAAGAGAGATCCAAGGTAGGTTTTAAATCTAGGATCGAGCACGGTGGCCAAAATGTAGTGCTCTGATTTCAACAGATTGACCACCCGTGAATCCTTGTTAAGCGAATTAAGGGCTCCATCCACAAGTCCCACATGCCTAGCGGAATCGCTCCGTGTTAGCTCCTCCTTCAATGTCTTCAGCTTCTTCTGCAAAAGCCTGATGAGGGGAATGACCTGACTCAGGCTGGCAGTGTCTGAACTGACTTCACGTGTGGCAAGTTCAAAGGGCAGCAGAACCTTGCACAACGTTGAAATCATTCTCCACTGCGCTTGAGACAGGTGCATTCCACCTCCTATATCGTGCTGAATTGTATAGGCTTGAATGGCCTTTTGCTGCTCCTCCAACCTCTGAAGCATATATAGGGTTGAATTCCACCTCGTTACCACTTCTTGCTTCAGATGATGGCAGGGCAGGTTCAGGCGTTTTTGGTGTTGCTCCAGTCTTCTGTATGTGGTGCCTGTACGCCGAAAGTGTCCCGCAATTCTTCTGGCCACCGACAGCATCTCTTGCACGCCCCTGTCGTTTTTTAAAAAATTCTGCACCACCAAATTCAAGGTATGTGCAAAACATGGGACGTGCTGAAATTTGCCCAGATTTAATGCGCACACAATATTGCTGGCGTTGTCCGATGCCACAAATCCACAGGAGAGTCCAATTGGGGTAAGCCATTCCGCGATGATCTTCCTCAGTTGCCGTAAGAGGTTTTCAGCTGTGTGCGTATTCTGGAAACCGGTGATACAAAGCGTAGCCTGCCTAGGAAAGAGTTGGCGTTTGCGAGATGCTGCTACTGGTGCCGCCGCTGCTGTTCTTGCGGCGGGAGTCCATACATCTACCCAGTGGGCTGTCACAGTCATATAGTCCTGACCCTGCCCTGCTCCACTTGTCCACATGTCTGTGGTTAAGTGGACATTGGGTACAGCTGCATTTTTTAGGACACTGGTGACTCTTTTTCTGAGGTCTTTGTACATTTTCGGTATCGCCTGCCTAGAGAAATGGAACCTAGATGGTATTTGGTACCGGGGACACAGTACCTCCAACAAGTCTCTAGTTGGCTCTGCAGTAATGATGGATACCGGAACCATGTTTCTCACCACCCAGGATGCCAAGGCCTCAGTTATCCGCTTTGCAGTAGGATGACTGCTGTGATATTTCATCTTCCTCGCAAAGGACTGTTGGACAGTCAATTGCTTGGTGGAAGTAGTAAAAGTGGGCTTACGAGTACGACTTCCCCTCTGGGATGACCATCGACTCCCAGCAGCAACAACAGCAGCGCCAGCAGCAGTAGGCGTTACACGCAAGGATGCATCGGAGGAATCCCAGGCAGGAGAGGACTCGTCAGAATTGCCAGTGACATGGCCTGCAGGACTATTGGCATTCCTGGGGAAGGAGGAAATTGACACTGAGGGAGTTGGTGGGGTGGTTTGCGTGAGCTTGGTTACAAGAGGAAGGGATTTACTGGTCAGTGGACTGCTTCCGCTGTTGCCCAAAGTTTTTGAACTTGTCACTGACTTATTATGAATGCGCTGCAGGTGACGTATAAGGGAGGATGTTCCGAGGTGGTTAACGTCCTTACCCCTACTTATTACAGCTTGACAAAGGCAACACACGGCTTGACAAATGTTGTCCGCATTTCTGTTGAAATACTTCCACACCGAAGAGCTGATTTTTTCGGTATTTTCACCAGGCATGTCAACGGCCATATTCCTCCCACGGACAACAGGTGTCTCCCCGGGTGCCTGACTTAAACAAACCACCTCACCATCAGAATCCTCCTTGTCAATTTCCTCCCCAGCGCCAGCAACACCCATATCCTCCTCATCCTGGTGTACTTCAACACTGACATCTTCAATCTGACTATCAGGAACTGGACTGCGGGTGCTCCTTCCAGCACTTGCAGGGGGCGTGCAAATGGTGGAAGGTGCATGCTCTTCACGTCCAGTGTTGGGAAGGTCAGGCATCGCAACCGACACAATTGGACTCTCCTTGTGGATTTGGGATTTCGAAGAACGCACAGTTCTTTGCGGTGCTTTTGCCAGCTTGAGTCTTTTCATTTTTCTAGCAAGAGGCTGAGTGCTTCCATCCTCATGTGAAGCTGAACCACTAGCCATGAACATAGGCCAGGGCCTCAGCCGTTCCTTGCCACTCCGTGTGGTAAATGGCATATTGGCAAGTTTACGCTTCTCCTCCGACAATTTTATTTTAGATTTTGGAGTCCTTTTTTTACTGATATTTGGTGTTTTGGATTTTACATGCTCTGTACTATGACATTGGGCATCGGCCTTGGCAGACGACGTTGCTGGCATTTCATCGTCTCGGCCATGACTAGTGGCAGCAGCTTCAGCACGAGGTGGAAGTGGATCTTGATCTTTCCCTAATTTTGGAACCTCAACATTTTTGTTCTCCATATTTTAATAGGCACAACTAAAAGGCACCTCAGGTAAACAATGGAGATGGATGGATACTAGTATACTTATGGATGGACGAGCGACTGCCGACACAGAGGTAGCTACAGCCGTGGACTAACGTACTGTGTCTGCTGCTAATATAGACTGGATGATAATGAGATGAAATCAATATATATATATAATATCACTAGTACTGCAGCCGGACAGGTATATAATATATATTTATTATGTAATGACTGATGAAGGACCTGCTGGACACTGTCAGCTCAGCAGCACCGCAGACTGCTACAGTAAGCTACTATAGTAGTATGTATAAAGAAGAAAAAAAAAAAAAAACACGGGTAGGTGGTATACAATTATGGATGGACCAGCGACTGCCGACACAGAGGTAGCTACAGCCGTGGACTACCGTACTGTGTCTGCTGCTAATATAGACTGGATGATAATGAGATGAAATCAATATATATATATATAATATCACACTAGTACTGCAGCCGGACAGGTAGATATATTTATTATGTAATGACTGATGACGGACCTGCTGGACACTGTCAGCTCAGCAGCACCGCAGACTGCTACAGTAAGCTACTATAGTAGTATGTATAAAGAAGAAAGAAAAAAAAACCCACGGGTAGGTGGTATACAATTATGGATGGACCAGCGACTGCCGACACAGAGGTAGCTACAGCCGTGGACTACCGTACTGTGTCTGCTGCTAATATAGACTGGATGATAATGAGATGAAATCAATATATATATATATATATATATATATATATATATATAATATCACTAGTACTGCAGCCGGACAGGTATATAATATATATTTATTATGTAATGACTGATGACGGACCTGCTGGACACTGTCAGCTCAGCAGCACCGCAGACTGCTACAGTAAGCTACTATAGTAGTATGTATAAAGAAGAAAGAAAAAAAAAACCACGGGTAGGTGGTATACAATTATGGATGGACCAGCGACTGCCGACACAGAGGTAGCTACAGCCGTGGACTACCGTACTGTGTCTGCTGCTAATATAGACTGGATGATAATGAGATGAAATCAATATATATATATATATATATATAATATCACACTAGTACTGCAGCCGGACAGGTAGATATATTTATTATGTAATGACTGATGACGGACCTGCTGGACACTGTCAGCTCAGCAGCACCGCAGACTGCTACAGTAAGCTACTATAGTAGTATGTATAAAGAAGAAAGAAAAAAAAAAAAACCACGGGTAGGTGGTATACAATTATGGATGGACCAGCGACTGCCGACACAGAGGTAGCTACAGCCGTGGACTACCGTACTGTGTCTGCTGCTAATATAGACTGGATGATAATGAGATGAAATCAATATATATATATATATATATATATATATATATATATAATATCTCTAGTACTGCAGCCGGACAGGTATATAATATATATTTATTATGTAATGACTGATGACAGACCTGCTGGACACTGTCAGCTCAGCAGCACCGCAGACTGCTACAGTAAGCTACTATAGTAGTATGTATAAAGAAGAAAGAAAAAAAAAAAAACACGGGTAGGTGGTATACAATTATGGATGGACCAGCGACTGCCGACACAGAGGTAGCTACAGCCGTGGACTACCGTACTGTGTCTGCTGCTAATATAGACTGGATGATAATGAGATGAAATCAATATATATATATATAATATCACTAGTACTGCAGCCGGACAGGTATATAATATATATTTATTATGTAATGACTGATGACGGACCTGCTGGACACTGTCAGCTCAGCAGCACCGCAGACTGCTACAGTAAGCTACTATAGTAGTATGTATAAAGAAGAAGAAAGAAAAAAAAAAACGGGTAGGTGGTATACAATATTATATATATATTATATACAATTATATATATATATATTATATATATTAAACTGGTGGTGATTATTAAACTGGTGGTCAGGTCACTGGTCACACTATCAGCAACTTGCAAGTAGTACTCCTAAGCAGACAATCACAATATATATTATACTGGTGGTCAGTGTGGTCACAATGGCAGTGTGGCACTCTGGCAGCAAGTCCTGCTCTCAGACTCTAACTGCTCCCCACTGTCAGTGTCTCCCCCACAAGTCAGATATACATTATACAGTCACACTATCTATCTATCACTTCAGCAAGTAGTAGTACTCCTCCTAAAGTACTCCTCCTAATGCTCCCCAAAATTACTACTGTGTCTCTCTCTACTCTAGTCTCACTCTCTTCTCTATAAACGGAGAGGACGCCAGCCACGTCCTCTCCCTATGAATCTCAATGCACGTGTGAAAATGGCGGCGACGCGCGGCTCCTTATATAGAATCCGAGTCTCGCGATAGAATCCGAGCCTCGCGAGAATCCGACAGCGGGATGATGACGTTTGGGCGCGCTCGGGTTAACCGAGCAAGGCGGGAAGATCCGAGTCGCTCGGCCCCGTGTAAAAAAAACTGAAGTTCGGGCGGGTTCGGATTCCGAGGAACCGAACCCGCTCATCTCTAATTACAACTCTGTGTCCCTAAAATGGCTCCCTCAGGGGAAGAGCTCCCTGCATCAGACATGTCACACACGTGCACAACCACACCACAGACACTCCGGGACTTATAGGGGACAGACCCACAGTAAAATCTGTCAGTGGGACACAGATAGGATTTGCCAGTTCACAACCCAGCACCAGTAACACAATGTCTGTGAACACAAAATGCCCACTGACATGCAGCGCTTTTATAATGTTAATCACACAATTATATAGCACCAAATTCACTGTGCCCCCCCCCCCCCTGTTTTGCACCCTGATACTTGTTCAGCAGTGGAGGAGGACCAGCGTTCTTCTCTGCAGCCTGGAAGGAGAGAAAATGGCGCTGAGCAGTGTGCTGGCTGACTGAGGAGGAAGCTCCGCCCCCTCAATGGCGCGTTTCTCCTCAGCTTTTATGAGGTAATTTTTTATACTGGCGGGGGTAGGACTGTGCCTCAGCAACTTATGCCCATTATTTATGCCAGTTAAAATAGGTTTCATGCTGGCCAGGGTGCCCCCCCCCCGTGCCCTGCACCCTGCAGTGCCTGTGTATGTGTGGACAACATCGTGCGCTGCGCTCCCGCCAGCCGTGCGGTACCATTAGCCGTCACTTTGATTGAAGATCCTTTCTTCCAACACTCACCTGTCTTCTGACTTCTGGCTCTGCAAGGGGGGTGACGGCGTGCTGTGGGAGTGAGCACATAGCCGCAGCTACCGTTCAGTACCCTTCAGGAGCTAATGGTGTCCTGCCAGCCAGAAGCAGAGCCATGAAACTATTCAGGAAGTTGGTTCCTACTTCTGCCCCCTCAGTCCCACGAAGCAGGGAGACTGTTGCCAGCAGTTCTCCCTGAAAATAAAAAACCTAACATAAGTCTTTTCAGAGAAACTCCGTAGAGCTCCCCTGGAAGTGCATCCAGTCTGCCTGGGTACATTTCTAAACTGAGGTCTGGAGGAGGGGCATAGAGGGAGGAGCCAGTTCACACCCTTGAAAAGTCTTAAAGTGCCCATGGCTCCTGCGGAACCGTCTATACCCCATGGTACTGAAGTGGACCCCAGCATCCTCTAGGAGGTATGAGAAATCTGCTTTACAGCTTGTTACATAGCAGTATACACAATAAAAAAAAAAATTGCATACATCACCTTGATACATCAGCCCCCTGTAACAGGGCAGTTAGGAGCTGATTGGCTGGCAACTAGCCCATTGTCTGAAGGGGTTAAATGCTGTTGTCTTGTGTTTGGAGAAATAAAATATTGTTCACATTACTTTGAATTGATATAGAAGCATTTACTGTTAGAATTTTATATAGAACAATTCCAATGTATGATAGTTACTTAACATTATAATGATTCCACACAGGAGATTGTGATGTTTACATCCCAGCAGTTGCATTGACCTCTTTGAAAAGGAGGTGATAGGTCTAGTTATGGCACATTAGCCGGGAAAGCCCAGAAGCCATTCTCTGCAGGGATGTGTAGATTCACAGAGTGCAGCAGCTCTAGTTTGGTTAAGCAAAATAACACACAGTGGGGTTATTAAACCTCAGCAGTAAACCTAGTTACAGGCAGATCTACTGGTTCATGACAGCAGCTGGGTGACTAACATAACTGACAGGGATGTAACATATACTGGCCCAATTTCATCTACTGTATTTCAAATCGATGGGAATGACCTAAATTGATTTTTCAGAGTTAAACACACACATTTACTAACAAATGATTTTTTACAAAATTTTTTACATTTTAGTAAATATGTCTTTTAGCCCTGAAAACACAAAATTGATTAAGATAGATTGCAAGTCGCTCTACGGCATCAGACGGTCAGTGATTGACAGTCTGATGTCATTTGGGGTGTGGCGCCGGCCTCTATTTCTCAAAACGGAGGCGTATTGCCTCAGTTGTAGGTGAGTGTCACAGTCTGGCATCAGCAGACACTGCACTTACCCACTCGCTGCTCACTCTGGATCGGGGCCGGATCCTCCAGCTGGTGGACAGCTTCCATGGTGGGTGTCGGAGTCTCCCGGTCCCTTGGTGTCCTCCATGTGATGGGTTCCCAGCGACTCCAGTCCATGGGCACCACCATCTTCCCTGTGGGTCAGCTGATTAGACTCAAGTACAATGTAGGGAGTGATATCACATGCGCTAAAACAATAGACAGGTACAGAGTAAATATCAAACCAATCTGATTCCAAATGTCCAGAAGGTGATTCCAAATGTCCAGAAGGTCCACAATAGTAGTCTTTACAGGTTCCTCCTGGAAATTGTATGTTCTCCTCCAAAAGGAAGGTACATGTAAAAAAAAGGAACACAATAGGCTCCAATGTGTAGTAATTTCTTCAAAGAGAAAATGTAAAGAAAAGTTCTAGAAGGTAGGTAAACCCTCCACTGTGCGTACGTATCCAAGTATAGCACCACCCAAAGTGTGCAACGGTCATAAGAAAGGATGCTCACTCTATGGCTTACATCAAAACAGTTAAGTAAATGCTTATAAAGGTATCTTTCATAACGGGGCCCTGGGAAATACCCCTGCTTACATTGAGGCTGCCGAAATGGCGATAGGTGCACTTTAACATGACTCATTTACAGCAACATTGCATATACCCATTGCGCAAACCAAGCATTGCATAGACCCCCATCGGTTTTTAATTCTAATTTTTAACACCTCTTCCTACAGTTAAATAGGATGTGAGTTGTTGCATTAATAATTAATTATCATAATTTACTACTGCAGGCCATATATGCTGTTTTGTTCCTTAGGGGTCTATTTATTGATGTTATTATTCTCCAAACATGGCACATCTTAAGAAACTGATACATTCATTTAGGTATGGGGCTATTTATTATAATGGTACTGCAGCAGATATCAGAAATATCCCCCATAGCTTTCTATGGGGACTGTGGATATTCCCAGTTTACCAAGCTCTAAAAAGATTAGCTTTTCAGAGCTTGGGCCCTATACCTGTGCCCCTCTTTAGAGGGTGTTACCACATAGACTAGCGGAACTGCTGGACACAATGGAGTCAGTTGGCACAGGGCACCAGCCCTGAAGGAGTTACCTCTCCTCCATTGTCCCAACTTCCACTGTCCCTGAATCTGAAGCTGCCGTTACCCCTGCACTTTGCCCCTGCACTCCTGCAACTCTACTATGGTCCGTGGCTAGGTACCATTGCCAGGTCCACTGTCCACACTAAAGCTGCTCCTAGGGTCCAGCTGTGCCACCTACTGCCTGCATTGAGGAAGGGTACGTCCATCCTCATCTCTACCCAAGCAGGGGAGCCGAGCCTGCAGGTCCTATCTCTATCACCGACAGGCAGAGAGGGGAGGCAGGCCCTTAGTTCCCAGTGCCGCCCGAGTATGCCTCTTGCTTCGCCTCTCCACAGCTGTATTTCACAGGACACCCAGGCAGCACTGCTCTGGTTTCCTGCCAATCCCCTCAGGACTTCTCAAAACGGTCAGTGAGCCCCATTGGAGAATCCTCTGCAACAAGCCCAGACAGTTTTATCCCGCAGACCCAACAGACCAGCCTGCACCAACTCTCCTCTGTGAGGGTGCACATATATGCAAATTAGTTTAGATCTATATATTGTATAACCACATGAATTTAAATATGTTTTTAAGTATACACTGTGATACCCCATATATACATTATTACAGGCAGCTACATGGAGTATCACACAGGTTAGGGGGAAATGGGCAGTAACTGTACTCTGGGGAGATGTATTATAAGTTTATAACGGCTCATATCGTGACTGTATAGAGCTCCCTGCTTCGTCTCTTTACCGAGATGAAGCAGGAAGCCATACCGTCAAGATATATTAACATCTAGGGGGTCATTCCGAGTTGATCGTAGCTGTGCTAAATTTATCATCTTCCCAGACATGTGGGGGAGGGTCCAGCACAGGGCTAGCCCGCCCCCCTCCCCCGCACAAGTACAAAAGCATTGCACAGCGGCGATGCTTTTGTACTTGAGGAGAAGCTCCCAGACAGCGCAGCCCGCCCCCCACACGGTCCGGCCACGCCTGCATTGGCCGGACCGCCCCGTCCAGCAAACGCCTCTGCCCGGCAATCATGCAGAGGCGATCGCTAGCTAACGACGGCCTTCGGCCAACTGCAGCGTGCGATCAGGTCGGAATGACCGCCCTTGTCTGCTAACGCCCTGTCTACTGGAGTTGGTGAGTGAAAACTCCCTCCTCCGGCGATCACCGCAAGAGATCACAGAGCATCAGCCTAGGGCTGATGCGCTGTATCTCCCCTTCCAGACGGTTCCACTGCGCACGAGTGGGTTCTCACAAGTCTCGTGAGATCTCCCATACAGCTCGGAGCCCAGCAGCCGTTGCAGCCAGATACAGTGCTGTCCCTGCTGTAGTGGTAGGGGAACGACAACTGAAGCTGTCGCAATTGATTGCTGCAGTTGACTGACTGTTCATACATCTGGGTGGCATATCGGCACGCTATTTTAAAATGTATTGTTGTCACGCATTATGGTTTTATGGTGCGTAATGATGAAATCGCTGTGCAGGGGGGCGATCACACGTGCTGGAGAGCTGCACAAACAGAAGATTGTGCAGTCTCTGCACAGACCAGGACTTACTCTTCCAGTGCGATGATCGGGGCCGGAGCTGACGTCAGAAACCCTCCCTTCAAACGCCTGGTCCCTCTTGCGTTTCTCTGGACACTCCTTAAAAACGGTCAGTTGCCACCCACAAATGGCCTCTTTCTGTCAGTCACCTTGCGATTGCCCGTGCGATCGCTTTTCTTACACAATCCCGTCGCTGCTCAGCGATCCCCAATGCTACGGACCAACGCGCCTGCGCATTGCAGTGCATATGCATGCGCAGTTCAGATCTGATTGCAGGCTGTACGAAAACGCAGCCTAGCGAACAGGTCTGAATTAGGCCCACTAGCACTAGTTGCAGCTGCTGGTGGGAGCACACAACCTGAGGTGACTGCAGTAACCTCCCTCTGTCCAAGGCTGCATTGAAAGAGATAACAAGTCTTGAGGTAAAACAGTGGGAAGTACACACACTTGAAGAGTGACTAGTGTTAACCCCTGCATTGCCGTTCAGCTGTGTAGCTAGCTAACTGCCTTTATCATAACATACCTCCCAACATGCCCCTCTCCAGGAGGGACAGAATGCTCTGCTCCTGGACTTCCCTCTTAATGTATAGTTGGCATCACCTGTGCTGTAACACCTTTCTTATCCATAAACCTGTTCAAAACAGGTTACAGCAGTCCTAAATTAAGAGAAAAGTCCAGAAGCCGAGCAGTTTGTGTGGTGACCGGGTGAGTCTTCCTTACCTCCGTTCGCTGGATGCAACTCTGGAGAATCTCGGTACTTTGTTTCCGGTGAATGAGGAGACAACTACACTTCAATGAAAGGAATAACAATTTTCCAACTGCATCTGTTTTTATTAACTAGTCGATTGTGGATGAATCTCGAATATCAAATGCAGGTAATATACTTTTGTGTAAACAACTATTACTCTAGCTTTAGAACGCGTACAACATAGTAATCACCAAAACGACATAGAATTGCATCAACATCTATGAAACACTTAGGTCGGCCGCAGCTTTTCCAAATATGGGTGATACGCTGCTTCACCCGGGAGCAACCAGCCCATAGGTTCTGTAAATAACAATTCACTAGGACGAACCGCAGCAATACCACTAATACTGGAAGGCGACACTATTTGCCAATAAACACGCACTTTGCATGCAAAACCACAATATTAATACAATACTCCTCTAACGTATTTCTTAATGACCTTGATGCACCAAATTATGTCTCTATTGGGTACCCAATGGTGCGAGGTATGTTCAGAGCAACCCGGGTTGTCTTTTGACCTGTGCACAGGAGTTTACTGAGGCGTCCCTTTGCGTACATTAAATATCTCCCGAGCAACGTGTATCCTTTTCCAGTTATTAACTCTCTCTCTGGGGCATCTGTTATGCAGGAGACCTACTGCTGGTTCAGGTAAATATCTGCATACAACCTGGGTTCGTCTCAACTACAGTCAGTAGGTGGTGCTGTCTCTCCACAAATCAGTGTAAGTAATGATATGCGCATTCCCAACTGGGCTAATAGCTCTCCTGGGTAGCCCCTCTCCCCTCTTCTTACAAGAGAGTTAGTATTTTGTAGCCCTCCAATGAGGATACAGTCCTGGTATAGGGAGGGGTGCTTAATCTGGTTTGGTCAGTCTATCCCGTTAGGTAGGACAGTGGAGTAAGGGCTGTGCGGACCCCTTTTTTACCCTTCAGAGTACTTTAGGAACAGGGTAAATGAGCAGGGGTGGTCCTAATTCACAGGTGCTGACAATGGGGGTTGCGATGGTGTCTCAGACGCATGTGGTGTGGTGACTATCAGTGTCTTTCCCCAACTATTTCCAAAAATGTGGTGTCTCACCGGTATGTGCAGTCTTCACTGCTGCGCACGCGGTTGCTCCTTGTCTGTGAGGCGCTCCACGGGTCGTGCAGTCACCGAACTTCCAAACTCTGCTTCGGTTCTCTGCTGGGGTGTCGCCCACACCCGATGCTGTATGGCTGGCTGTGTCACTGGAACCTCTGCCCGCAGCACTCTCCTAGCTAGCCACTGATCACTAGTGCAGTCAGTGGTGGCAAATTATCCTGTCAGCCTGGTCACCTTACCAGCTCACTCTCCTGCTTCCTTCCATGCTGCTGCACTTCTCACACTGAGTCCTCAAAATCCGCCTCTTCCTGCTCTTCCACCAGCCAATCCAGTCTCCTCTCACCAGTCTGTCAATCAAACCCCTGGGTAGGTCCCGCCCCTCCTCTAATCCTTAAAGGCACCAGGATACATTATCTCCAGGAAGTCCTGTACTTTTATCTACAGCATGCAGGCCTTACTACTGGGCTGTTCAGGGACCCTGCAGGGTACCACATTTGTCCCTCCTGGAGAGGGTCATGTTGGGAGGTATGTCATAAGGCTGACACTACCCCTTTTCACTTACATTGTTTCACCTGTAGATCAGTCCAATTTGCTGGTCATTTAAGATTAAAGAACTTACTAGTGTCACTGCATGATAATACTGTAGAAAGGGCGATTTTAGCCATCTCCATTTGTATTCCACGTTGCACAGCACAGTCACTGGTGGGACAGAACTATGGCCCTCATTCCGAGTTGATCGGTCGCAAGGCGAATTTAGCAGAGTTACACACGCTAAGCCGCCGCCTACTGGGAGTGTATCTTAGCATCTTAAAATTGCGACCGATGTATTCGCAATATTGCGAACACAAACTACTTAGCAGTTTTAGAGTAGCTCCACACTTACTCTGCCTGTGCGATCAGTTCAGTGCTTGTCGTTCCTGGTTTGACGTCACAAACACACCCAGCGTTCGCCCAACCACTCCCCCGTTTCTCCGGCCACTCCTGCGTTTTTTCCGGAAACGGTAGCGTTTTCAGCCACACGCTCATAAAACGCCGTGTTTCCGCCCAGTAACACCCATTTCCTGTCAATCACATTACGATCGCCGGAGCGATGAAAAAGCCGTGAGTAAAAATACTTTCTTCATAGCAAAGATACTTGGCGCAGTCGCAGTGCGAATATTGCGCATGCGCACTAAGCGGAATTTCACTGCGATGCGATGAAAAATACCGAGCGAACGACTCGGAATGAGGGCCTATGTTTTGTGACTTTATAAGAGGCATTACTGTGTATGGCATAATGTCTTATAAGGGATAGTTCTACTGTGTGGCATAACGTGAATGAGAGCCCAACTACCCTGTGTCATAATGAGAATGGGGGGGCTACTACTGTGTGGCATAACGTGAATGGGAGCCCAACTACCCTTTGGCGTAATGAGAATTGGGGGCCCTACTACTGTGTGGCGTAATGAGAATGGGGGGGCCCTACTACTGTGTGGTGCAACGTGGATGGGGGACCCTACTACTGTGTGGCATAATGTGAATGGGGACCCTACTACTTTGTGGCGTAATGTAAATGGGGGACCCTACTACTGTGTGGCATAATGTGAATGGGAGACCTACTACTGTGTCTTATATTATGAATGGGAGGCCTATTACTGTGTGGCATAACGTGAACTGGGGCACTAGGTATAATGGGTTGTATTTAATATATAATACCAGTCCTAAAAATTCTTCTCATAACTAAATGAAGACACATATAAAAGCACATATAAAAGTATATAAAAATATAATAAACTGCTGTGCACAGTAGATATAAATCAAACTTATTAACAGTAATAAGAAACAATCAAGGTGTATATGAAAGATATCAGGGATAGAAAATCAATAATGCACATTATAAGTGCTTTACCATGACGTATAAATAAGAGCCGTTATAGGGGAAACAACAGACTCCTTTATGTGCAGAGCTGTATAACCGCTTTCTTTTGCGGTAATAAAGCTCTCTAGATGGTGCAGTTCTTAAGTAAAGCTGAAGATGGTGATGTGGGTGGTTTCTCTGATCACTTTACTAAATGGGTGGCCAAATGGATGAAGTTGGACATATACCGGGAAATGTAATAGGGTGTGGGAATCAGAAAGTGAGAAATTTTGGGAGATTTCTCCTGTATTTTTAAAGTAGCATTCATTTACATGGCAAAATCAACCTGGTTTTGCCATGTAAATGATTGCCACTTTAAAAAACCCCCAGGAGAAATCACCCAAAATCTCTCATTTTCTGATTCTCACAACCTATTACATTCCCCCCATAGCCTCTTGACGGTAGTGTATCATTCACCAACAAATCCGGATGTGTAAGGTTCCTTTACAAGTAGTGGCTGCTTTTCCACAGGTGAAGATTCCCGTCTTGGCTTTGTGAGACCCGTTTGGTTCTCGCGTATGTTTTCTGCTCTCCCTCTCTTTCCTCTTTCATTTTCTCTGGCACTGTTGACTCAGAAGATCCAGAGTTAGGTAGCAGCATTTGGCACTGGGTATTGGGAGCACAACTTGTGCTTGGCTTACTGCTTTCTGGTGCAGCTTCCTGGTTTGGGTCCACAGAGTACACAGGTGCACATAATTTTATGTCACGGTAAAGCACTCATCCTAGGCATGCTGATAATGGGGGTCATTCCGAGTTGATTGTAGCAGTGCCGGCACAGCGGCGATGCTCTTGTATTTGTGGAGTAACTCCCGGCCAGCGCAGCTCCTGCGGCTGGCCTGGAGTTGTGTGTCACTGCCGCTGGCCATAGCGGATGCGTGAGACTACATGCAGCCACCGTGGCACGCCCCCCAACGGTCCGGCCACGCCTGCGTTGGCCGTATTGCGCCTACTAAACTAACACCGCCGTTCAGCCCCCTCCCACCCAGCGATCGCCTCTGCCATGCCATGCGCCGGTGCACTGCGGCGCCGGCGCATGCGCAGTTCCGACCCGATCGCTGCGCATCGACAAACTGCAGCAAGCGATCGGGTGTGACTGACCCCAATGTCCATTATTGATTAATTTACTATCTTTGATATCTTTCATATAGACCTTGATTGTTTCTTACTACTGTTAATTAGCGGGATTTTGATCTACTGTGCACAGCAGTTTATTTGTTGTTATTTGTCACAACTGAGGGCCTGAGCTGACGGAAGGCAGCCTCAGTTGTAGGGGCTGAGATGTACCGGAACCTGGGAGGTTGTATCAGACCCCTGGACATGTAAGTAACATGAAGAGAAACCGCCCGCAGGCGTGACCACGACAACTTGAGTAAAAGTCAATGATATTTATTTATGACAAAACTCCATGCATCACAGTAGCAGTAAAAGGTAACATAAAAATCAGCAGAGAAATAATAATACAGTTCCTGGGTACTACAGGGTGGCAGGGGCCACAGAGCTCTGGTGGTATGAGACAGTTCTTATTATCTGCAAGTTGGAAAGTCCTTACCAGGCTCAACTGTAGCAATGAGGAAAGCCCAGGGTCGTACCAGCTGGTGTTCCAGGGAAAGCTGGACTGCTGTAGATAAAATGCTGCTGTGGGTACTGGTTAGAACCAGACAGGTGTTGGCACGGAGTGGATACTGGCTGGAACCAGTTAAATAATAAATAAAGCTTGAGAGCGATGCAAATGTAGATGAAATGTAGAATTTGAGAGCGGAGAAATAATAATACCGGTGGAGAGTGGTAAACTGCAGAAAGGACACCGGCCCTTTAAGAGAAGCTGTACACTGCTGGAAGCTGAGCTGGAAGCAGGTGATGTTGTAGCTGGAAACAGGTGAGTCCAGTATGGATCGGAGAGTCAGGCTACACCGCAGATGGAATGCTGGTGCGGGTCTCTATAGCAGAAGTCTGGAGACAGGAGCTGGAACCTGGAAGACATTCACAGAAGAGAGACAAACTGGAACTAGGTTTGACAACCAAAGCACTGACGCCATGCCAGATGTATAAGGCGTTACTGTGACTGCGTCCAGAGAGACAGGAGAGGATGCGGGAATGTGCACATCAGGATAACAGATGGGATCCGGTCCTGGAGCGCTGAGCCAGCCTTAGGAGGCATCTGATAGGTAAGAAATGGCGTCCAGATACCCGGATCGTGACAGCACCCCCCCCTTTAGGAGTGGCCCTAGGACACTTCTTTGGCTTTTGAGAAAACTTGGAATGGAATCTCCGGACCAAGGCAGGAGCATGGACATCAGAAGCATTGGTCCATGAACGTTCCTCAGGGCCATAACCCTTCCAGTCAATAAGATACTGAAGTTGACCGTAACGGTGACGTGAGTCCAGGATCTTGGCTACTTCATACTCAACGCCTCGTTGAGTTTGGACTTTCGGAGTTGGAGGAAGTGAGGAATGAAACCGATTCAAGATTAACGGTTTCAACAGGGAAACATGGAATGTCCTGGGTATCTTTAAGAAGGGAGGCAACTGGAGTCTGTAAGCAACAGGATTGATGACTTGATCAATTTTAAAAGGACCGATGTAGCGAGGTGCAAACTTCATACTGGGAACTCTTAACCTCAAATTCTTCGTGGATAACCATACCCGATCACCCACCTTGAGAGCAGGAACTGCTCGACGCTTCTTATCCGCAAACTTCTTGTACCTGAACGATGCCTTGAGCAGAGCTGATCGTACGCTCTTCCAGATATTGGCAAACTGATGCAAGGTGATATCCACTGCGGGAACAGAAGTTGCTGGAAGCGGTTGGAACTCAGGGACTTTAGGGTGGAATCCAAAGTTGGTGAAGAATGGTGTTGAAGAAGATGAAGAATGATACTGGTTGTTATGACAGAACTCGGCCCAGGGAAGTAATTGAACCCAGTCATCTTGAGAGGAGGACACATAGATGCGGAGGAAGGACTCCAAGTCCTGATTCACCCTCTCAGTTTAACCATTGGTCTGAGGATGGTAAGCCGTGGAAAACTTTAGCTTGACTTGGAGGACTTGACATAAACTTCGCCAGAATTTGGCTGTGAATTGAACTCCTCGATCTGAGATAATTTCTTCTGGAAGACCGTGGAGTCGAAAGATCTCTTGTATGAATACTTGAGCCAACTTGGAAGCTGACGGAAGACCGGTGAGAGGAATGAAGTGTGCCATCTTGGTGAACCGGTCAACTACCACCCAGATGGTATTAAACTTGTTGCACATGGGCAAATCTGTAATAAAATCCATCGACAAATGGGTCCATGGTCGACGGGGAACAGATAGTGGAACCAGTTGCCCCGCAGGCGACTGGCGGGATACTTTATGTTGAGCACACTTTGGGCAAGATGCAATAAACTCCAAAACGTCCTTTTTCAGAGTTGGCCACCAATAGGACCTAGAGATAAACTCCAGGGTTTTTTGGATACCTGTATGTCCGGCAAAGCGGGAAGCATGGGCCCAATGCATGAGCTTCTTCCTTTGTGTCGGCTTCACAAAACTTTTCCCTGATGGGGGCGTAGAGTCCATCCCTACCGTGGAGAATGCCAACGGATTTATAATAGGATGCTTGTCTGAAGACTCTGACTCATTTTCTTGCTCCCATGAGCGGGAAAGGGCATCGGCCTTGCGATTCTGAGAGCCCGGACAGAACTGGAGTTTAAAGTCGAACCTGGAAAAGAAAAGTGCCCATCTGGCCTGACGAGGGTTGAGACATTGTGCGCCTTTCAGATATAGAAGGTTCTTGTGGTCTGTAAGGATGGTGATTGAATGAGAAGCTCCCTCCAACAGATATCTCCACTCCTCTAGAGCGAGCTTGATGGCTAGCAACTCCTGGTCGCCAATGGCATAGTTGCGCTCCGCTGGGGAGAACTTCCGTGAGAAGAAACTGCAAGGATGTAAATGGCCATCTTTAGCCCTCTGAGATAACACCGCTCCTACTCCAACGGAGGAGGCATCCACCTCTAAGATGAAAGGAGAGTCGATGTCAGGCTGTTTCAGGACAGGCGCAGAGATGAACCTCTGTTTTAAAAGATGAAAAGCTTGCATGGCTTCTTCAGACCACTTGGACGGGTTAGCACCCTTCTTGGTGAAAGCAGTAATAGGCGCCACAATGGTGGAAAAGTCTCGTATAAACTTTCGGTAATAATTGGCGAACCCTAAGAACCTCTGGACCCCTTTGAGGGTTAAGGGTACCGGCCAATTCTGGATTGCTTGTAGTTTCTCAGGATCCATCTCTAGTCCGGAACCGGACACAATGTACCCTAGAAACGGAATGGACTTGACTTCAAAGACGCATTTCTCTAATTTGCAATAGAGATGATTGACACGGAGACGGGACAGAACCTCCTTTACCCAAAAACGATGTTCCTCTAAATTGTTGGCAAAAATGAGGATATCATCTAGATAAACCACGACATGACGGTATAGAATGTCTCTGAAGATCTCATTGACGAAATGCTGGAAGACAGCTGGAGCATTGCTCAATCCGAAGGGCATGACGAGGTACTCATAATGTCCGTCACGGGTGTTAAATGCGGTCTTCCACTCGTCACCCTCACGGATCCGGATGAGATTGTATGCACCTCTCAAGTCCATCTTTGTAAAGATGGTAGCACCGCTAACTCTGTCAAAGAGCTCAGTAATCAGGGGTAAAGGATAGCGGTTCTTGATGGTAATGTCGTTCAAACCTCTGTAGTCGATGCACGGCCTCAGACCACCATCCTTCTTTTTTACAAAAAAGAAGCCTGCGCCGGCTGGAGAAGAAGAAGGTCGAATGAACCCCTTTGCTAGGTTCTCTTTAATGTATTCCTCCATAGAATGCGTCTCGGGCAGAGACAACGGATAAGTTCGGCTTCGAGGTGGAACCTTCCCTGGAACGAGATCAATCGGGCAGTCCCATTCTCTATGAGGAGGAAGGATATCAGCAGAAGCTTTACTGAACACATCCAGGAAATCTTGATATGGAGGAGGTGGAACATCAGACGACCTGGGGGAGGAAGAACAGACAGGCAACACTTTAAACAAACATGTCTCAGCACAGGAGGAACCCCATGCCAGGATTTGCGTAGTCGTCCAATCAATTGTAGGATTGTGAAGACGGAGCCATGGAAGGCCCAGGACCACAGGATGTGTGGCTCTTGGAATCACTAAAAGTGAAATAAGTTCGGAATGAAGAACTCCCACTCTCAGACGAACTGGTAGAGTCCTTAGAGCAATAACTGTATCAAAAATTTTACTGCCATCCACGGCAGTTAAGGAAAAGGAGGAAGGAAGTCTCTCGGTGGGTAGGGACCACCGTTTAACATAGGCTTCGGTAATAAAGTTCCCAGCTGCTCCGGAATCCAGGAGGGCAATGACGTTCTGATAACGTTGAGCAACTTGAAGCGAGACTGGGAGATTACAATCTTGAGGAGATGGAGAGGAGATCATTACTCCTAGCCGGCCCTCTCCTTGGCGAGCTAGGATTTGGAGTTTTCCCGGACGTTTGGGACAGGCATTAATAGTGTGAGACGGAGCTGCACAATACAGACAGAGAGACTCAGAGAGACGTCTTCGGCGCTCAGCAGGAGTTAAACGGGAACGGCCAATTTGCATGGGTTCATCTTTAGTTGGTGACAGTTGGCGAGGAGGAGGAGCAGAAGATTTTGGAGCAGATGATCTTCCACGCTCAATTGCTCTCTCTCTGAAACGTAAGTCAACTTTTGTACAAAGTGAGATTAGCTCATCTAACTTGGAGGGTAAGTCTCTGGTAGCTAACTCATCTTTAATACGCTCGGATAAACCATGCCAGAATGCAGCATACAGGGCCTCGTCGTTCCATGCCAGTTCAGATGCCAGGATCTGGAACTGTATAAGATATTGTCCTACAGTATGTGATCCCTGGCGTAAACGGAGAATCTCAGACGAAGCTGAAGTTACCCGGCCTGGCTCGTCGAAGATGCGCCTGAATGTTGACACGAATGCAGTGTAAGAAGATAGCAGGGTGTCGGACCTCTCCCATAACGGTGATGCCCAGTCAAGGGCTGAGCACTGAGAAGAGAGATGATGTAGGCAATTTTTGTTCGGTCACTGGGAAAATTGCCAGGTTGTAGCTCAAACTGAATCTCACACTGGTTGAGAAATCCCCTGCAGAATCTTGGAGATCCGTCAAATTTTGCTGGCGTTGGAAGATGAAGACGTGGAGCAGAAACGGGTAAGGTGGGTGGGGTTATAGTTGGAGTCACTGTGGTTGACGCCCCAGATGCGCCTGATCCACGGAGAGTTGTCTGAATCCCATCCAGCCGAGTAGAGAGATCCTGGAGACAGCGGATGATGTGGCCCTGTGCAGCCTCCTGATGTTCAAGTCGGGCTGCCAGTTCTTGCATCGGCCTGGCCGCTTGATCCTGGTCTCCGGCTGGATTCATTTGGTCAGTGCTTACTGTCACAACTGAGGGCCTGAGCTGACGGAAGGCAGCCTCAGTTGTAGGGGCTGAGATGTACCAGAACCTGGGAGGTTGTATCAGACCCCTGGACATGTAAGTAACATGAAGAGAAACCGCCCGAAGGCGTGACCACGACAACTTGAGTAAAAGTCAATGATATTTATTTATGACAAAACTCCATGCATCACAGTAGCAGTAAAAGGTAACATAAAAATCAGCAGAGAAATAATAATACAGTTCCTGGGTACTACAGGGTGGCAGGGGCCACAGAGCTCTGGTGGTATGAGACAGTTCTTATTATCTGCAAGTTGGAAAGTCCTTACCAGGCTCAACTGTAGCAATGAGGAAAGCCCAGGGTCGTACCAGCTGGTGTTCCAGGGAAAGCTGGACTGCTGTAGATAAAATGCTGCTGTGGGTACTGGTTAGAACCAGACAGGTGTTGGCACGGAGTGGATACTGGCTGGAACCAGTTAAATAATAAATAAAGCTTGAGAGCGATGCAAATGTAGATGAAATGTAGAATTTGAGAGCGGAGAAATAATAATACCGGTGGAGAGTGGTAAACTGCAGAAAGGACACCGGCCCTTTAAGAGAAGCTGTACACTGCTGGAAGCTGAGCTGGAAGCAGGTGATGTTGTAGCTGGAAACAGGTGAGTCCAGTATGGATCGGAGAGTCAGGCTACACCGCAGATGGAATGCTGGTGCGGGTCTCTATAGCAGAAGTCTGGAGACAGGAGCTGGAACCTGGAAGACAATCACAGTAAAGAGACAAACTGGAACTAGGTTTGACAACCAAAGCACTGACGCCATGCCAGATGTATAAAGCGTTACTGTGACTGCGTCCAGAGAGACAGGAGAGGATGCGGGAATGTGCACATCAGGATAACAGATGGGATCCGGTCCTGGAGCGCTGAGCCAGCCTTAGGAGGCATCTGATAGGTAAGAAATGGCGTCCAGATACCCGGATCGTGACATTATTATTTTTTGTATGTTTCTTTTTATATGTGTCTTCATTTAGTTATAAGAGAATACTTTCTTCACTGTGATTAATAAAACCCATTATACAAAATTAAAGGGATTGTGTTTTGGTTCACTCTGATTTGAGTATCGCCAGGGATACACCATTCACTGCTGTGTGGTATACTATGAATGGGGGGCCCGGTATACTATGAATGGGGGGCATAGTTTGAATTGGGGGTCTGGCAGTTTGCCTTACTATGACCTGGGGGTCCTGCAGTGTAGCATGCTATGAATTGGGGGCTCTGTTGTGTAGCTTAGGCCTATTTGGAAGGAGGAGGTGAGCAGTGATATCACTGCAATTTCCGACATCAGGTCTGATGTCACTGTGTGAATCCGGACTCAGTGTCGCACTCAGCAATCCCCCTTACTTGCAAGTGTAACTTTGCCATGTCCGCTGCCTGGGTGAGGAGGAACAGTGTGAGTTAGGCTCCTTCCCACATGTCGCTGAGCAGATAATACATCAGTGTAGTTATAAATGTGAAATCAATTCTATATAAAGATGTGCGGCGGGCACTTTTCGTGTTTTGGTTTTGCCAAAAGCACCCTTTCGTGTTTTGATTTTGGATCTGGATGATTTTTGAAACCCCCCCCCATAAAAACAGCTAAAATCACAGAATTTGGGGGTAATTTTGATCCTACAGTATTATTAACCTCAATAACATTCATTTCCACTCATTTCCAATCTATTCTGAACACCTCACAATATTGTTTTTAGGCCAAAAGGTTGCACCGAGGTCGCTGTATGACTAAGCTAAGCGACACAAGTGTGCGGCACAAGCACCTGGCCCATCTAGGAGTGGCACTGCAGTGGCAGACAAGATGGCACTTAAAAAAACTAGGCCCCAAACAGCACTTGATGCAAAGAAGTAAAAGAGGTGCAAGATGAAATTGTCCTTGGGCCCTCCCACCCACCCTTATGTTGTATAAACAGGACATACACACTTTAACAAACCAATCATTTCATGGACATGGTCTTCCAGACAACTGTGGCTGAAATGACTGGTTTGTTTGGGCCCCCACCAAAAAAGAAGCAATCAATAACTCCTTGCACAAACTGGCTCTACAGAGGGAAGATGTCGACCTTATTCCTCATTCTCACAGAGTATTAATTTGTCCCCACTGGAATCCACCATCACAGGTCCCTGTACTTTCTGGAGGCAATTGCTGGTGAATGTCTCCACGGAGGAATTGATTATAATTCATTTTGATGAACATCATCTTCTCCACATTTTGTGGAAGTAACCTCCTACAGCGATCACTGACAAGGTTACCGGCTGCACTAAACACTCTTTTGGAGTACACACTGGAGGGGGGGCAACTTAGGTAAAATAAAGCCAGTTTGTGCAAGGGCATCCAAATTGCCTCTTTTTCCTGCCAGTATACGTACGGACTGTCTGACGTGCCTACTTGGATGCTGTCACTCATATAATCCTCCACCATTCTTTCAATGGTGACAGAATCATATGCAGTGACAGTAGACATGTCAGTAATCGTTGGCAGGTCCTTCAATCCGGACCAGATGTCAGCACTCGCTCCTGACTGCCCTGCATCATCGCCAGCGGGTGGGCTAGGAAATCTTATCCTTTTCCTTGCAGCCCCAGTTGCAGGAGAAAATTAAGGAGGAGCTGTTGACGGGTTACGTTCCGCTTGAGTTGGCAATTTTCTCACCAGCAGGTCTTTGAACCTCTGCAGACTTGTGTCTGCCGGAAAGAGAGATTCAACGTAGGCTTTAAACCTAGGATCGAGCACGGTGGCCAAAGTGTAGTGCTCTGATTTCAACAGATTGACAACCCTTGAATCCTGGCAAAGCGAATGAATGGCTCCATCCACAAGTCCCACATACTTTGCGGAATCGCTCCATCTTCAATTTGAATATCAGAAACTTGACTGTGGGTGCTACTTCCAGCACTTGCAGAGGGCGTGCAAATGGTGGAAGGAGCCACCTCTTCCCGTCCAGTATTAGGAAGGCTAGGCATCGCAACCGCCGACACACTTGGAATCTCCTTGGGGATTTGTGATACCATCATAGAACGCACAGTTCTTTGCTGTGCTTTTTTCAGCTTAACTCTTATAATTTTTCTAGCAGGAGGATGAGGGTTTCCATCGTCATGTGAAGCTGAACCACTAGTCATAAACATAGCCTCAGCCGTTCCTTGCCGTCCCTCTACTATTACATTGGGCATCGGCCTTGGCAGACGATGTTGATGGGATTTCGTCTTCTATGTCACAACTAGCAAAACAGCAGCTTCAGCACTAGGAGGAAGTGGTTCTTGATATTTCCCTATTTTATCCTCCAAATTTTTGTTCTCCATTATTTTTCTGTAGTTATATAACAATGGGGGTCATTCCGACCCGATTGCTCGCTGCAGTTTGTCGCAGCGCAGCATTCGGGTCGGGACTGCGCATGCGTCGGCATCGCATGCGCCGGCACATGGCAGCTTTCGTTGCCTAGCGATCACCTCTGAGACAGAGGCGGTCGCTGGGCGGGAGGGGGCTTTAGGAGGAGCGGTCCGGCCAATGTAGGCGTGGCCGGACCGTTGGGGGGGCGGGCCGCGGCAGCTGCGTGATGTCTCACGCAGCGGCTGCGGCCAGTGGCAGTGACCATTAACTCCCGGCCAGCCGCAGGAGCTGCGCTGGCTGGGAGTTACTCCTCAAATACAAAGGCATCGCCGCTGTGCGATGCTTTTGTATTTGTGCGGGGTGGGGTGGGGGGGGCCTGACATGCGGGGCGGACTAGCCCTGTGCTGGGCGTCCCCCCGCATGTCAGGGAAGATGATCGTAGCTGTGCTAAATTTAGCACAGCTACGATCAACTCGAAATGACCCCCAATATGCGGTACAGGAGAGCATACACCACACAGGGCAAACCCTGTGAAAGTTATTTGGATTAAATATTAATAACCCCTTTATTTGGAGTAAATAATATACAGCACAGGATAGCACCACTGAACTTATATGGCAGCACCACTGGACTGGACTTATACGGAATTATATGGACTTATATGGAATTATACGGCAGGATCACTGGATTTATACGGCAGTACTGCTGAACATATACGGCAGTATCGCTGGACATATATGGCAGTATCATTGGACATATACGGCAGTATCAATGGACATTTACGGCAGTATCACTGGACTGGACTTATACGCCAGTACCACTAAAATTATACGGCAGGATCACTGGACATATACGCCAGTACCACTGGAATTATACGGCAGGATCACTGGATTTATACGGCAGTACCGCTGGACATATACGGCAGTATCAATGGACATATACGGCAGTATCAGGGCCGGCTCCAGGCATGTTCGAATAGAGCGGCCGCGCGGGGCGCCACCCTTAATGGGCGCCGCGCGCTGCCACCGCCATATTCCTGCCTGGAGCCAGCCTTCAGTGTCCCGGCCCCGGCCGCTTGTGTGCGCGCTATGCAGCGCGCTGTGCGGCGATGGCGTCTGACGTTAGCACGCATTGGCACCGCGCAGCACGCATAGCGCGCATACAGAAGTTTTCATCCGTCCGCCCGCGCCCACAGCAGTACTCCCCCTCCCGGATCCCAGCACCGCAGGTAGCTGTAAGTGACCTGTAAGTGAATATCTGGCACTGTGGGGTCATATCTGCACTATGGGGGCATTTATGTATCTGGCACTGGGGACATTTATGTATCTGGCACTGTGGGGGCATATCTGCACTGTGGGGGCATATCTGCACTGTGGGGGCATTTATGTATCTGGCACTGGGGGCATTTATGTATCTGGCACTGTGGGGGCATATCTGCACTGTGGGGGCATTTATGTTTCTGGCACTGGGGGCATTTATGTATCTGGCACTGTGGGGGCATATCTGCACTGTGGGGGCATTTCTGTATTGTGGCACTGGGGGCATTTACGTATCTGGCACTGTGGGGGCATATCTGCACTGTGGGGGCATTTATGTTTCTGGCACTGGGGGCATTTATGTATCTGGCACTGTGGGGTCATTGATGTATCTGGCACTGTGGGGGCATTTATGTATCTGGCACTGTGGGGTCATTGATGTATCTGGCACTGTGAGGGCACTTATGTATCTGGCACTGTGGGGGCACTTATGTATTTGGCACTGTGGGGTCATTTATGTATCTGGCACTGTGGGGGCACTTATGTATCTGGCATTGTGGGGGCATTTATGTATCTGGCACTGTGGGGGCATATCTGCACTGTGTGGCCATTTATGTATCTGGCACTGCTGGGGGGCATGTCACGTGTAGCTGGCACTGCTGGGGGGCATGTCTTGTGTAGCTGGCACTGTTGGGGGGCATGTCACGTGTAGCTGGCACTGCTGGGGGGCATATCATGTAGTGTTCCCACTAGGCGTCTGTGGCTAGGCAATGTGTCTCAGTGCTCTGCCTGGCGCAAAGTGGAGGTTCTACCTGGTGCAATGTGTATTAGCTGCACTACTGTGTGGTGTAATGCGAATTGCCACTATTATGTGGTCACGCACCTTCCCCACGAAGCAACGCCCCTAAATTTTTGCTGCGTGCCTTAGGCGCGCACTGTCCATGCTTCTGCATGTGGGTGGAGGAGCACCAAGCATTACAGTATGTACATAATTTTGCCCTCCTAACTTAAAAATGTGCCCTCCTTGTGATTAGCACCCTGCCCTAAAACGTGAACACTATCATGTGTAGCTGGCACTGCTGGGGGGCATATTGTGTGTAGCTGGCACTGCTGCGGGGCATGTCATGTGTAGCTGGCACTGCTGCGGGGCATGTCATGTGTAGCTGGCACTGCTGCGGGGCATGTCATGTGTAGCTGGCACTGCTACGGGGCATGTCATGTGTAGCTGGCACTGCTGGGGGGCATATCATGTCTATCTGGCACTGCACATTATGTGTATCTGACACTATACTGGAGACATCGTGTGTAAGGAACACTACTGTGGCTGTTATGTGTAAGGCTGCTAATTGTGTGCGTAGAGGGGGTGTGAAAATACATTTATTTATAGTTTGATAATATGAAGTTACGATACCACACCCACTTTCCCAGGAGGCCACGCCCACTTTCCCAGAAGCGCGCAATGGACATTATGGACGGCAGTATCACTGGACATACACGGCAGTATCACTGGACTGGACTTATACGCCAGTACCATTGGAATTATACGTCAGGATCACTGGATTTATACACCAGTACCACTGGATTTATACGGCAGGATCACTGGAATTATACGGCAGGATCACTGGATTTATACGGCAGTACCGCTGGACAAATACGGCAGTATCACTGGACATATACGCCAGTATCACTGGACTGGACTTGTACGCCAGTACCACTGGAATTATATGGCAGGGTCACTGGATTTATATGCCAGTACCACTGGAATTATACGGCAGTACCACTGGACATATACAGCAGTATCAATGGACATATACGGAAGTATCACTGGACATATACGGCAGTACCACTGGACATATACAGCAGCACAGGGAAACCACCACTGGACTGATGCAGGACAACATAGCACCACTGCAATGGACTGGATTTATACAGCAGCACTGGACATATGGCAGCAGAGGACACCACCACTGTGACTGGACTGATGCAGCACAAGACACCACCACTGGAATGATGCAGCACAACACAGCACCACTGGACTGGATTTATACAGCAGCACTGGACATATGGCAGCAGAGGACACCACCACTGTGACTGGACTGATGCAGCACAAGACACCACCACTGGAATGATGCAGCACAAGACAGCACCACTGGACTGGACTTATACAGCAGCACTGGACATATGGCAGCAGGGGACACCACCACTGTGACTGGATTGATGCAGCACAAGACACCACCACTGGACTGATGCAGCACAACACAGCACCACTGGACTGGACTTTTACAGCAGCGCTGGACATATGGCAGCAAAGGACACAACCACTGGCACTGGACAGATGCAGCACAAGACACTACCACTGAGGACACTGAGGACGGAGACATGTACTCTCTCTACACTCTCCAATGCCGGAGTGAAAATGGCGGGGACGCGCGGTTCCTTATATGGAATCCAAACCCTGCAAGAATCCGACAGCGGGATGATGACGTTTTGCCTCGTTCTGGTTTCCGAGTCAGGCGGGAAAACCCGAGCCTGATTCGGACCCGGGCTCGTTTCGTGAAGTCCCGGGGAAGTTCTCTTCTCTGAGAACCGAACCCGCTCATCTCTATTCTATATATTATTATTTTCCATACAAATGTTTGTTTCCTGTGTTCTCCTCGTGTATCTTTAGTATGTGAGGTCATATTGGGCAAACATTATACTGTGGTTCGGTTGTTTACATTCATTCAACCATCATCTGTCTCCTTTTTGGTTGTATGAGTGATGGAACGGGGCGGGGCATGCCATGAGACCACGTCCCTCACAGGGAGACCGTGCCTTTTTTCTGGTGCGCGTGCCCTCCTCAGTGCTCACTACTGCTCTAACAAAAACCTACAGCGGACACTACACAGGACATCAAAATATGTAGCTACTACTCTGCTTTGGTGTGCACAGCACAGATATGTCCTCCTCTGTGTTCAGCAGCCACCCTATAAAAATTCATACAGTGAACACTATCTAATCCTCCACAACTGCTAAACTAAGGATTGGTCAATTGGTAAAATGCCTACCCTTTTCTTCATGCATGACATACACCAATGAAGTGCTAGCTTTCTTAACAGAATACCAAATGTCTGACTGGCAAATGTTTGAATCCCCTGCAGGAGGAGCTTTGTTGTGTGCATTTTAATACAGAGACTGGTGTTCACTTTTTATGTTGTTCTAATATTAATTATATTTCTAAAAGCATACGCTAAGAAGTAGGAGGAGTTAGGAATAGTAAGGGGAGGAGTCTCTTCGAGGAGCAATATGATGATGCGAGGTGGGCCTGTGTGCTTTAAATGTCAGGGCCTATTTTTAGTCCCAGTCCGGCCCTGTATGACACAGATATATAGTTATATACTGTAGATATGATATGACATGAGATACGTAGACAGAGATAAAAAGATCATGAGTGACACAGTGACAAGAAGATACACGAATAATAGCTCCAATAGTTGCCTACACTGTAGTATTATTATTATTATTATTATTATTATTATTATTAGATTTTATTTAATTGTAAGGCACCACAAGGGTTTCTTAGTGCTGTACAAGGGGATAAAACTGACAACTAGAAATATAAGTAGATAGTATACACAAGAGGTTTGTCACCTAGATAATGTACATAAATACAGTGAGCATATAGCAAAATGAAAGTATATAGAGAAGACATAAGAGAGGGAATGTATCGTGCAAGGGTAACGTATAATTCGGGTTATCATATAATTGTTCACATTGACTCTTTATAATATAATTACAATTATATACATTAAATGCAGCTTAAACTATATTATTGATCATGATGAATTACTGTGATACAATTGCTATTAGTTATATTAAGTCCGATAAAACAAAAACAACAAATATTTTCTTTTCTGTTCTTTTAAATTGTGTAATTTCCTTTTTTGTTTTGTTTTGTGATGTACTAAGGGAAAGTCCTTTTCTTTGATTGAATAACTGAGGAAGAAAAGGTCTGGCCAAAATGTACACCGGCCAATACTGCTTTATCTGCAGTAATTGGCTTAAAGGTTTTGTCATCACCTACAGTAATGTGGAGACAGAAAAGGCTCAGACCCTTCCCCTAGATAGAAGCTGGGGTCAGGATACTCTGTTGCACCTGTCAGCTCTAATGAGATCTTAATGAGCCCCAGGCAGTGGCATCACTTTAACACTGGTCATAAAAAGGAAAGTGATAAGCAGAGTAAAGATTAATAGAGGGCACACTTCCTATACATATATATACAATTCAATGCACTATGCTGGAACCAACATTCCCTGAATTTAAATGAAATACAGTTTGTAGTGTAATTAGGTTAGGACAGAGCATATTTGATATCTATCTATCTATCTATCTATCTATCTATCTATCTATCTATCTATCTATCTATCTTATATAATGAATGTAATACAACAAGGGATCTGTAGCACTGTACATAGTAGACATAATGGACTTAAAATATGTATTTATTTATTTATTAACAGTTTCTTATATAGCGCAGCATATTCCGTTGTGCTTTACAATTACAATATGTATCATATTTTATGTGTTTACATGTATTATTATTATTATTATTATTATTATTATTATTGCTACCAGCAAAAATAATAATAATACATTATTATGGTCAAATACTCTCTGTAAATCGCTGCGGAATATGTGTGCGCTATAGCTATATATATATATACATATATATATATATATATATATATATATATTTATTTGTGTGTGTGTGAGAGAGCGTGTTGGACCTGTCATATGTCGAGTCACCTCAGTACTTGCCCCCCTCACTCAGCCCTGCCCTACACTGTGGTCTACCCGTCTCCTGTCTACTGTTCTGCACCCGTCGCTCCACCCACTCCATTGCGGCTCCATTACCCCCTGCCGCTCTCTCCTGACCCCTCTCCCTACCACAAGATCCTGACCCCCTCTCCCCTGCTCAAATACTTTCCTTGGCGGCCATTCCATTCCTCCACTCGCAAGTCTGTCTCTCTTTCCTTGGCAGTAGTAAGCTGCTGGGGTGCATACCCAGGCTTCCATTGCATGTGAATTGAAGAGAGTGGATAGTCCTTCTGCAATTATATAGATATGTCTCATGACACATGCAGGGTTTATTTATTTATTTATTAACAGTTACCTCTATATCGCCAGCATATTCCATATTGTGCATTACAACTGAGAACAAAACAGTAATAAAACAAGACTGGGTAATAACAGACAAATAAAGGGGTCAATTCAATTCAGCGCAGATTGAATAGCGCGAAGGAGCTCCCGATGCTATTCAATTCAGCGCGCTATTATGTCGGAGAAGGCTGGTTCTCGCAGACTAAACAGGGTGTTTAGTTGCGAGAACCACGATTCTCCGACTTAAGTGCGCAGAGCGATGCAGTTTCCACCCGCTAAGGGCAGAAACCAGCATCACGCCAGTACTTTTGTTGAATTTCTGCTTGCACCCATGGAGGAGTGCAAGAAGACATCCTGTAGTCAGGCATCACACTGCGCTGAATTGGATAACTCCAGGATCACCCTCCCGGCGCTATTCAATCTGCAGTGAATTTAATTAATTTCTTTAAAGAGGTAAAAAGGGCCTTGTTTGTAAGCTTACCATCTGTAAGTACAAATGTTAGGACAGGTAAACCAGGAACAATAATGTTAGAAACAAAGCAAATCAAGTGTATTTATTTTGTTCCTTAAAATATGTCACCTATCTTCACGGTATATATTTTACTTGTGTTTTTTCTCACTTAAGACAGAGTCCTAGTGCTCTTAAACCCCACCAGCCTGGCTCTGTGTCAAATGTGTTCCAACATGCTGGTTATAGCCACTACACAAGGGTATAATAATACAGTCAAATATTTTTATGCGCTTCAAATGCAAATAACTTCAACAACTTTATTAATCCTATTTTGGTGCAGACATTTGGCAAACACAATCATTTCTTTATAGCAGAGTAACCACGCAGCTCTTTTTCCCAACTTTGTGGGAAAAGTAATAAGAAAAGATATAATTTGTGCTGATTTGGAAAACTCTGGTAAGGGAAAGTGATTTAGTGAGAGATGCCTTGTTTCCTGTCTAACACTGGTATAGCTGGCTGTTTGCGGAGGAGGGAGTACAGCTCTTGTACATGGTGAAAGCAATTCAGCTGTAATCTCCTTTCTCTCCCACTGCTGGAGTTCTATTCATATTCTAATCACAGATTTTCCTCACCCAAAAAAAAAAAAACTCCAGCCACTTTATCATCGCCCAAAAGCCCAGGTTTTTCACTTTTAACATTCAGCATCAACTCTTAAAACTCTGCTCCATGTAAAATCTACCAGTTTACCCAATCCCTAAGAGGCATCAGGGTACCCACCTGGCATAAAGTAATTTTCGCAGGCATACAGAACATCGATGCACCAGCAAACATTTAGAGGGGATGAAAAAGTTTGCAAATACAACAGATTTCTGCACTTGCAGATAGTTTTCGTAATATGTGCATTTATTTGGCACCTTTGGCATTGACTGTAACCATCTGAACACGTAACCTTGCATGTCACTGGTACACACACACACACACATGCATCAGGTGCTGATACTATGCATTATGCTGTAGTTGATAAAACAGAGAATATACTTAGTTCTGCTCAGGGAACAAATCAACAAATCCCCCCCAAAATATCTGTTGATCATTTCAGTGTGTTGGTAAGTTATTGTACGAAAACTGTGGATTCTTGCACTGGAACATAAGTTTGTGTGAGGATGGAGGGCATGTCTGTAGAAGTTAAGGTAATAAAAAAAGGGTTTTATAATAGAAAGGGGGGTTGAAGTGCCGGGATTGCATAGATTTAAGCCCCCCTTTTCGGAGGAAAGTCTTTATTATTCAAAACAGCATCACAAAGGGCTTCACATTGAGCCTTGCCACATCCCCATCTGACTACCAGCTATTCATCAGGCAGGCTGGCCTATCAATGACATGTCTCCCATCAGGACTCCTATAAAATGATGCTTTTTCCCATGCAACATCAGCAAACATTGTGACTGGTCTGCTTCTGTCCTGCTGGATTACCAAGTGTCCATTTTCACTCTGTGCTCCCATCACTGTGTACATTACTGAGATAGGGGGGGTCTCACATCCCCAGGATTTTGGTCTTCTTTACTGCCCATGGGAAGAACATGCATTGTGGGTTATTGGAGGAACCAGACATGGATTCCACAGGTTAGTCCAAGTTTAATTTATTATTAACTAATTCAGCTCTGTGACTCTCTGGCTGTCCATCTTCTGACTTTTTTCTGGGGTACACTTTAATACTCCTACAAGATTAGACACAGTAGAGGGCACATATATGACCTATTATTGACCATCAAGGACTGTACACTCTCTTGGCAGAATTATTATTTTCTTCCACGTGCAATTGCTTTAAATAAATTTCATCAACAGTTTTATATAGACCATCGTTTTATTTTTGTATGATCAGATGAATATGCAGCTTCTCAAAGAGTTATTTCCAGGAGGGTCATTCAAGGTTGATATCCCAGCAGCGTTTTACAGAAATATATCTATCAGGACATTCACAATTAAGTTTTAATGGTTAATTCATTGTAAGATGACTTGTTTCACAACCATTAAAGACCCAAATGAACATTTAATTGATTGCTTGCACACATTACTCATGTGACACTTTAAAGACACTAGTGCTCACCTCTAAAGAGAATATACACATATATGTATTAGAGCAGTCACAGCATCACTTGTTGATTTTCCTTTTTATACACCTGTTGTCTAGAATAACCTGGACAATCTAAACTCTGCAGAACCCTCATAAGAAAAAAAAAAAAAACATAATATTTGTATGATAGATTTAATTATTGTATAATAATAATAATAATAATAATAATAATAATAATAATAAGAAGAAGAAGAAGAAGAAGAAGTTTCACCATTTAATAATGTTTTATTATTAGGCCATCTACTAAAACATAAGTATATTTATTCCTAAAGCCCAAGTGCAAGTGATTTGAAATGTATCTACTTTTACAGATTAAACGCTTGTTTAGTACATACTGCAGATATCAGTTTGATCACTAATCAGATGTTCATATAAGGGAAAAAGTAGTTCTGGAACATTTATAGTCTCTTTTTCATTAACTTTTTTTGTTTCAATTTAAAAAAAAAATGAAATTAACTTTATATTTTACTCCTTTACAATTCTTTAAACAAGTGAATATTTATATTTATCAATTAAGCTATTTACCCGCTACATCTTTACACTCATTTATTTGATTGTACTATAATGAATGACTGGAGTGATAGGTTAAACTAAATTTTTAAAGTAACTGAACCTAAACTAAATCTAAATATTAAATGTTAGTTGTATTTGTAACGTGTACAAGTTATTAGCTCAATGTTTATGTAACACATTACCTTTCTAAATGGTGTGAATGGCAGGGGAGGAATATTTAAAAGTATTAAGGTTCAGCCTCTGATAAAGTTGTTCCTATACAGGTCAGATTAAATTTATCGAGATTAAGCTGCTTTACAAAACCATTTAAACCAGGATAGAAATTGTATTATCATAATTGTGCTTTTAAGAAGTTTAAAAGGAACTGCTGGCATACAAAAGGGAGGAAGAGTTTTGCATAATTTTGTGCAAGTTAGTGACTTAAAAAGTTCTTCAATCAACTTAGAATAAACACACACACACACACACACACACACACACACACACACACACACACACACATTTATTTTGCGCACACACACACATATATATTTATTTTTTATTTTTATAACAATAAGATATCAGGATGGGAATGATATCAGTTAATTCTACTTTTAATTACCTTTCACCTATTAAAAGTATCACATTTAATGAAAAACATAAACTGGAGAAATTATGCTGTACTGCCGTTAATACACACACACACACACACACACACACACACACACACACACACACACACACACACACACACACACACGTGTGTGTGTATATATATATATATATATATGTATTTATCCATTTTTGCAAGGTATATACTTGATCAATATGAATGCTACCAAACATACACACAGACTAAAACTGACATGCATATACAGTATATTTTGTAACCCCTCACTATTGTAGAAATCAACGACACTATTTGTGGGTAATATGCTATCTATAAATGTTCTTTTATTTTAGAGAGTCATTAAGCACTTTTCTAAGGTAAAGCAACAGATGTGTGGTACAGTGAGTCTTCACATTCAATCAGGATAATATGTTTAACGACTTCCTTCAGATCACTGCATTTTATTACATGGTTTATTTTATTTCACTGATCAAATATTTATATAGAATGTTACTAATATATTCATTATTACAAAATGTAACAAAACAATGGGGGGGAAAAGAAAACAATATAAATATATATTTTTTCAGAATTTTTTTATTATGAAGATATAATAACTGCACTTTGAATGAATTGTTATTAATGGAACAATGCTGCTTTTTTATTGCATTTTATTTATTAGGCTTTTACAGGGCAATATATACCTGAAGTCTGTTGTTGTTGTTATTATTATTATTATTATTATTATTTTTAGTTTTTAGCTGAGACAGCCTAGGTAGGTTTAATAAGTTTTCATTTTGATTAAAAAAAATTCCAGGAAATCTAACATTTTAAATTTGTTTCTGTACTAGTGTGAAATAAGAAAAGTATATTTTAGTAAATTTGGTATGTCCTTTTGTACATAGATCATAAATGAATGATATAATTTATAAGCCAGTATTATATTATATGAGAAATATGAGAAATAGCTGAAGACCCTGTCACACCTTGGTTGACAATCAGTAGTATATATTTACAATTGGGCAATGTCGGTAATCTGTAAGAAGACATTTCAAAAAAGTTACTTTTAGGAGGAGTGGGCAAAGTTTTTCTGGGCCCGTTCCTATGGTAATCGTCCCTTGGCCCGTTGTCATAGACACCACTGTGGAGGAAAGAGATTCGCGACAGCAAAATATTATGAGTTAGCAGTTCTGTGCGAAAGAGCACCAGGCAAGACGTTTCTTTCAGGAATCAAAAAACAACAAAAGGTATTGAGTGCTCCGGCAGTAGGATCCAATTGAGCATGCGTGTCGTCACATAATGCAGGATTCCTGCGGGCTGGAAATAAAGCACAAGCGTCTGTACAACACGCCGTGAACACAAATTACAATAACTGGCTAGCAGGCCTCAGTCACCACATCTATCCCTCCTCAGGGGGAAAGGAAGCGTATGAAAGGGGACATTTCAACTTTACCTTTCTTTAAAATATCCATAGTCAATGTATATAAACATACTCTATAGATACTACTATCAGTATATATAGCAAATATTATGCATTCTATGGAAAATTGCATATCTGTCTGTCTACTATGTTTATCTCTAAGTCATTTATCTAATATCTCTCTATTTGTACGTATCTATATATCCATCTGTCTGTCTCTCTATGCCAATTTATCTAATATGCATCTCTCTTTACATAAGTGTGTGTATATATATATATGTACACGCACATATAGCTAGCTATATCATATCTATCTAAACTATATATATCTATATTTAATAATCTAATATCTATATCTCTCAATATAACTATACATGTCGCATTATCTATAGTTGTTCTATTATCTATCTATCTATCTATCTATCTATCTAATGTCATATATCTATGTATCGAACTGTCATATCTATTAACTTTTGTATGTTCTATTCATCTATCTATCTATCTATCTATCTATCTATCTATCTATCTATCTATCTATCTATCTCAACACAGCTCTCTCTCTGTCACATTATCTATTTTTGAATAGAAAAGAGAAATGCATCTGCACACTATACAATCAATGAACCAATTGGATTATATCAACCAGTTGAACCCCATTGAAGTGTCTCACTCTGATAATAGAGATAATAGTGTGGGGGTGCAGCCCGTATGCAACTCAGATTTAATGCAAAACAAAAAGAACCAAAAGTAGTTGCCTAAACGTGCGCCCAACTAGGCAACTACTTTTGGTTCTTTTTTGTTTTACATTATCTATTTTTGTCATATATATCATACATAACATAACATATGTATCTACTATATATGTGTCATATCTATAGATTTTACAACTATATTATACCCTATCTCTGATCTCTGATATCTCATCTCTATCTCTTCCATACTACAGTATCTATCTATCTATCTATCTATCTATCTATCTATCTATCTATCTATCTATCTATCTATCTATCTAATATCTGGAAAGGCAGTTATTATACACCCCAAGCACTGCTGTAGATTCCATACCCTTTTTCAGATGAGCCCCGTTTCAGATGAAACAGTCACAGATTATTGTTGCACTAACTTCTTTAATAACTAGAACAGCACCATAATTTCTGAAAACCATTCATACATGACCTCAGCTTCCCTCCATCCCACCTTACCTATGCTCAACAAGTCACTGACCTGAATTATGTAATTAATATACCTAGACTAATCCCACATTCAAATATATTGTTCCTGTTTAGTGTCTTTAAAACCTATTTCAGTACTTGAATACTAGACATTTGAAGCTGTAAGCCCCAAAACACTTAAATATAATTAAATTCACATTTCAAAAACCATTTGCTTTATAATAGCGCATTTGTTTACACACAAAAGCTTTACACATCTTATTCATGTGGATCACAGTGAAAACATCTTGTGTGGGCAAAAAAGTGGACAATGTATAGTACATATTGTAATAATAAGAATATGAATTGTGCAAAGCATGCATTTGATGACCCATGACTATATTAGAGTAGTAAGATGCAAAAAAACCCTCATGTTCTGTGTTTCCAAGTTTCTATGTGTATGCCATTTAAAAGGATGTAATGTTGTAGAAGTGTTGATCAGAGAAGAGGACATTATACACAAACTTCTAGTGCGGTACTAACAGAGGGATGACTATGGCGCAGCAGCATCAGTATACTCTATAGCAGTACTGATGTTCTACCTTACAATGAAACTGCAACTCTTGCAAGCTTCTGCCCTGGAAGATGATATACATGTCTGTACTTGGTGACAATTATCAGGAAATATAAGTTTATTTTGCATGAAACTATTTTCATGATACAATCACATTTTGATGCTATATTGAACATCATTCACAGGACAGATGTTAAGGTGCATACACACTTGCCGATAAAATGAACGACGTCGCTCATTTTCACCCTTCCTGAGTAACTTTGTTCACTTTCTCGGTAAGTGTGTATGCCGGTGATGACGACCGATGCGCCGTCATCCAAGAACTGCCTGCACGGCCCGGCCGCGGCGTGATGTCACTAAGCGATATGGTCTTCATATAGCTCAGTGTGTACGGCCGGCCGCCGACTGCCCGGACTGGGAGGGGGAAACAATAGATGATGTCGCTCATAGAGCGACGTCGTCTAGTGTATATGCACCTTTAGATTACTAAGTTGATGTTGTAATTATAAATACATGACTGATATATGACATGTGAGAAGTACTGACAGAATGTTCTTGTTTTGTATAGAAAGTAACTATGCATTTAGGGAAACTAGTCTTAAGTGAAAAATAAGCTTAAATAAAAATCCAAAATTATGAATTCTTCACGATGCTTGCAGGACAGCTAAATTTTAAAAGAAAACATATACGCCTTATGTAATAGTGTGCAAGATGTAGGCATGTGCTTGAATCTTGTGGGGTAGCTGTTGTTCTTAAAGTGGCAATCATTTAAAAGGTATAACAAGCCCAGTTTGCCTTTTACATGATTGCTGCTTTACAAATACAGGTCAGTAATGTAGTGTAGGGTATAGAGGGGTCAGTGATGTAGTGTAGGGTATAGAGGGGTCAGTGATGTAGTGTAGGGTATAGAGGGGTCAGTGATGTAGTGTACGGTATAGAGGGGTCAGTGATGTAGCTTAAGGTATAGAGTGATCAGTAATGTAGTGTAGGGTATAGAGGGGTCAGTGATGTAGAGTAGGGTATAGAGGGGTCAGTGATGTAGTGTAGGGTATAGAGGGGTCAGTGATGTAGTGTAGGGTATAGAGGGGTCAGTGATGTAGTGTAAGGTATAGAGGGGTCAATGATGTAGTGTAGGGTATAGAGGGGTCAATGACGTAGTGTAGGGTATACAGGAATCAGTAATGTAGTGTAGGGTATAGAGGGGTCAGTGTTGTAGTGTAGGGTATAGAGGGGTCAGTGATGTAGTGTAGGGTATAGAGGGGTCAGTGATGTGTAGGGTATAGAGGGGTCAGTGATGTAGTGTACGGTATAGAGGGGTCAGTGATGTAGCTTAAGGTATAGAGGGATCAGTAATGTAGTGTAGGGTATAGAGGGGTCAGTGATGTAGTGTACGGTATAGAGGGGTCAGTGATGTAGCTTAAGGTATAGAGGGATCAGTAATGTAGTGTAGGGTACAGAGGGGTCAGTGATGTAGTGTACGGTATAGAGGGGTCAGTGATGTAGTGTAGGGTATAGAGGGGTCAGTGATGTAGTGTATGGTATAGAGGGGTCAGTGATGTAGTGTAGGGTATAGAGGGGTCAGTGATGTAGTGTAGGGTATAGAGGGGTCAGTGACGTAGTGTACGGTATAGAGGGGTCAGTGATGTAGTGTAGGGTATAGAGGGGTCAGTGATGTAGTGTACGGTATAGAGGGGTCAGTGATGTAGCTTAAGGTATAGAGGGATCAGTAATGTAGTGTAGGGTATAGAGGGATCAGTGATGTAGTGTAGGGTATACAGGAATCAGTAATGTAGTGTAGGGTATAGAGGGGTCAGTGACGTAGTGTAGGGTATACAGGAATCAGTAATGTAGTGTAGGGTATAGAGGGGTCAGTGATGTAGTGTAGGGTATAGAGGGGTCAGTGATGTAGTGTACGGTATAGAGGGGTCAGTGATGTAGTGTAGGGTATAGAGGGGTCAGTGATGTAGTGTACGGTATAGAGGGGTCAGTGATGTAGCTTAAGGTATAGAGGGATCAGTAATGTAGTGTAGGGTATAGAGGGGTCAGTGATGTAGTGTAGGGTATAGAGGGGTCAGTGATGTACTGTACGGTATAGAGGGGTCAGTAATGTAGTGTAGGGTATAGAGGGGTCAGTGATGTAGTGTACGGTATAGAGGGGTCAGTGATGTAGCTTAAGGTATATAGGGATCAGTAATGTAGTGTAGGGTATAGAGGGGTCAGTGATGTAGTGTAGGGTATATACTGAGTGGCAGGGGAGCTTCTAGAGAGGAGGAGTCCTGTGTGTAGAATCTGTCTGGGCCCCCTCCTCTCTAGCCGGCAGAGCTGTAGACTCTGGGCACTAGGGTCACTAGAGGACCCTAGCGCTGTCCCAGAGTCTAGTGCACATGCGTAGGTCTCCGGGAATTGCAATGAGTAAGACATAAGGACTGAGGTCCATGTCCAACAGTGCTTACAATCTAAATATTAAAATGTAAATGATAAATGATCTAGTTATTTGAGTGTGTAACATGTAATAAACATGTACATACAGTATATCTTTGAACATGAAAGCCTTTAAATTTTTTTTAGATGTAATTAAAATTGTTATTTTAGTAGAAATAAAATAACTATACGTGTTAATTACAGATACAGTAGTTATAGAGTTATAACATGTAAGAAAGATAATTGGCCTTGGATCAGAAAAAAGATTAGAATGTTATGACATATGTTTAGGGCTACAAGTATTTGCATCCAACCAGTGATTGTTTGATCAGCACTATATGACTGTCACATTGGGGTCTAATAATCATCGGGGGCTATATGGCTCCCAATGATTAAGTATCAAACTCACTGCAAATTGTGGCTGGGGATACTTATAACCAAGCAATTCAGCATTGCTCCGGGGCGGGGACAACTGATCATAAAGCAGCTGTCCCTGTGATCAGTAACATTACTACTTCTGTAGCAACATTACTTACAATGCCTGTGGCCGGCTTCTGCGCTAGTGTGACCTGAGATCACGCATGTGCAGTACCGCTGGTCACACAGTGAGCAGTGGCGGATGGATCCGCTCGGATTCCTCTCCGCATCCCTGAACTCCTTCCCATACAAAGGAGCGGGGCTCCGAGAACAAATGCCATCTGAAAGGGATGCAGTTAATTTGCCAGCAGTTGGGATCCCGGCGGTCAGGATACCTATGCCGGAATCCTGACTGCTGACTATGCCGACAGCTGGAATCCAAGCTCACAGGGGCTATTCCTACTTGTGGGTGTCCACGACACCCATAGAGCGGGAATAGAACCTGTGGCGAGCACAGCGAGCCCGCAAGGGGACTCTTTGTGCTCGCCGGCTGCCGGCATACTGACGGCCGGGATGCCGATGTCGGTATACTGACAGTCGGCATCTCAACCTTCGGTATATCATACTGATCCTATCTAAAGATGGCATTTGTTCTCACAGGCAAAATCCTGATACAATGAAATACTTTCCATCTACACTGCTCAGTCTGTACACTGCACAAATGTATCTGTATATAGGGGGTTCATTCCGAGTTGATCGCTAGCTGCCGTTGTTCGCAGCGCAGCAATCAGGCTAAAAATCAGCATTTCTGCGCATGCGTATGCACCGCAATGCGCACGCACGACGTACGGGTACAAAGTCCTTTGTGGTTTTGCACAGATTCTAGCGACGTTTTCATTTGCACTGGCGGCCGCAAGAAGATTGACAGGAAGGGAGCATTTCTGGGTGTCAACTGACCGTTTTCAGGGAGTGCTTAGAAAAACGCAGGCGTGCCAGGGAAAATGCAGGCGTGGCTGGGCGAACGCTGGGCGGGTGTGTGACATCAAAAGCCAACCCTACAATGTTAGAATCAACGCACATGAAGAGTAAGTTCAGGGCTGGTCTTGTTTTGTACAAAATGATTTTGCAGGCGCTCTGCTGCACAGGCGTTCGCACTTCCGCAAAGCGAAAATACACTCCCAGTGGGCGGCGACAATGCGTTTGCACGGCTGCTAAAAACTGCTAGCGAGCGATCAACTCGGAATGACCACCATAGAATCATACAAATTAGAATTTATTTTTTTTAAAGATAATGTAGATTTGAATTTTACATTTACCAGACCTTCAAACAGCAATTTATCACTAAAATTAAAATAATGAGGCACATTTATCAACGAGTTTTAGCTATAAAAACATGATGCGTATGATAAATGGTGCTTCAGCCAATCAGCTCCCAACTGCATTTTTCAAACATATGACAGTTGGGAGCTGATTGGCTGGAGCACCATTTATCAGACACAACAAGATTTAAATATCTAAATCTCGTTGATAAATAGGCCCCTAAAAGTGCATAAGTTATTGATTATTAAAATGTGCTTTATGCTTAGACAGCCTGATTTAGGTCCCTGCGGATGTGCGGTGCATGCTGCAAAGTATCAATGTTCGGTACTTTGCACCTGGGTGGTAATTTAGACCTGATCGCTCGCTAGCATTTTTTGCAGCGCTGAGATCAGGTCAGAACTGTGCATGCATATGCACCGCAATGCACAGGTGCGTCGCACGGGTACAAAGCGGATTGGTACTGTGCGATGGGTTTTACGAAGAATCTATTCGCACAGCTGATCGCAAGGAGATTGACAGGAAGAGGGCGTTTGTGGGTGTCAACTGACTGTTTTCAGGGAGTAGTTGGAAAAATGCAGGCGTGTCCAAGCGTTTGCAGGGCGGGTTCCTGACGTCAATTCTGGCCCCGGACAGGCTGAAGTGATTGCAGCGGCTGAGTAAGTCCTGGGCAACTCACAAACTGCACAAAGTTTTTTTGTACTGCTTGACTACACATGCGATCGCACACTTGCACAGCTAAAATACACTCCCCTGTAGGCGGCGACTATCTGATTGCAGCGCTGCAAAAAACAGTGAGCGATCAGGTCTGAATTACCCCCATGTGCTGGACCCGTACTGCGCATGTGCTGTACGGGTCTGCAACATCAGACCCAGATCAGCAGACTGTTAGTAATCAACAGTCTGCTGCCGTTTGGGGGCGGGGAGGGTGCAGCAACAGTCTCCGTTTCCTAAAACAGAGGCGTGTCGCCACTGTTGTGGGGGAGTGATGAGGCTGAGATTTCCTGGCCTCTGTGTTGGATCTGCGGCACCCGACTTGTGCGACCCCATGGTCGTGCAAGCCGGCTGATGGTGTCGTAGGTGATCCGATGCTGCGTCGTAGGATGCAGTTTGGATCACTAATGCAAGCAGGATGCATGCCACCTCCTGCTGCATTAACATATTAGTGCTATCACTGCTGCTTCCATGTAAGCAGCAGCGATAGGACCTCCAACCATATCTGAAACAGGCCCATTGTCAGTAAATTACTTGTCTTAAAAAAAAAGGGATTCCTTTTAAATAAATATCCCAGTACATGTGGTTAAATATTCTCAAAATGCATTACTACCTCATAGTACTTTTTTTAGTTTATAAACTACTCTCATTACCTCAAAGAAATACCACAGGAGGTATGACTACTACTTACTGGAATTTACTTACTTTGTATTTTGCCATCAAATTGTAGTGTGTTTCTCCCTCACTCAAATACCATGGTATGGTAGGTATGGTTTAAGATTTATATTGTAAGAATAAATAGTGAAATCAACTTTAACCCTTACAGCACCAGAAAATTACCATAGTGTCAACCCGTGTCACAGCTGCTCAGACCCCTTTGATGATAACGTCTCATTAGTTACAGACATGTAGTTGCGATCTGTTCAAATTAAGGAGGAGATATAGCAAAACTTGGAGATTAAGGGGGTAATTCCAAGTTGATCGCAGCAGGATTTTTGTTAGCAATTGGGCAAAACCATGTGCACTGCAGGGGAGGCAGATATAACATGTGCAGAGAGAGTTAGATTTGGGTGTGGTGTGTTCAATCTGCAATCTAAAGGGGGGTACACACGGAGAGATCCGTGCTTAAAATCTAAGCAATCTTGCTAGATTGCTTAGATTTTAAGCACGGATCTGCCGTGTGTATGCCCTCCAGCGATAGCGATGCGCGGCCCCGCACATCGCTATCGCCGATGCTAGATTGAGCCTGCATGCAGGCTCAATCTAGCGAGTCGCTCACTTCACCATTGTGTGAAGTGAGCGGCCCCCCGTCGGCTTTCCCCCTCGCTCAGCACATCGCGCTGTGCTGAGCGGGGTGAGAGATGTGTGCTGAGCGGTCTGTGTTAAGATCGCTCAGCACACATCTCTCCCGTGAGTACCCCCCTTAATTTGCAGTGTAAAAATAAAGCAGCCAGTATTTACCCTGCACAGAAATAAAATAACCCACCCAAATCTAACTCTTTCTGCACATGTTATATCTGCCTCCCCTGCAGTGCACATGGTTTTGCCCAATTGCTATCAAACATCCTGCTGCGATCAACTTGGAATTACCCCCTAAGTACCAACCAATCAGCTCCTGTCACGTTATAGGCTGTGTTTGAAAAATGACAGGAGTTGATCGGCTGGTACTTTATCTCTCTCCACTGTATCACTTCAAGCTTTGATACATATGCCCTAAAGTGGTGCTCTTACTCCTTTTCCCCATAACTGGTGTCATGCCCCCTTTCCATAAGCGATTATCCCCTCTTCATAAATGGTCTGTTAGCTCCTGCTTTGTGTGGTGTTTTCCTCTCACAGCATTTTTGGAGGTGACTCCCCCTCTCTTCAATCATTTAGGGAGCAAGTGGAACCAAAAAAACTCCTCCCCTCCTCCCTGGGACCACTTCTTCTGTTCTCACTGACAGGAATCACCACAGCTCTGTATGTCACTCCACCCCTCTTTCTCTGACAGGACAAATCACACAGGGCTGTATCACTACGCAACACAGAATGGGGGTCATTCCGAGTTGTTCGCTCGCAAGTGGATTTTAGCAGATTTGCTCATGCTAAGCCGCCGCCTACTGGGAGTGAATCTTAGCATCTTAAAATTGCGAACGATGTATTCGCAATATTGCGATTACACACCTCGTAGCAGTTTCTGAGTAGCTCCAGACTTACTCGGCATCTGCGATCATTTCACTGCTTGTCGTTCCTGCTTTGACGTCACAAACACACCCAGCGTTCGCCCAGACACTCCCCCGTTTCTCCGGCCACTCCTGCGTTTTTTCCGGAAATGGTAGCGTTTTTTCCCACACGCCCATAAAACGGCCTGTTTCCGCCCAGTAAAACCCATTTCCTGTCAATCACATTACGATCGCCAGAACGATGAAGATGCCGTGAGTAAAATTCCTAAGTGCATAGCAAATTTACTTGGCGCAGTCGCAGTGCGGACATTGCGCATGCGCATTAATCGGAAAATCGCTGCGATGCGAAGATTTTTACCGAGCGAACAACTCGGAATGACCCCCAATGTTGTATCACTTTGGGGTTGAGCTCACACTTTTGGGAGCAAATGAACGAATGTATCTGCAAATATACATAATATGCCTTATAAATGAAAAAGAAGACCAAAGGAGTGTGGGACCTTTTAAACCAGTTGTGTAGTATGTGGTACAGATAATTTATCTAGATTTTATTACCTCATTCAGTGATTTCTTGCTGGCCAGAACACCAGGGAGGGAATAAACTGCTGAGGTCCTGAATAGTTCCTTTCCTAAATGCACTTGTCAAGTTTAATGTTTAAGAATTGCAATTACGCTGTGACTTGAGGTCACCAGCAAAGTAAAACTCCCCAGGCAGCAAGCTCTTCTAGATCATCCAATGCCATGAGTTATAGGGAAACCAAAATATTCAGTGTTGTTAAAGAATTTAAATTTAAACATCTGAAACAATAGTTCAACTTGGTATTATTATCATTATTATTATTATTATTTATTTATTTATTTATTTATAGGAGAAATGTAATTTAAAACCAATCACATGTCAAATATAACATTGTGGTCTTGTTGTATAGAGATAATCTACTGGAATTGTGTGTTGTTAATAATGTCTGATTTTCAATATTGACCAATAGCTCAGCGCATCCTCCTTGGGTCTGTGTACTGGATGCAATTCAAAAGTATTTTATTTTATTGTTTTTCTTTTATTTATGGTGGCACAGTGATTAGCATTGCTGCCTCACAGCACTGAAGCCAAAGGCTCTGTTCAGACCAGAGACTATCTGTGGGTAGTTTGTATGTTCTCCTCATGCTTGCGTGGCTTTCTTCTTGGTGCTACAGTTTCCAGAAAGTTACCAGTAACATTTTAGCCTGTGTTTGTGTGGTAGACAATTGAGACTGTAAGCTCCTCTGGGAGCCCTTTATGACTAAAGGTTATCGTTATTAATAATATTACAGTTTTCAAACATAATTGCATATTATTTTAAGCCATCGGAGTAATAGAATTTAGGCCCGAGCTCTGACTGGGCTACCAAAGGACATCTGTTTTCTATCTCTTCATTCCAGTGTTGCCTTTCCATTTGGATCATCGTCCCAATCTGAGCTTTTTTGCAGAGTGAGTTTTGCCACTAGGTACAGGTTTTAGGTATTTGTAGGCTCTGAGTCTTCCAAGGATGATAGCACTGGACTCCAGAGTGGATGGATGGAAATTTCTACCCCCACAAATTTAGCTGCAGGGCCCAGTGACTTTGTATTATATACTGCTATAGACAGTTCTGACTCCTGACTGAAGACCAGCATCACTTGAAATGGTGCAATATCCGTGTGCCCACAAGTGGTATTTAAGACAATAAACACAGCAACACAGCAAGGTAACACCATGCCACTGTGAAACATGGCGGTCGTAGCATCATGCTATAAGAGAAAGAAGTTACTTGCCCGACGGTCGGGATCCCAGCGGTTCCGACATCCATGGGAATCCCGGCGGTCGAAATCCCGACCAAGGCCACAAACTACACAATCAGGTGGGTGGTCCACCAACCCCCCCGAGGGGAATAAATTAGTGTGGCGAGCTCAGCGAGCCAATGAGGTGACACGCTGCGCTCGCCGTCGGGATTCTGGCACCGGTATGATGACCATTGGGATCCTGACCGTCGGGATCCCATACTGATTCCACTATAAGGATGCATATTATCATCAGGGACTGCCCTTTACAGATACTGTAAATCCTTCTACCCTCTGACACAAAGTCAAATTGGGGTTGAAGTTTGTCATTCAACAGGACAGTTATGCAGAGAACATTTTAAGGAAAACACTGGAGTGGCTTAAGTGCCTTGCAGTGGCCCAGTCGGAGTGCTTACATAATTTTCGGGTGCTTACATTGCCTTTCATTGCATTACCACATTGCATTACTTTATTCCGACGGGGAGCTTACATTGCATTTCTAGATTCTACCATTCCGTCCGACATTGGGGTATATTCAATTGAATTCAGATCCATTCCAATATGCACTTGTCGGAATGGATCCGACGAGTGCTATTCAATGGCTAAACCTGTCGGATTTGGCCCCGTTTCTGGCAGAAGCACGCAGATCGGCGGCTATTCCACTGATCCACGTGCTTTCCGACAAGTCAAATTCCCCGACTTGTCAGATAATTTTGGGTTATATTGAATAGATCGGAACCCCTTCCGACCTAAAAAAGTCGAAAACTGCTGTCTTTCCGACAGACAGCAGCTTTCGACTTCAATTGACTATAACACATTATAAAGGTTTCTAATAACACAACGTGGTATCTTCATAGGCAACTAGCTAATGACTACTTTAGCGCCATAGGACCCACATACGTTATCTGGTTATTATATTTTCTGTTCTTTTTTTTTCAAGAATACGGTGTATTCAACAGTTCATAGTGGGTCATTCCGACCTGATCGTAGCTGTGCTAAATTTAGCACAGCTACAATCATCTTCCCAGACATGCGGGGGGACGCCCAGCACAGGGCTAGTCCTCCCCGCATGTGAGGCTGTCCCTCCTGCACAAGTACAAAAGCATCGCACAGCGGCGATGCTTTTGTACTTGTAGAGTAACTCCCAGCCAGCGCAGCTCCTGCGGCTGGCAGGGAGTTAGTCGTCGCTGGCCGTGTCGCAACGGCTGCTGCGGCCCGCCCCCAGCACGGTACGGCCACACCTGCGTTGGCTGGACTGCGCCCACAAAACGTCGTCCGTCCCCTCCCGCCCAATGACCGCCTCTGCCTGTCAATCTGGCAGAGGCGATTGATGTGCTACGACAGCTGTCGGCTGTCTGGCATGCTCCGGCGCACTACAACGCGGGCGCATGCGCAGTTCTGACCTGATCGTCTGCTGTGTGAAAATGCACAGCACCGATCAGGTCGCAATGACCCCCATAGTTACATGAGTCAGATAGATTACACAATTACATACAGTAAATCACAAAATATAATTAACATGTCGAAATCTATCTAAATTAGCAGTCACAGAAACATTTGATTTTAGAAGGTAAAGTGGCATGAAATAGTCTTACTGACGATGGAGTGGCAAACCGTAAGGGGAGAGGAGGAGAGACAGTGAAGAAATAAAGAAAAGGATAGAGAAGATAGAAGAGGGGATTCAGTGGTAAAAAGGAGAGGGAGTTAAAAGGGGAGAGACATCAATCCTTAAGGTTTCTAAACCCATCAAATTCAAAAGGTTAAATACCTATACCTACATTTCCTGTTCTAATGTGATTCTATAATGGAAACTACTATGGCTGCCCTCTATGTGATTCTTACACCAACAACACAGGATTACCCATTTTCCCCACACCCTTTTTTTCTCCTCATTTATTCTTCCTATTCTTATGATCGTCTACCTTTTTGGATATTTTATCATATATTTTAATTATTGTACATGTATCTGATAGTTATTTTTCATACTATGTTGACCCACTTTCTTCCCGGAAATGTATCAAGGTGTCTTGTACAGTATATTCCATGATGACTATTATTTATTTGTTTATTAACAGTTTCTTATATACTATGATACCCTTTGCATAATATATTTTGTAATGCATGTTGTCATGCCTTTCATTGTATTTTATGTTGAAAACTTTAATAAACAGATGTTTTTAAAAACAACAACACAAAATGATGGGATCTGTTGCAGATTGATGGCGAGTTCTAAGTTAATGCCACTGTATTTATTAAAGGTCTTTTCTCTGACGTCCTAGTGGATGCTGGGAACTCCGTAAGGACCATGGGGAATAGCGGCTCCGCAGGAGACTGGGCACAAAAGTAAAAGCTTTCTGACTAGCTGGTGTGCACTGGCTCCTCCCCCTATGACCCTCCTCCAAGCCTCAGTTAGATTTTTGTGCCCGGCCGAGAAGGGTGCATGCTAGGTAGCTCTCCAGAGCTGCTTAGAGTAAAAGTTTTAAATAGGTTTTTTTTTTTTTTTTTTTTTTTCAGTGAGACCTGCTGGCAATAGGCTCACTGCATCGTGGGACTAAGGGGAGAAGAAGCGAACTCACCTGAATGCAGAGTGGATTGGGCTTCTTGGCTACTGGACATTAGCTCCAGAGGGACGATCACAGGTTCAGCCTGGATGGGTCCCGGAGCCGCGCCGCCGCCCCCCTTACAGAGCCAGAAGAGCGAAGAGGTCCGGAAAAATCGGCGGTAGAAGACATCCTGTCTTCAATAAGGTAGCGCACAGCACTGCAGCTGTGCGCCATTGCTCTCAGCACACTTCACACTCCGGTCACTGAGGGTGCAGGGCGCTGGGGGGGAGCACCCTGAGACGCAATAAAACATGTTTAAACCTTATATGGCTAAAGAAATGCATCACATATAGCTCCTGGGCTATATGGATGCATTTAACCCCTGCCAGTTTTCCTAAAAAAAGCGGGAGAAAAGGCCGCCGAAAAGGGGGCGGAGCCTATCTCCTCAGCACACAAGCGCCATTTTCCCTCACAGCTCCGCTGGAAGGACGGCTCCCTGACTCTCCCCTGCAGTCCTGCTACAGAATCAGGGTAAAACAAGAGAGGGGGGGCACTAATTGGCAGAAAATACATATACAGCAGCTATAGAAGGGAGAAACACTTATATAAGGTTATCCCTGCATATATATAGCGCTCTGGTGTGTGCTGGCAAACTCTCCCTCTGTCTCCCCAAAGGGCTCGTGGGGTCCTGTCCTCTATCAGAGCATTCCCTGTGTGTGTGCTGTGTGTCGGTACGATTGTGTCGACATGTATGAGGAGGAAAATGATGTGGAGGCGGAGCAATTGCCTGTAATAGTGATGTCACCCCCTAGGGAGTCGACACCTGACTGGATGGTAGTATGGAAGGAATTACGTGACAGTGTCAGCACTTTGCAAAAAACTGTTGACGACATGAGACAGCCGGCAAATCAGTTAGTGCCTGTCCAGGCGTCTCAAACACCGTCAGGGGCTCTAAAGCGCCCGTTACCTCAGATGGTCGACACAGACCCAGACACGGATACTGACTCCAGTGTCGACGGTGACGAGACAAACGTAATGTCCAGTAGGGCCACACGTTACATGATCACGGCAATGAAGGAGGCTTTGAACATTTCTGATACTACAAGTACCACAAAAAGGGGTATTATGTGGGGTGTGAAAAAACTACCCATAGTTTTTCCTGAATCAGATGAATTAAATGAGGTGTGTGACAAAGCGTGGGTTTCCCCCGATAAAAAACTGCTGATTTCTAATAAATTATTGGCATTATACCCTTTCCCGCCAGAGGTTAGGGCGCGTTGGGAAACACCCCCTAGGGTAGATAAGGCGCTCACACGCTTATCAAAACAAGTGGCGTTACCGTCTCCTGATACGGCCGCCCTCAAGGAAGGAACCAGCTGATAGAAAGCTGGAAAATATCCTAAAAGGTATATACACACATACTGGTGTTATACTACGACCAGCTATCGCCTCAGCCTGGATGTGCAGCGCTGGAGTGGCTTGGTCGGATTCCCTGACTGAAAATATTGATACCCTGGATAGGGACAGTATATTATTGACTATAGAGCATTTAAAGGATGCATTACTATATATGCGAGATGCACAGAGGGATATTTGCACCCTGGCATCAAGAGTAAGTGCGTTGTCCATTTCTGCCAGAAGAAGTTTATGGACACGACAGTGGTCAGGTGATGCGGATTCCAAACGGCATATGGAAGTTTTGCCGTATAAAGGGGAGGAGTTATTTGGGGTCGGTCTGTCAGACCTGGTGGCCACGGCGACGGCTGGGAAATCCACCTTTTTACCCCAGGTCACCTCTCAGCAGAAAAAGACACCGTCTTTTCAAACTCAGTCCTTTCGTCCCCATAAGGGCAAGCGGGCAAAAGGCCACTCATTTCTGCCCCGGGGCAGAGGAAGGGGAAAAAGACTGCAGCAGGCAGCCTCTTCCCAGGATCAGAAGCCCTCCCCCGCTTCTGCCAAGTCTTCAGCATGACGCTGGGGCTTTACAAGCGGACTCAGGCACGGTGGGGGCCCGTCTCAAAAATTTCAACGCGCAGTGGGCTCACTCGCAAGTGGACCCCTGGATCCTGCAGGTAGTATCACAGGGGTACAAATTGGAATTCGAGACGTCTCCCCCTCGCCGGTTCCTGAAGTCTGCTCTACCAACGTCTCCCTCCGACAGGGAGGCAGTATTGGAAGCTATTCACAAGCTGTATTCCCAGCAGGTGATAATCAAGGTACCCCTCCTACAACAGGGAAAGGGGTATTATTCCACGCTGTTTGTGGTACCGAAGCCGGACGGCTCGGTGAGACCGATTTTAAATCTGAAATCATTGAACACTTACATAAAAAGGTTCAAATTCAAGATGGAATCACTCAGAGCAGTGATAGCGAACCTGGAAGAAGGGGACTATATGGTGTCTCTGGACATCAAAGATGCGTATCTCCATGTCCCAATCTACCCTTCTCACCAAGGGTACCTCAGGTTTGTGGTACAGAACTGTCATTATCAGTTTCAGACGCTGCCGTTTGGATTGTCCACGGCACCACGGGTCTTTACCAAGGTAATGGCCGAAATGATGATTCTTCTTCGAAGAAAAGGCGTCTTAATTATCCCTTACTTGGACGATCTCCTGATAAGGGCAAGATCCAGGGAACAGTTAGAGGTCGGAGTAGCACTATCTCAGGTGGTGCTACGTCAGCACGGGTGGATTCTAAATATTCCAAAATCGCAGCTGATTCCAACAACACGTCTACTGTTCCTAGGGATGATTCTGGACACAGTCCAGAAAAAGGTGTTTCTCCCGGAGGAGAAGGCCAGGGAGTTATCCGAGCTAGTCAGGAACCCCCTGAAACCAGGACAAGTGTCAGTGCATCAATGCACAAGGGTCCTGGGAAAGATGGTGGCTTCTTACGAAGCGATTCCATTTGGAAGATTCCATGCAAGAACTTTTCAGTGGGATCTGCTGGACAAATGGTCCGGATCGCATCTTCAGATGCATCAGCGGATAACCCTATCTCCAAGGACAAGGGTGTCTCTCCTGTGGTGGTTGCAGAGTGCTCATCTTCTAGAGGGCCGCAGATTCGGCATTCAGGACTGGATTCTGGTGACCACGGATGCCAGCCTGAGAGGCTGGGGAGCAGTCACACAGGGAAGAAATTTCCAGGGCTTGTGGTCAAGCATGGAAACGTCTCTTCACATAAATATCCTAGAACTAAGGGCAATTTACAATGCCCTAAGCCAAGCAAGGCCTCTGCTTCAGGGTCAGTCGGTATTGATCCAATCGGACAACATCACGGCAGTCGCCCACGTAAACAGACAGGGCGGCACAAGAAGCAGGAGGGCAATGGCAGAAGCTGCAAGGATTCTTCGCTGGGCGGAAAATCATGTGATAGCACTGTCAGCAGTGTTCATTCCGGGAGTGGACAACTGGGAAGCAGACTTCCTCAGCAGACACGACCTCCACCCGGGAGAGTGGGGACTTCATCCAGAAGTCTTCCACATGATTGTAAACCGTTGGGAAAAACCAAAGGTGGACATGATGGCGTCCCGCCTCAACAAAAAACTAGACAGGTATTGCGCCAGGTCAAGGGACCCTCAGGCAATAGCTGTGGACGCTCTGGTAACACCGTGGGTGTACCAGTCAGTGTATGTGTTCCCTCCTCTGCCTCTCATACCCAAGGTATTGAGAATTATAAGACGGAGAGGAGTAAGAACTATACTCGTGGCTCTGGATTGGCCAAGAAGGACTTGGTACCCGGAACTTCAAGAGATGCTCACAGAGGACCCGTGGCCTCTACCTCTAAGGAAGGACCTGCTCCAGCAGGGACCTTGTCTGTTCCAAGACTTACCGCGGCTGCGTTTGACGGCATGGAGGTTGAACGCCGGATCCTGAAGGAAAAAGGCATTCCAGATGAAGTCATCCCTACCCTGGTCAAGGCCAGGAAGGATGTAACCGCAAAACATTATCACCGCATTTGGCGCAAATATGTTGCGTGGTGTGAGGCCAAGAAGGCCCCTACAGAGGAATTTCAACTGGGTCGTTTCCTGCATTTCCTGCAAACAGGACTATCTATGGGCCTAAAATTAGGGTCCATTAAGGTTCAAATTTCGGCCCTGTCGATCTTCTTCCAAAAAGAACTGGCTTCAGTGCCTGAAGTTCAGACGTTTGTCAAAGGGGTACTGCATATACAGCCTCCTTTTGTGCCTCCAGTGGCACCTTGGGATCTCAATGTAGTGTTGAGTCTCCTAAAATCACATTGGTTTGAACCACTCACCACTGTGGAATTGAAATATTTCACATGGAAAGTGGTCATGCTGTTAGCCCTGGCTTCAGCCAGCCGTGTCTCAGAATTGGCGGCTTTGTCATATAAAAGCCCTTACCTAATTTTTCATTCAGACAGGGCAGAACTGAGGACTCGCCCTCAATTTCTCCCTAAGGTGGTTTCAGCGTTTCACATGAACCAGCCTATTGTGGTGCCTGCGGCTACTAGGGACTTGGAGGACTCCAAGTTGCTGGACGTAGTCAGGGCCCTGAAAATATATGTTTCCAGGACGGCTGGAGTCAGAAAATCTGACTCGCTGTTTATCCTGTATGCACCCAACAAGCTGGGTGCTCCTGCTTCTAAGCAGACGATTGCTCGTTGGATTTGTAGTACAATTCAGCTTGCACATTCTGTGGCAGGCCTGCCACAGCCAAAATCTGTAAAAGCCCATTCCACAAGGAAAGTGGGCTCATCTTGGGCGGCTGCCCGAGGGGTCTCGGCTTTACAACTTTGCCGAGCAGCTACTTGGTCAGGGGCAAACACGTTTGCTAAATTCTACAAATTTGATACCCTGGCTGAGGAGGACCTGGAGTTCTCTCATTCGGTGCTGCAGAGTCATCCGCACTCTCCCGCCCGTTTGGGAGCTTTGGTATAATCCCCATGGTCCTTACGGAGTTCCCAGCATCCACTAGGACGTCAGAGAAAATAAGAATTTACTTACCGATAATTCTATTTCTCGTTGTTCGTAGTGGATACTGGGCGCCCATCCCAAGTGCGGATTGTCTGCAATACTTGTATATAGTTATTGTTACAAAAATCGGGTTGTTTATTGTTGTGAGCCATCTTTTCAGAGGCTCCTACGTTTATCATACTGTTAACTGGGTTCAGATCACAAGTTGTACGGTGTGATTGGTGTGGCTGGTATGAGTCTTACCCGGGATTCAAGATCCTTCCTTATTATGTACGCTCGTCCGGGCACAGTATCCTAACTGAGGCTTGGAGGAGGGTCATAGGGGGAGGAGCCAGTGCACACCAGCTAGTCAGAAAGCTTTTACTTTTGTGCCCAGTCTCCTGCGGAGCCGCTATTCCCCATGGTCCTTACGGAGTTCCCAGCATCCACTACGGACTACGAGAAATAGAATTATCGGTAAGTAAATTCTTATTATTAACCTTCTAAACTGAACTTATTGTTGATCCCCATCAGTCCCTAAACTCCTATGCCAGTGGTTCCCATTCTTGCTGGTACAGTATATTAAATTACCCGCACATACTGTCGGGTGAAAAGTATCGCCGGGGGTAGGGGGCTATCTAATTAGCCTCGATAAGCCGGCGCATACCGCAGCTTAACAGGGATTTTGTTCCACCTGCCTCCAGCAGGCGAAGCAAAATCCCTGATAATAGCCCCATTTCTATTTCACCCAAAAACACACAGGTTCCGCTGAACCTGCGTGTTTTTGGGTGAAAATTATTTTTTTTCCAGGTGAAAAAACATCAATGAAACATCGAGAAATTTCACTCGAAGCTTCATCAGCGGTAATTGAGTACCGCCCTTGGTTCTTGAGGCACCCTAACAGTCCATAAGGATATCTATGGCTGAGTACAGATGGTTAAATCAGATTGATTGAGGCACTAATTAAGTCACCTGTGCCTAAGATTGGTTATCCTGAAAACCTGGACAATTAGGATGGAGTTTGGGAACCTCTGTCCTATCCCATATGAAGCCTGGAGCAATCTTATTGCAAAAATACATCCTTGTATATTTGTTTTTGTAAAGAAAATGGCCTGCTGTTACTCCAAAATTGTAACCAGTACTAGGCCCCTCATTTTTTAGCAAAACCAGCACCAGGCTGAACCAGCCAGGGGGGATAATGCCACAGCAGGGGGAACACTCAGTCAAACCAGTCAGCCCAGGGCTGCAATTCCTCAGAAAGTGGGGGCCCCAAAAGTTTAAATGGGGTCCCCCCTCCTGAGCAACAACCAGCAGTCCAGTGCTATGCCCCGCACCCCTGGTTGCGGTGGATGAAGGGTTCATGGCATACTAATATTGTTCTTTACAGTCGGCCTACAGGTCCCAGCAAGCCTGCCCCAGCATGTCGGCACTTGGAGAACCACAAGTGCCAGCATGCCCGGAAGGTAAGGGCCCGCTGGCACCCAAGTCCGCCTGTAAAGAAAATATTAAAATAAAAACACAACACCTAATGTTTAAATCGTTTATTAATCTTTTTCATGGTCGCTGCCTCCCCAGAGCATCCAGCGTCTTCACCTGAAGGTCGGGCAGCCATATAGCTCTTTTTCGCGGCCGCCAACCCACCAGGGCTTCCGGCGTCTTCGTCTAGCAGGCTGGCGGCCATGTAGCTCTTTTTCGTGGCCGCCAACCCTCCAGGGCTTCCAGTGTCTTCACCTAGGGGGCAGCAGCCTGTAAGCTCTTTTTCATGGCTGCTGCCCTCCCCAGGGCTTCTGAAGTCTTCACCTAGTAGGCGGCAGCCTTTAAGCTCTTTTTCATGGCCACCGCCCACCAGGACTTAATTTCTCTTCTTTCTTCAGGAGCTCTTCCCTGGTCCTACCCGGCCGATAAACTGGCTGCCACGGCTCGTGCTGGCTTCTATAAGCCAGCCCCGAGGGGTGGGGCAATGATGCAGCGAGCCATGATTGGCTCGCTGTCGGCCATCTTGGATTTAAAAAATGGCTCGGCAGCACCATTTTTTAAATGGGTAATTCCCGCAAAGTGTGCCGTAATGACTGACAGGGACTAGATCCATGATCCAGGCCTGCAGCCAAAATGCCCGCTGAGTCCGGCCACCGCTAAAGTCCCACCGCCGCTGCCGCAACTTAAGTCCCGCCGCCGCCGCTAAAGTCGTCCCGCTGCCACCTCCGCCCGCTACAGCTCCAGATGCCCGCTACCGCCCGATACCGGGTCTCGCGCCGCAAAGTGTGCCTGCTCATCAAACGTGATGAGCAGGCAAATATAGTGCATGTTTTTATACAATAAAAAAACCTTCATGTGTGAAACTAGAGGGGAAGGGGGAGTGTGAGGAGGACATTTAATATCATTTCTCTGACGTCCTAAGTGGATGCTGGGGACTCCGTAAGGACCATGGGGAATAGCGGCTCCGCAGGAGACAGGGCACAAAAGTCAAAGCTTTAGGATCAGGTGGTGTGCACTGGCTCCTCCCCCTATGACCCTCCTCCAAGCCTCAGTTAGATCTTTGTGCCCGGCCGAGAAGGGTGCAATCTAGGTGGCTCTCCTAAAGAGCTGCTTAGAGTAAAAGTTTTGTTAGGTTTTTTATTTTCAGTGAGTCCTGCTGGCAACAGGCTCACTGCATCGAGGGACTTAGGGGAGAAGAAGTGAACTCACCTGCGTGCAGGATGGATTGGCTTCTTAGGCTACTGGACACTAGCTCCAGAGGGACGATCACAGGTACAGCCTGGATGGGTCACCGGAGCCGCGCCGCCGACCCCCTTGCAGATGCTGAAGAGAGAAGAGGTCCAGAAATCGGCGGCTGAAGACTTCCCAGTCTTCTTAAGGTAGCGCACAGCACTGCAGCTGTGCGCCATTGCTCTCAGCACACTTCACACCAACGGTCACTGAGGGTGCAGGGCGCTTGGGGGGGCGCCCTGGGCAGCAATGAAAGTACCTATGCTGGCTAAAAATACATCACATATAGCCCCTGGGGCTATATGGATGTATTTAACCCCTGCCAGGTTGTCAGAAAAACGGGAGAAGAAGCCCGCCGAAAAGGGGGCGGGGCCTATTCTCCTCAGCACACAGCGCCATTTTCCCTCACAGAACTGCTGGTGGGAAGGCTCCCAGGCTCTCCCCTGCACTGCACTACAGAAACAGGGTTAAAACAGAGAGGGGGGGCATTTTTGTGGCGATATTATTACATATTAAGATGCTATAAGGGAAAACACTTATATAAGGTTGTCCCTGTAAAATTATAGCGTTTTGGTGTGTGCTGGCAAACTCTCCCTCTGTCTCCCCAAAGGGCTAGTGGGGTCCTGTCCTCTATCAGAGCATTCCCTGTGTGTGTGCTGTGTGTCGGTACGTGTGTGTCGACATGTATGAGGACGATGTTGGTGAGGAGGCGGAGCAATTGCCTGTAATGGTGATGTCACTCTCTAGGGAGTCGACACCGGAATGGATGGCTTATTTAGGGAATTACGTGATAATGTCAACAAGCTGCAAGGTCGGTTGACGACATGAGACGGCCGGCAAACCAATTAGTACCTGTCCAGGTGTCTCAAACACCGTCAGGGGCTTTAAAACGCCCATTACCTCAGTCGGTCGACACAGACACAGACACGGACACTGACTCCAGTGTCGACGGTGAAGAAACAAACGTATTTTCCATTAGGGCCACACGTTACATGTTAAGGGCAATGAAGGAGGTGTTACATATTTCTGATACTACAAGTACCACAAAAAAGGGTATTATGTGGGGTGTGAAAAAACTGCCTGTAGTTTTTCCTGAATCAGATAAATTAAATGAAGTGTGTGATGATGCGTGGGTTTCCCCCGATAGAAAATTAAAGGCGCTCACACGCTTATCAAAACAAGTGGCGTTACCGTCTCCAGATACGGCCGCCCTCAAGGAGCCAGCTAATAGGAGGCTGGAAAATATCCTAAAAAGTATATACACACATACTGGTGTTATACTGCGACCAGCGATCGCCTCAGCCTGGATGTGCAGCGCTGGGGTGGCTTGGTCGGATTCCCTGACTGAAAATATTGATACCCTTGACAGGGACAGTATTTTATTGACTATAGAGCATTTAAAGGATGCATTTCTATATATACGAGATGCACAGAGGGATATTTGCACTCTGGCATCAAGAGTAAGTGCGATGTCCATGTCTGCCAGAAGATGTTTATGGACACGACAGTGGTCAGGTGATGCAGATTCCAAACGGCACATGGAAGTATTGCCGTATAAAGGGGAGGAGTTATTTGGGGTCGGTCCATCGGACCTGGTGGCCACGGCAACAGCTGGAAAATCCACCTTTTTACCCCAAGTCACATCTCAGCAGAAAAAGACACCGTCTTTTCAGCCTCAGTCCTTTCGTCCCCATAAGGGCAAGCGGGCAAAAGGCCAGTCATATCTGCCCAGGGGTGGAGGAACGGAAGAAGACTGCAGCAGGCAGCCCTTTCCCAGGAACAGAAGCCCTCCACCGCTTCTGCCAAGTCCTCAGCATGACGCTGGGGCCGTACAAGCGGACTCAGGTGCGGTGGGGGGGGTCGTCTCAAGAGTTTCAGCGCGCAGTGGGCTCACTCGCAAGTGGACCCCTGGATCCTACAAGTAGTATCCCAGGGGTACAGATTGGAAATTCGAGACGTCTCCCCCTCGCAGGTTCCTGAAATCTGCTTTACCAACGTCTCCCTCCGACAGGGAGGCATTATTGGAAACAATTCACAAGCTGTATTCCCAGCAGGTGATAATCAAAGTACCCCTCCTACAACAAGGAAAGGGGTATTATTCCACACTATTTGTGGTACTGAAGCCAGACGGCTCGGTGAGATCTATTCTAAATCTGAAATCTTTGAACACTTACATACAAAGGTTCAAATCAAGATGGAGTCACTCAGAGCAGTGATAGCGAACCAGGAAGAAGGGGACTATATGGTGTCCCTGGACATCAAAGATGCTTACCTCCATGTCCAAAATTGCCCTTCTCACCAAGGGTACCTCAGGTTCGTGGTACAGAACTGTCACTATCAGTTTCAGACGCTGTCGTTTGGATTGTCCACGGCACCCCGGGTCTTTACCAAGGTAATGGCCGAAATGATGATTCTTCTTCAAAGAAAAGGCGTCTTAATTATCCCTTACTTGGACGATCTCCTGATAAGGGCAAGGTCCAGAGAACAGTTGGAGGTCGGAGTAGCACTATCTCAAGTAGTTCTACGACAGCACGGGTGAATTCTAAATATTCCAAAATCGCAGCTTTTTCCGACGACACGTCTGCTGTTACTAGGGATGATTCTGGACACAGTCCAGAAAAAGGTGTTTCTCCCGGAGGAGAAAGCCTGGGAGTTATCCGAGCTAGTTAGGAACCTCCTAGAACCAGGCCAAGTGTCAGTGCATCAATGCACAAGAGTCCTGGGAAAAATGGTGGCTTCTTACGAAGCGATTCCATTCGGCAGATTTCACGAAATAATTTTTCAGTGGGATCTGCTGGACGAATGGTCCGGATCGCATCTTCAGATGCATCAGCGGATAATCCTGTCTCCAAGGACAAGGGTGTCTCTTCTGTGGTGGCTGCAGAGTGCTCATCTACTAGAGGGCAGCAGATTCGGCATTCAGGACTGGGTCCTGGTGACCACGGATGCCAGCCTGAGAGGCTGGGGAGCAGTCACACAGGGAAGAAATTTCCAAGGAGTGTGGTCAAGTCTGGAGACTTCTCTCCACATAAATATACTGGAGCTAAGGGCAATTTACAATGCTCTGAGCCTAGGAAGACCTCTGCTTCAAAGTCAACCGGTGCTGATCCAGTCGGACAACATCACGGCAGTCGCCCACGTAAACAGATAGGGCGGCACAAGAAGCAGGAGGGCAATGGCAGCAAGGATTCTTCGCTGGGCGAAAAATCATGTGATAACACTGTTAGCGGTGTTCATTCCGGGAGTGGACAACTGGGAAGCAGACTTCCTCAGCAGGCACGACCTCCACCCGGGAGAGTGGAGACTTCATCTGGAAGTCTTCCACATGATTGTGAACCGTTGGGAAAGACCAAAGGTGGACATGATGGCGTCCCGTCTGAACAAAAAACTGGACAGGTATTGCGCCAGGTCAAGAGACCCTCAGGCAATAGCTGGGACGCTCTGGTAACACTGTGGGTGTACCAGTCGGTGTATGTGTTCCCTCCTCTGCCTCTCATACCCAAGGTACTGAGAATTATAAGAAGGAGAGGAGTAAGAACTATACTCGTGGCTCCGGATTGGCCAAGAAGGACTTGGTACCCGGAACTTCAAGAGATACTAAGAAGGGACTTGCTTCAGCAAGGATCATGTCTGTTCCAAGACTTACCGCGGCTGCGTTTGACGGCATGGCGGTTGAACGCCAGATCCTAAGGGAAAAAGGCATTCCGGAAGAGGTCATCCCTACCCTGGTCAGAGCCAGGAAGGAGGTGACCACACAACATTATCACCGCATTTGGCGAAAATATGTTGCATGGTGTGAGGCCAGGAAGGCCCCCACGGAGGAATTTCAACTCGGTCGATTCCTACATTTCCTGCAAACAGGAGTGTCTATGTGCCTCAAATTGGGGTCCATTAAGGTTCAAATTTCGGCCCTGTCGATTTTCTTCCAGAAAGAATTGGCTTCAGTTCCTGAAGTCCAGAAGTTTGTCAAGGGAGTACTGCATATACAACCCCCTTTTGTGCCTCCAGTGGCACTGTGGGATCTCAACGTAGTTCTGGGATTCCTCAAATCACATTGGTTTAAACCGCTCAAATCTGTGGATTTGAAATATCTCACATGGAAAGTGACCATGCTGTTGGCCCTGGCCTCGGCCAGGCGAGTGTCAGAATTGGCGGCTTTGTCTCACAAAAGCCCATATCTGATTGTCCATTCGGACAGGACAGAGCTGCGGACTCGTCCCCAGTTTCTCCCTAAGGTGGTGTCAGCGTTTCACCTGAACCAGCTTATTGTGGTACCTGCGGATACTAGGGACTTGGAGGACTCCAAGTTGCTAGATGTTGTCAGGGCCCTGAAAATATATGTTTCCAGGACGGCTGGAGTCAGGAAAACTGACTTGCTGTTATCCTGTATGCACCCAACAAACGGGGTGCTCTTGCTTCTAAGCAGACGATTGCTAGTTGGATGTGTAGTACAATTCAGCTTGCACATTCTGTGGCAGGCCTGCCACAGCCAAAATATGTAAATGCCCATTCCACAAGGAAGGTGGGCTCATCTTGGGCGGCTGCCCGAGGGGTCTCGGCTTTACAACTTGGCCGAGCTGCTACTTGGTCAGGGGCAAACACGTTTGCAAAATTCTACAAATTTGATACCCTGGCTGAGGAGGACCTGGAGTTCTCTCATTCGGTGCTGCAGAGTCATCCGCACTCTCCCGCCCGTTTGGGAGCTTTGGTATAATCCCCATGGTCCTGACGGTGTCCCCAGCATCCACTTAGGACGTCAGAGAAAATAAGAATTTACTCACCGGTAAATCTATTTCTCGTAGTCCGTAGTGGATGCTGGGCGCCCATCCCAAGTGCGGATTGTCTGCAATACTCGTACATAGTTATTGTTAAACAAAAATCGGGTTATTATTGTTGTGAGCCATCTTTTCAGAGGCTCCGCTGTTATCATGCTGTTAACTGGGTTCAGATCACAAGTTATACGGTGTGATTGGTGTGGCTGGTATGAGTCTTACCCGGGATTCAATATCCTTCCTTATTGTGTACGCTCGTCCGGGCACAGTATCCTAACTGAGGCTTGGAGGAGGGTCATAGGGGGAGGAGCCAGTGCACACCACCTGATCCTAAAGCTTTTACTTTTGTGCCCTGTCTCCTGCGGAGCCGCTATTCCCCATGGTCCTTACGGAGTCCCCAGCATCCACTACGGACTACGAGAAATAGAATTATCGGTAAGTAAATTCTTATTTTTGTTGTCCAGGGCTTCCATTAATTCGCTATTAAGTTACTGAAAGACCAGGACAACAATATAGCCATGGTAGTGTAACCTGTGTGACAGTGTACTGTAACTAAACACTTACATGCACTGACACCCTGCAGCTTACACTATCTCTCCCTCCCTGTACAGCACTGAGAGTGAGTGACAGCCGGATGCAGGTCACTGTCAGTGCTGAATCTGCTGCTGCCCAATCACAGTGACAAGGGCGTGCTTTCATATGGGCTGAAAGCACGTCCCTGCACTGATGCACTTGTATAGTTGCCGCTTAAAGTGCTTTTTTTAATGGGCTTTTACAGCCCTCTGCTTGGCCCCGCCCCCTGCCCACCCCCTGCTTCTGGACATTTACAATTGACAGTGAGAGGCACAGGTATGTACTCTGAAAATTATTAGATTAATATAAAGAAGATACTTATGACACAGAATATGTGTCAAGTATATTCTTTGTATTATGTTAATAATTAATGACAGGGTAGGCACTGCCTCCCCTGACAGCACCTCCCTGCTTCAGAACTGATTGGTTTCCAAGGAACACTTCTCCACCGGCTCACTTCTCCACTCTTATCACTGCCGCTACATACATTTACCCAAAATGCTCTGCTCCTGGACTTCTTTGCCAGTGGCTAATGGAAAAGTTTGGCTGCAGCAGTACAAAATTCAAATAGTGGAGCCACACCAACTGCCACTCCAAACACTGGCAAACATCGCCGGCCAGGACTCCCTTGAGGTTGGTGTGGCTCCCCTATTTGATGTTGTAGCCCCACCTACGGAGCCGCCACTGGCAAGCAAGTTATTTTGTACCTAATGGAATGGGTCAAGTTGGAGGGTATGTTTTTAACTTTACACTCATTGTGCCAGGGGAGTGGGGAATAGTCCTATTGCTGTCAACACAAGGCTTGATTTTCCTAGGGGGAACGGAGGCACATTTTTTTGGCAGATTCAATTCCCCTAGAGATACCAGCCCAATGCTTAACAACTAATGGCTGGTTGGCAAAATGGGGATGGGGGGGGGGCACCGCACACTGTGCGTGATGTATTAAGAGACATCGCTGCCCATCGCAGCCATTTGTAACTATGTTAATCACATATAAACTTACATATGCGATTAGCATTGTTAAGGACAGCTCTTCCCATAAGAGCTGTCCATTGCGATCCCCTGCGGCTCCCTGACTTCTGGGTTTCAGCTCCGGGAGTCAGTCTGCGTATGCGCAGAGTGACGGGGGCGGCCGCGGGGCATGCTGGGAGGTATCCGGTCAGATCACTCACACCAGCACTGCGGAGAGAAACCCGTAGGCTTCTATGGTGTATCGCCAGCAAAAGCTAGCGTTCCCCTCCGCTGCGCTGTCCTGGTGGCCGGGGGTTAATACATTCAGAAAATTTTCCGTTTAGTCCATCCCGCCCACTGAATAAATGTTTTGCCCATAGCAACCAATCAATGTGCTCCCTGTAGCAGCCATCATGCTTAAAGTTGTAAAGCTGTACATCTCATTATTAATATGTCGGTATGCCGGTTTTAACCTCACAGTGACCCCAATGTGAGTGCCGACATTTTAACTGTCAAACTCACATACCCAGCCGGTTGTTGACAGGGAAAAGGTTAATCCTCCATAACTATAATAAAAGAAGAGATGGCCATTCAGTGGTAAAATACCGCTGAAGAATGACTGCGGGTTGCTATTGCACACATTGGTTTTAGCGCATGTGCAATGGTTTGCATCAAAAGTTATGATGGCCCATCCATCATTTAATGGTGGGTGCCCGATATCCACATTGGCTGCTCTGTGGTTTTAAGTAAACTTTTGCTAGTCTACTATGTAAACACAATAAGGTAAAAACTTGATAGATAATATACAGCATACTGTATATGTTGTCAAAACTGTAATTTCCTTTACCCTACAAAAGAAATATATAACAGTATATAACAGTAGGCCAATTTTTATTAATTTATTAATAAAAAAAATTAATAAAAGAAAAAATTATTTTGATAGTTATAGGCCCTACACACTCGGCGATGTGCAGCCGAGCTGCCCGACCGCCGATACGGGCGACGGGCGACCCGGCGGCGGGGGGGCAGTGACGGGGGGAGTGAAGTTTCTTCACTCCCCCTGTCACCCGGCTTCGTAGACTTGCAGGCAAATATGGACGATCTCGGCCATATTGGCCTGCATGCACAGCCGACATAGCACCAGCGGTGAACGAGCGCGGGGCCGCGCATCGTTCATCGCTGGTGCCTCCACACTGCACGATATGAACGTTATCTCGTTCATTAATGAACGAGATCGTTCATATCGTGCAGTGATATCGGCATGTGTGTAGGGCCCTTAAGGATTGCATTTGCAAAGCTGTAGGGCGGCTTGTGGGGCCAAGAAAACTGTGTCTCACGATGTAGTCCTTGTCCTTCCCACTCCCGGAAAACCGGGGCAACACGCCCCATTTCTGGTAACGCTGGCCGCCCCTCCCCATCTCCATAATGTCAATCAGACAGAGGCATTCGCATCACTGCAATGCGATTGCAGGACCTGTTCTACACATGCGCAAAATCATCGGTTTTTCGATCCAAACTGAATCAGGTCATGTGTCTGTTATAGTTATTTGTGTGGCCTTCGTCTCATCAGATTACCTCCCGTCTCATTCATTTTCCTTTTTTTTTTTTCTCCATGACCCTATCTGTAGTAGTTCATCTCCTCCCCCTATACCTCCCTCAATGTTTCTTTGTTATATTGTAATTGCCCAGAGTTCCTCTGATTTTGAAGCTGCTTTTTTATTACATTTTATGTTAATTGTCTATTCATGCAGATTTAAACCTTATGGAGTTGTTTGTGGCTATTAAACAAGTTTGAGTTGGATAGGATTTTACTGTCAGGCTCTTATAAATGAAGCTTTGGTACAGATCATTCATTGATAAGTAAGCTGAAGTTAAGCTGTGTACATACTGGGACGACGGGGATTTGTTCCAACATAGGCCAGCCCAGAACGCCTGTACACACTGGGGCAATGTTAATGAAGGACGGAACAAATAACCTGTTTATTGCATTGCTGCTCACATTACAATATTAATATCCTATTGGAGTGGAAGTCTGTTTTTAGTGCATGAAATATAGGAGAATAAAGTGACTTGCTCAAGCCTCAAGGTCGTAAGTATCGCACACTGGAACTCAAAAGGGCCTACTGTATTAATTATCATTTATTACTAGAGGCCCCATAGGGCCACCTAGTATTCAGCAAACTCCGAAAACTATCAGAGTTTGCCTGCGGGAATCAATGCCATCTTCAGATGGCATTAGTTCATGGAGGAAGAAACCATGCTCGGCCCGCTTTGTTTAAGCTGAGATCCAATTCTTTGGACAATTATTGAATGGATATGATATAAACTCTAGACACATAATTTGGAGATGGAACAATCGCAATGTGGATTAGACCCATTAGACGAGCAGGTTGGCAAAGAGGAATCTGAGAGTATCTCTCCACCACCTCCTGCGGCCGTGCGTATACGTGAACTCAAGGCACACACGCAAACAAGGCTGGAAGTGTATTGGTAAGTAACACTGCTACTTCTGTAGCAGTGTTATACCCATCATGGGTACAGCTGCTTTTTGGAGCAGATGTCCCTGCACCGATCACCACAACTTGCGGTGAGTTGGAAACTTAATAATCGCAATGATGAATAGGCCCAAAAGTCAGTTCTATCAGGGTCAGATCGATATGGGGCTCTTATGAAAAGAAGCACAATTATGAATTGAGGACAGGAAAGAAAGAATTGTGAGCAACTTTAATAGTAACTTGGCGTTTACCCTCAATATATGGTACAGAAAAACTGCATTACGTGGTCATGTACTGTATTACAAAGTAAGCAATATTACAACTACTATTTATCTTCCTTCCTATATGAAAAATATTCTAACCATCTTCAGCAGTACTGGCACCATATTCAGATTCAGCTAATTGCTAATCATCTTGCAATTTGAAATTCCTTCCACATAAATAATAATGCAGCCAGTAACAATAATTAATTAGCTACAGGACATAGCATAATAGAGGACATTAATCACTCTGGTGCACAGGAAATATATATTGCAAATCTTAAGATCCAAGTAGATTTTTTTTTTACATGATACTAGAAAAATGACAAAATCTGTTTCTATTACAGTATATTTGTTCTGTGCACTTATTTTTCATGAATGTCTCTGCAAGTGTTAGATACGTTATCTGAAACTTTGCATACCTCCCAAATGTTCTGATTTTGGCGGGACTGTCCCTTTTTTCTGGGAGTGTCCCGCTATCCCACCCATGGTTCGCAGTGTGCCGCGGTGGTGGGCAGTTGGGAGACCTCTCTCACCCACTGCTCAGCTGCGAGGCCACACCCCCTCATTTGAGACACGTGCCTTCGGCGCGCATCTGTGTTCTGCCTCCCAACTTTAGAAAGTGGCAAGATATGCTTTGTGCCCTAGATGCAGGACAACATTATACCTACTGGCAGGTGTGTAACTAGAACGTCATGGGCCCCATAGCGAGATCATGAAAGGACCCCCCCACTGTTGTCACTACAATGCCACTTATGGAAGCAGGAGAGACAGACAGAGAGAGAGAGAGAGAGAGAGGGGAGTGAGAGACAAAAAGGGTGTCAGGGAGATGGAGAAAGAGAGAGAGAGTACCGAAAAAGAGAGGGAGAGAGAGTTTCATGTAAAAAGAGGGAATGAGAGAGGAGCGAGAGAGAGAGAGAGAGAGAGAGAGAGAGAGAGAGAGTGTGGCAGGGAGAAAGAGAAAAAGGATTGAGAGGGGAGACAGAGAGAGGGTATAAGAGAGGGAGGGTATCAGAGAGAGAGGGGGAGGAGAAAGAAAGAGGGACAGGAGCGAGCAGGAGTGAGAGAGTGTCAGGGAGAGAAAGAAGGAGAAACAGAGGATGTAAAGGGGAGGGAGAGAGGGGTGCCAGAAAGAGAGAGACAGTGTCAGGGAGAGAGTGTCACAGAGAGAACGGCAGCATTAGAGAGAGACAGCATCAGGAAGATAGAGACTGCCAAGGAGAAAGAGACAATGTAAGGGGGAAGGGAGAGAGGAAGAGACAATGTCAAAGAGAGAGGGAGAGATAGTGTCAGAGAGAGCATCAGGGAGAGACAGTGTCAGGGAAAGAGAGGGAGAGAGGCAGTGTCAAGGAGAGAGTGTCAGGGGGAGAGAGGGAGAGACAGTTTCAGGGAGAGAGAGACAGTGTCAAGGAGGGAAAGTGAGAGAGACAGTGTCAAGAAGGGAGGGCGAGAGAAAGAAACAGTGTTGGGGGAGCGAGAGAGGGTCAGTGTAAGGGAGAGAGATGGAGAGAGTGTGTAAGGGGGAAGAGAGGGAGAGAAAGACAGTGTCAGGGAGAGAGAGACAGTGTCAGGAGGGGGAGATAGAGAGATAGTGTCAGGGGGAGAGAGGAAGAGACAGTGTTAGGGAGAGAGAGGGAGAGAAAGTGTCAGGGGGAGAGGAGAGAGACAGTGTCAGAGAGAGAGAATGTAAAGGATAAAGGCAGAAAGAGAGAGAGACAGTGTCAGGAAGAGAGTGAGAGAGAGAGAGTGTTATTGAGAGAGACACAGTGCCAGAGAGAGTGTTGGGGGCGAGAGAGAGAGACAGTGTCAAGGAGAGAGTGGAAGAGAGAGACGATGTCAAGGAGAGAGAGTGGAAGAGAGAGACAGTGTCAGGGACAGATTGTGTGTCAGAGAGAGAGAGAGAGAGAGAGAGAGAGAGAGAGAGAGAGACAATGTCAGGAAGAGAGTGAGGGAGATAGAGGCAGTGTCAGGGAGAGTGAGAGAGAAGCAACAGAGAGAGGCTCATGGGGGAGAGAGAGGGGAGGGAGATGGAACAAGCAGGAGAGATACTACCTCAGTGCAGCAGTGAGCCCAGGTCTCTGATGGGGGTGGGCACTTAATGACATTAGGCGCTGCCCCTAAATACCCGCAAATCGCGGCACCTCACTGCTCTGCTCTTGGGAGCCAGCTAATCTGTCCCAGTGTTTGCTGCAGTGTGGGTTGGGGAAAGCTGCTACATCCTGCTGTCATGGAGGGTGGGCATGGGGGGGGGGGGGGCAGGGTCATACTATCAACGGTACCTGTTGACGGTGGGGCAAAGGGGGAGCGGCAGGCCTTGGAGGTAGCCCATGACTGGGTGCAGGAGGAGCTGCGGGCCCTGGAAACAGCCTGGGCCCAATAGCAGCTGCACCCATGGTAGTTACGACACTGCCTATTGGACCTGATTCTGAGGTGGAAATAATGCAAAAAAGCAAGTACCTGCAACTATGTTGCAATGCAGGTGGGGCACATGTAAATGAGAGATTTTGATTTGAGAAGGGTGTGTCCATACTCAAATCTACAATTACAATGTAAAAGTGAAGCTGTACAGCATTTGTGGGCTACATGCAAAAGCAGATAGTATTTACCCTGCATACAAAATGAAAAAAAGATATGTATTTGCACTCCTGGCATTGCAACATGATTTTTCCAGGTGCATAGTTACTTGCTCTATTTTACTTTCCTCCCACCTCAGAATCAGGGGCCTAATTCAGATCTGATCGCAGCAGCAAATTTGTCAGCTAATGGGCAGAACCATGAGCACTGAAGGGGGGGCAGATATAACATGTGCAGAGAGAGTTAGATTTGGGTGGGGTGTGTTCAAAATAACATCTAAATTGCAGTGTAAAAATAAAGCAGCCAGTATTTTCCCACCCAAATCTAACTCTCTCTGCACATGTTATATCTGCCCCATCTGCAGTGCACATGGTTTTGCCCATTAGCTAACAAATTTGCTGCTGCGATCAGATCTGAATAAAGCTGGGTACACACGAGACGATCTAGCCAAATATTTTGGCTAGGTCGTTGAACGATGATATCGTTCTGTGTGTACAGGCTAGATCGTTCACTAGGCGCGCTCCCGCAGGTAAACAACAAAATCGTTGATGTGAGACTATGCAGCAAGATCAATTTTGGCTAGATCGTTCATGATTGTTCACTGTCTACTAGAGATGAGCGGGTTCGGTTCCTCGGAATCCGAACCCCCCCGAACTTCAGCCTTTTTACACGGGTCCGAGGCAGACTCGGATCTTCCCGCCTTGCTCGGCTAACCCGAGCGCGCCCGAATGTCATCATCCCGCTGTCAGATTCTCGCGAGGCTCGTATTCTATCGCGAGACTCGGATTCTATATAAGGAGCCGCGCGTCGCCGCCATTTTCACACGTGCATTGAGATTGATAGGGAGAGGACGTGGCTGGCGTCCTCTCCGTTAGAATAGATAGAGACACTTGAGTTGATTACTTAGTAATTTTGGGGAGCATTAGGAGTACTCAGAGTGCAGAGTTTTACTGATAGTTACTAGTGACTGACCACCACCAGTTTTATTTATTATTTAATATAATCCGTTCTCTGCCTGAAAAAAAACGATACACAGTCACATACCATATCTGTGCTCAGCCTCAGTGTGCTGCATGATAATATCATCTATATGTATATCTGACTGTGCTGAGTGCTCACTGCTCACACAGCTGAATTGTGGGGGAGACTGGGGTGCAGTTATAGCAGGAGTACAGTGCACACTTTTGCTGCCAGTGTGACTGACCAGTGACCACCAGTATATTGTCTGCCTGAAAAAGTAAAACACTCCTGTGGTGTTTTTTTTTTTATTCTATAAACGCATTCTGCTGACAGTGTCCAGCAGGTCCGTCATTCATTATATTATATAAATATTTACCTGCAGTAGTGTTATATTTTTTTTGTTCATCTCTATCATCTTTATCATCTCTATATTAGCAGACGCAGTACGGTAGTCCACGGCTGTGGCTACCTCTGTGTCGTCAGTGCTCGTCCATAATTGTATACCTACCTGTGGTGGTTTTTTTTTTTCTATCTTCTTCATACTAGTAGTTTAGGAGTCTGCTGACAGTGTCCAGCAGGTCCGTCATTATATTATATATACCTGCAGTAGTGATATATATATATATTTTTTATATCATTATCATCTCTATACTAGCAGACGCAGTACGGTAGTCCACGGCTGTAGCTACCTCTGTGTCGTCAGTGCTCGTCCATAATTGTATACCTACCTGTGGTGGGGTTTTTTTTTCTATCTTCTTCATACTAGTAGTTTAGGAGTCTGCTGACAGTGTCCAGCAGGTCCGTCATTATATTATATATACCTGCAGTAGTGATATATATATATTTTTTATATCATTATCATCTCTATACTAGCAGACGCAGTACGTTAGTCCACGGCTGTAGCTACCTCTGTGTCGTCAGTGCTCGTCCATAATTGTATACCTACCTGTGGAGGGGTTTTTTTTTTCTATCTTCTTCATACTAGTAGTTTAGGAGTCTGCTGACAGTGTCCAGCAGGTCCGTCATTATATTATATATACCTGCAGTAGTGATATATATATATTTTTTATATCATTATCATCTCTATACTAGCAGACGCAGTACGGTAGTCCACGGCTGTAGCTACCTCTGTGTCGTCAGTGCTCGTCCATAATTGTATACCTACCTGTGGTGGGGTTTTTTTTTCTATCTTCTTCATACTAGTAGTTTAGGAGTCTGCTGACAGTGTCCAGCAGGTCCGTCATTATATTATATATACCTGCAGTAGTGATATATATATATATTTTATATCATTATCATCTCTATACTAGCAGACGCAGTACGGTAGTCCACGGCTGTAGCTACCTCTGTGTCGTCAGTGCTCGTCCATAATTGTATACCTACCTGTGGTGGGGTTTTTTTTCTATCTTCTTCATACTAGTAGTTTAGGAGTCTGCTGACAGTGTCCAGCAGGTCCGTCATTATATTATATATACCTGCAGTAGTGATATATATATATTTTTTATATCATTATCATCTCTATACTAGCAGACGCAGTATGGTAGTCCACGGCTGTAGCTATCTCTGTGTCGTCAGTCACTCGTCATCCATAAGTATACTAGTATCCATCCATCTCCATTGTTTACCTGAGGTGCCTTTTAGTTGTGCCTATTAAAATATGGAGAACAAAAATGTTGAGGTTCCAAAAATAGGGAAAGATCAAGATCCACTTCCACCTCGTGCTGAAGCTGCTGCCACTAGTCATGGCCGAGACGATGAAATTCCATCAACGTCGTCTGCCAAGGCCGATGCCCAATGTCATAGTACAGAGCATGTAAAATCCAAAACACAAAATATCAGTAAAAAAAGGACTCAAAAATCTAAAATAAAATCGTCGGAGGAGAAGCGTAAACTTGCCAATATGCCATTTACCACACGGAGTGGCAAGGAACGGCTGAGGCCCTGGCCTATGTTCATCGCTAGTGGTTCAGCTTCACATGAGGATGGAAGCACTCAGCCTCTCGCTAGAAAAATGAAAAGACTTAAGCTGGCAAAAGCACAGCAAAGAACTGTGCGTTCTTCGAAATCACAAATCCACAAGGAGAGTCCAATTGTGTCGGTTGCGATGCCTGACCTTCCCAACACTGGACGTGAAGAGCATGCGCCTTCCACCATTTGCACGCCCCCTGCAAGTGCTGGAAGGAGCACCCGCAGTCCAGTTCCTGATAGTCAGATTGAAGATGTCAGTGTTGACGTACACCAGGATGAGGAGGATATGGGTGTTGCTGACGCTGGGGAGGAAATTGACAAGGAGGATTCTGATGGTGAGGTGGTTTGTTTAAGTCAGGCACCCGGGGAGACACCTGTTGTCCGTGGGAGGAATATGGCCATTGACATGCCTGGTGAAAATACCAAAAAAATCAGCTCTTCGGTGTGGAAGTATTTCAACAGAAATGCGGACAACAGGTGTCAAGCCGTGTGTTGCCTTTGTCAAGCTGTAATAAGTAGGGGTAAGGACGTTAACCACCTCGGAACATCCTCCCTTATACGTCACCTGCAGCGCATTCATCATAAGTCAGTGACAAGTTCAAAAACTTTGGGCGACAGCGGAAGCAGTCCACTGACCAGTAAATCCCTTCCTCTTGTAACCAAGCTCACGCAAACCACCCCACCAACTCCCTCAGTGTCAATTTCCTCCTTCCCCAGGAATGCCAATAGTCCTGCAGGCCATGTCACTGGCAATTCTGACGAGTCCTCTCCTGCCTGGGATTCCTCCGATGCATCCTTGCGTGCAACGCCTACTGCTGCTGGCGCTGCTGTTGTTGCTGCTGGGAGTCGATGGTCATCCCAGAGGGGAAGTCGTAAGACGACTTTTACTACTTCCACCAAGCAATTGACTGTCCAACAGTCCTTTCCGAGGAAGATGAAATATCACAGCAGTCATCCTGCTGCAAAGCGGATAACTGAGGCCTTGGCATCCTGGGCGGTGAGAAACGTGGTTCCGGTATCCATCATTACTGCAGAGCCAACTATAGACTTGTTTGAGGTACTGTGTCCCCGGTACCAAATACCATCTAGGTTCCATTTCTCTAGGCAGGCGATACCGAAAATGTACACAGACCTCAGAAAAAGACTCACCAGTGTCCTAAAAAATGCAGTTGTACCCAATGTCCACTTAACCACGGACATGTGGACAAGTGGAGCAGGGCAGACTCAGGACTATATGACTGTGACAGCCCACTGGGTAGATGTATTGACTCCCGCCGCAAGAACAGCAGCGGCGGCACCAGTAGCAGCATCTCGCAAACGCCAACTCTTTCCTAGGCAGGCTACGCTTTGTATCACCGCTTTCCAGAATACGCACACAGCTGAAAACCTCTTACGGCAACTGAGGAAGATCATCGCAGAATGGCTTACCCCAATTGGACTCTCCTGTGGATTTGTGGCATCGGACAACGCCAGCAATATTGTGTGTGCATTAAATATGGGCAAATTCCAGCACGTCCCATGTTTTGCACATACCTTGAATTTGGTGGTGCAGAATTATTTAAAAAATGAGAGGGGCGTGCAAGAGATGCTGTCGGTGGCCAGAAGAATTGCGGGACACTTTCGGCGTACAGGCACCACGTACAGAAGACTGGAGCAACACCAAAAACGCCTGAACCTGCCCTGCCATCATCTGAAGCAAGAAGTGGTAACGAGGTGGAATTCAACCCTCTATATGCTTCAGAGGTTGGAGGAGCAGCAAAAGGCCATTCAAGCCTATACAACTGAGCACGATATAGGAGGTGGAATGCACCTGTCTCAAGCACAGTGGAGAATGATTTCAACGTTGTGCAAGGTTCTGCAACCTTTTGAACTTGCCACACGTGAAGTCAGTTCAGACACTGCCAGCCTGAGTCAGGTCATTCCCCTCATCAGGCTTTTGCAGAAGAAGCTGGAGACATTGAAGGAGGAGCTAACACTGAGCGATTCCGCTAGGCATGTGGGACTTGTGGATGGAGCCCTTAATTCGCTTAACAAGGATTCACGGGTGGTCAATCTGTTGAAATCAGAGCACTACATTTTGGCCACCGTGCTCGATCCTAGATTTAAAACTTACGTTGTATCTCTCTTTCCGGCAGACACAGGGGTTCAAAGAACTGCTGGTGAGAAAATTGTCAAGTCAAGCGGAACGCGACCTGTCAACATCTCCTCCTTCACATTCTCCCGCAACTGGGAGTGCGAGGAAAAGGCTCAGAATTCCGAGCCCACCCGCTGGCGGTGATGCAGGGCAGTCTGGAGCGACTGCTGATGCTGACATCTGGTCCGGACTGAAGGACCTGACAACGATTACGGACATGTCGTCTACTGTCACTGCATATGATTCTCTCACCATTGAAAAAATGGTGGAGGATTATATGAGTGACCGCATCCAAGTAGGCACGTCAGACAGTCCGTACGTATACTGGCAGGAAAAAGAGGCAATTTGGAGGCCCTTGCACAAACTGGCTTTATTCTACCTAAGTTGCCCTCCCACAAGTGTGTACTCCGAAAGAGTGTTTAGTGCCGCCGCTCACCTTGTCAGCAATCGGCGTACGAGGTTACTTCCAGAAAATGTGGAGAAGATGATGTTCATTAAAATGAATTATAATCAATTCCTCCATGGAGACATTCACCAGCAGCAATTGCCTCCACAAAGTACACAGGGAGCTGTGATGGTGGATTCCAGTGGGGACGAATTGATAATCTGTGAGGAGGGGGATGTACACGTGATGAATCGGAGGATGATGATGAGGTGGACATCTTGCCTCTGTAGAGCCAGTTTGTGCAAGGAGAGATTAATTGCTTCTTTTTTGGTGGGGGTCCAAACCAACCCGTCATTTCAGTCACAGTCGTGTGGCAGACCCTGTCACTGAAATGATGGGTTGGTTAAAGTGTGCATGTCCTGTTTATACAACATAAGGGTGGGTGGGAGGGCCCAAGGACAATTCCATCTTGCACCTCTTTTTTCTTTCATTTTTCTTTGCGTCATGTGCTGTTTGGGGAGTGTTTTTTGGAAGGGCCATCCTGCGTGACACTGCAGTGCCACTCCTAGATGGGCCAGGTGTTTGTGTCGGCCACTAGGGTCACTTATCTTAGTCACACAGCTACCTCATTGCGCGTCTTTTTTTTCTTCTTTGCGTCATGTGCTGTTTGGGGAGTATTTTTTGGAAGGGCCATCCGGCCTGACACTGCAGTGCCACTCCTAGATGGGCCAGGTGTTTGTGTCGGCCACTAGGGTCGCTTAGCTTACTCACACAGCTACCTCATTGCGCCTCTTTTTTTCTTTGCGTCATGTGCTGTTTGGGGAGTGTTTGTTGGAAGGGCCATCCTGCGTGACACTGCAGTGCCACTCCTAGATGGGCCAGGTGTTTGTGTCGGCCACTTGGGTCGCTGAGCTTAGTCATCCAGCGACTTCGGTGCAAATTTTAGGACTAATAAATAATATTGTGAGGTGTGAGGTGTTCAGAATAGACTGAAAATTAGTGGAAATTATGGTTATTGAGGTTAATAATACTTTGGGATCAAAATGACCCCCAAATTCTATGATTTAAGCTGTTTTTTAGGGTTTTTGGAAAAAAACACCCGAATCCAAAACACACCCGAATCCGACAAAAAAAATTCGGTGAGGTTTTGCCAAAACGCGTTCGAACCCAAAACACGGCCACGGAACCGAACACAAAACCAAAACACAAAACCCGAAAAATTTCCGGTGCACATCTCTACTGTCTACACAGTGTGTATGAACTAGAGATGAGCGGGTTCGGTTCCTCGGGATCCGAACCCCCCCGAACTTCACCTATTTTACACGGTTCCGAGGCAGCCTCGGATCTTCCCGCCTTGCTCGGTTAACCAGAACGCGCCCGAACGTTATCATCCCGCTGTCGGATTCTCGCGAGATCCGTATTCTATATAAGGAGCCGCGCGTCGCCGCCATTTTCACTCGTGCATTGGAGATTGAACGGAGAGGACATGGCAGCGTTCTCTCCCTGAAAAGCTCCGTAATCTGTGCTCAGTGTGCTGCAAATATCTGTGCTCAGGGTGCTGCAAATAATCTGTGCTCAGTGTGCTGAAAATATCTACGTTCTCTGCCTGAAAACGCTCCATATCTGTGCTCAGTGTGCTGCAAATATCTGATCAGTGTGCTGCATTGTGGGGACTGGGGACCACCAGTATATAATAATTATAGTAGTACAGTACAGTAGGCCATTGCTGTATCTTGCAGCTCTGTATCACGGCAAGTATCCATTCCATATCTGTGCGGCATTTTTGTGAACAGTATATATAGTATTACAGTGCAGCATTTTGGTGACTAACAGTATATAGTTGTACAGTAGGCCATTGCTGTATCTTGCAGCTCTGTGTCACTGCAAGTATCCATTCCATATCTGTGCAGCATTTTGGTGAGCAGTATATATAGTATTACAGTGCAGAATTTTGGTGACCCAACAGTATATAGTTGTGTAAAGTAGGCCATTGCTGTATCTTGCAGCTCTGTGTCACTGCAAGTATCCATTCCATATCTGTGCAGCATTTTTGTGAGCAGTATATATAGTATTACAGTGCAGCATTTTGGTGACCCAACAGTATATAGTTGTGTACAGTAGGCCATTGCTATATCTTGCAGCCCTCTGTGTCACTGCAAGTATCCATCCATTCCATTTTCTTCCAGTGATTTGGACCAATAATACCATTGATTAGAATGAATAATTCCAGTGATTTTGTCATTTTCTACCAGTGATTTGGACCAATAATACCATTGATTAGAACGAATAATTCCAGTGATTTTGTCATTTTCTTCCAGTGATTTGGACCAATAATACCATTGATTAGAACAAATAATTCCAGTGATTATGTCATTTTCTTCCAGTGATTTGGACCAATAATACCATTGATTAGAACGAATAATTCCAGTGATTTTGTCATTTTCTTCCAGTGATTTGGACCAATAATACCATTGATTAGAACGAATAATTCCAGTGATTTTGTCATTTTCTTCCAGTGATTTGGACCAATAATACCATTGATTAGAACAAATAATTCCTGTGATATTGAGGTGTTTGTGTCGCTTAGCTTAGCCGTCCAGCGACCACAGTGCACCTCTTTTTCTCTTTTCTTTGCATCATGTGCTGTTTGGGGCCAAATTTTTGAAGTGCCATCCTGTCTGACACTGCAGTGCCACTCCTAGATGGGCCAGGTGTTTGTGCCGCCCTCTTGGGTCGCTTTGCTTAGTCATCCAGCGACCTCTGTGCAAATTTTAGGACTAAAAATAGTATTGTGAGGTGTGAGGTGTTCAGAATAGACTGGAAATGAGTGGAACTTGTGGTTATTGAGGTTAATAATACTATAGGATCAAAATTACCCCCAAATTCTATGATTTAAGCTGTTTTTGAGGGGTTTTGAAAAAAAACACCTGAATCCAAAACACACCCGAATCCCACAAAAAAATTTCAGGGAGGTTTTGCCAAAACGCGTCCGAATCCGAAACACAAAACCCGAAAAATGTCCGGTGCACATCTCTAGTATGAACGATGAACGGTTTTGCCTAGATTATGTCATCTGGTTACTAAGAAAATATTTAAATTTAGAGCCAAAAACCATCTAGGCAAGATTTTTAAAAGACTGAAAGATTTGGCTAGATCTTTCCATGTGTACCCGCTAGATCACTGAGTCAGGAGCAGGGAGCTGAAAGTGAAAGATTTTATCTTTCGGTCTTTCAATCTTTCGGTCTTTCCATGTGTACCCAGCTTTAGGCCTCAGGTCTCCTGTGTATCATGAGTATGTTCTTGAGCAGGCCCGGCGACTGGGGGTACAAAGGGTACCCCCGTACCGGGCCACTGAAGGGCCCCAAGGTGTAGGGTGCACTAGCAACATAATATAATAATACTTTTACAGTTAAAAACATATTACGTGGGCTGCCGCCGCGCCGTACCGGCCCGCACATGGATGCATGTAACAATATGTTTAATAATACAACAGCGGCCTCCGGCAGCGGCAGTAACCCTAACACCCGGGTTCCGGCAGTCTCTGTGTCTGACCTGTGACGTGTCATGTGTCACACGAGTTTGTATCTACCGCCTACAAAAAACCCTCAAATTTAATTACTTGAACATGCGCAGCTTTCAATGACATATATATATATATATATATATATATATACAGTTCGCCACTCAAACGCACTCCCATATATAATTGTCCTCGATGGGTGCCCTCGGCAATACAGCAACAGTACGTAGCCAAATATAGAACCCCAGAACGGCGGCACTCCAGACTCATGCAAGAAGCTCAGTACAGCATTGTGAATCATCCTCTGCAATGTGAAACACCCTCTGCTTTAAAAGGGGGGGGGGGGGGGGGTCAAAGGGGGTTGCAGGGACCCCAGAGATATTTGTGTACAGGGCCCCAGGACTTCTGTTGCCGGCCCTGTTCTTGAGTAAACCAAGATATTAACAATGGACTATTTTTACACTGGCATGTTTTGTCTAGTAGTCTCCATTCTCTTGCTTTGTTGTTTGCCTGACAATCCAAATGACTTCTTTCCGATACTTTTCGAGTTCCTGTCAGTTCTCTATGATTTTCAAGTTGCACTTCATGTTTTTCCTACTCCGACCAGACTTTCTCTTGTCCCATTACCCCATTTCAATCAACCACTTCTCTATAGTGAGTGCATTATCTGCCACTCACCCTGCAGATTCATTTAATTGTCTCTGGATAGACAGCCTCTCAGTGTATACTTGTATCTTTTTGCTCACCTACTTAGGTTTATTAGACTGTGCCTTTTCTTTGTAATCTGGCATCAAACAGGTGCTTGTTCGTTTTAGTGTAACGTTCTTCTTTTGCAAAATGTGTACATTTTGTATTTGCTTGGTGCCGGTTAATAAAGATGCAATGTGTATACAGAAAGCACATATTAGTTTATGTTTTTATATAAATTATTATTATTATTATTATTATACAGTCTAGAATAAATAGTTATTACAGTCTTGCATACCTCCCAACTTTACAGTTCCCTAAAGAGGGACACGCTCCCAAAAAGGGGTGTGGCTTAAGGAAAAGGGCGTGGCTATGCGGAGGACCCGCGATCGCGATCCACTCCCCCGTTTTCGTCACTGAGGGGGCATGCCCAGCGCTCTGTGAGCCGCTGGCATGCCCCCTCTCCCTCTGACTCCAGTGAATAAGCAGGGCAGCGAGACACAGAGACTCCCAACTACCCCCTCCACCGTGGGACACTGCGGCCCGCGGGTGGGACAGTCCCAAAAAAAACGTGACTGTCCCGTGAAAATCGGGACAGTTGGGAGGTATGGTCTTGTGTACCATACACTGAAGCTGCAAACAGTCCGGTGCACATATCGGGCCAGATGTAATGATGTCCAAGTTTGCTGGAGGTGCGGGTTACTGCAGAGCTGGATTAAGGCTATGGGTGGCCCGGGCACTTCAAATGGTGGGGCCCCTAACAACACATGCATATACCGTATTATTATTATAATCATTATTATCATTATCATCCTTTATTTATATGACGCCACAAGGGTTCCGCAGTGCCCAATTACAGAGTACATAAACAAATAATCAAACAGGAAAACAGCAACTTACAGTTGACAACAATATAGGACAAGTACAAAGTAAATAAATATAGCTAAATCAGCCGATGACACTGAAATAAGTATCAGGTGGCAGAGGACTGCTGGATTTAGTGCAGTTGAAGATGATTAAAATAAGAAAAATGATAAGCAAATGAGGGAAGAGAGCCCTGCTCGTGAGAGCTTACATTCTAAAGGGGAGGGGTAGACAGACAGGGGTGACACAGATGGGGTACATAGAGAGCGTGGAACAAAGGGTTAGGATGAGATTTGGCTGGGTTTGGTGAAGAAGTGGGAGCCCGTTTGAAGTTTTGTATTGAGGTGGAGAGTCTGAGGGGGAGAAGTAGGGAATTCCAGAAAAGTGGTGCAGCACGTGAAAAATCTTGGAGGTAGGAGTGGGAGGAAGTAATCCGTAGGCAGGAGAGTCGGCGTGCATTAGCAAAACGAAGTGGATGGGTGGGAGTGTAAAGGGATTTAAGGTCAGAAATGTAGATGGGAGAGGAGTGGGTGACAGCTTTGTAAGTGAGTGTGAGAAGCTTGAAATGGATTCTGAAAGAGAAGGGGAGCCAGTGAAGGTCTTGTAAGAGAGGAGAGGTGGACATAGTGCGTTTGGTGAGGAAAATGAACCGGGCAGCAGCATTGAGGATAGATTGGAGTGGAGAGAGGTATTTGTCGGGAATGCCAGTCAGGAGGAGATTACAGTAGTCCAGTCTTGAGATGACCAGTGAGTGGATAAGAGTCTTAGTAGCATCCTGAGTCAGAAAGGGTCTGATCCTGGAAATATTTTTTAGATGAAAACGGCAGGTTTGTGAGAGGTGCTGAATGTGTGGTTTGAAGGAGAGGGAAGAGTCAAGGATTACTCCAAGACAGCGCACTTGGGGGCTAGAGGAGATAGTAGTGACATCAATAGATAATGAGATTGTAGGAGGTGAGGTTATGCGGAAGGGAGGGAAGATGATCAGCGAAGTCTTAGACATGTTAAGTTTAAGAAAGCGCTGGGACATCCAAACAGAGATAGCAGGGAGACAGTTGGAGATACGAGTGAGGAGAGCAGGGGAGAGGTCTGGAGAGGAAAGATAGATTTGAGTGTCATCAGCATAGAGATGATATTGGAAACCAAAAGAACTAATGAGCTTACCTAATGAGGACGTATAGAGAGAGAAAAGAAGAGGACCAAGGACAGAACCTTGGGGTACACCTACAGTTAGTGGAAGTGAGGGGGAGAAGGAGTTATAAGAGCAGACAGAGGATGAATGGTCAGAGAGGTAGGAAGACAGTCAAGAGAGGGCAGTATCACGCAGACCAATGGAGTGAAGGATTTTCAGTAGGAGAGGATGGTCCACAGTGTCAAAAGCAGCAGAGAGATCAAGTAGAATAAATAGAGAGTAGTGTCCCTTAGATTTAGCAGCATGGAGGTCACTGCATACCTTTTGTAAGGGCAGTTTCAGTGGAGTGGAGAGGACGGAAGCCAGACTGGAATGGGTCAAGCAGTGAGTGTGAGGAAAGAAAGAAAGTAAGGCGGTTGAAGACAACACGCTCAAGGAGTTTGGAGACAAAAGGGAGGAGAGAGATGGGTCGATAGTTGGAGAGAGTGTTTGGATCAAGGGTACATTTTTTAAGAATAGGAGAGATGAGTGCATGCTTGAAGGCAGAGGGGACAGTGTGTATAGATGATAAGCAATTTCTACACAGGCGCTAACAATATAGTATAAGGTGGCCAGTGCCTGATGAGAGGGAGAGATTGAGAAGGTGGGAGAGATGGGAACAGGCAGAAGGAGAGAGGTAGCGAAGGAGGCGGGAGGGGATAGGGTCAAGTGGGGAGGTGGTGAGGGGACAGGAACAAATGAGGGCCATGACTTCCTCTCCAGATGCATGGGAGAAAGATGTCAGAGTTGGTGGGAGGGATTGGGAGGTGTGGTAAGGGATGGGAGGAGGCTGGTTACTGATGGTCTGGTGTGATGTGATGTCCTGAAGTATGGAGTCAATTTTGGATGTGAAGTAAGTGGCAAAGTCAAGAGCAGAGAGTGAGGAGGGGAGATGAGGTGGAGGTGGGCAGAGGAGTGAGTTGAGAGTGGCAAAGAGGCGCCGGGGGTTGGAAGACTGGGAGGAGATGAGGTTCTTGAAGTATGACTGTTTAGCAAGAGAAAGGGCAGCACTGAAGGATGAGAGCATAAGTTTAAAATGGAGGAAGTCTGTCTTAGAACGTGATTTCCTCCAGTGTCGCTCAGCAGTACGTGAGTATATGTTTACATATACACACACATACTATATATAAATATATATACACGGGATGTAGTTATGTGACCGGCGGTCAGGAGACCACTGGTCACAATACCTATGCCGGGATCCCGCCCCCTAACAATCAACTTATAGGTAGCCGCTGGGAGCGCAACGCCGCAAATCGGAGGTCCGATTTGTTTGCGGGTGGTGGGGGGCCTTTTTAAAGAAGGGGGCCCGGGGTACTTACCCCCTGCCCCCCCCCCCCCCCCCCCCCCTTAATCCGGATCTGGGTTCCTGACATCCAGTCCATTAAGTCAAGTGACTTGAGTGAGTTGCACAGTTCCAAGATGCCATTAATCCTCTGGCTTAACATGTATGAGCAAATTTGAATAGACAAATGAATAATAAAACAATGACTCATGGAAACTCCTGGTTGCAGATATATTTTTAAATATTACAGTGGTTCTCAATCTAAGGTATGTAATATCAGTAATGGCAGATGGGGCCACCTGAAGCCCAGCTGTTATTTTTTCCCTTCCGGGTAGGTTGAGAGTGAATGGATGGGGGTTGATGCTGGCCGGGGCTGTCTGGGCTCACTAGGTACGGACTAAAGAGAGAGGCCCAGCGGCGGATCCAAAAGAAAATGAAAGGGGGGGCACCATGATAGGGGAACGGTAATTGTTATATTTACATGCACCTAAGGCACGCGTGCTCCCATATAAGGGGTGTGGTATCACGGGGGCGTGGCCTCACAGAATACGCCATCAGGTAATGATTGGCTGTAGGAGCGCATCCTGGTTTATTGCCAATGTTTCACCCTGATGAAAAGGCTGATTGTGCCTTGAAATGTTGGTCACCTGTTCCATTAGTTATGGGAGCCTGGAAGGCACCCCAGCACAATATAATTATTATAGTTTTTAGTTGGTGGTGGCAGGTGCAGCATACCTTGTTTTGGGCACTGCACTGAGACTCAGACTGCAGGAAACGAACTGCCCATCTTTGATTAGCCAGCTGGATCTCCAACAAGCAGCATCAGACATCTGCAGGACAGCCCTGTCACAATCACACGGGCCGCCTTCTCAAAGCTGAAGCTGAGTTTGACTGCACCTAGCATGGTAGCAAAGGAAGTGGAGGAGGAAGCGCTGGGAAACTGTGCAGTGCAGTAAGGGCTAATGAAGCCTCCTGCGACGTCATAAGTAACAGTCTTATTCGATGCTGGCATTTGAACCCCGCACCTGGGCTGGACTCTGGCCGGCTGGCAGTGGGGGAGGTAGGTTGCGGTGTGAGCAGGGGGAGGCTGGAGCGGGTGGTCTTCTGTTTGCCGGCGGTCGGGCTCCCGGCGCTCAGTATACCGGCGCCGGGAGCCCGACAGCCGGAATACCGACAATTATTTTCCCTCGTGGGGGTCCACGACCCCCATAGAGGGAGAATAAAATAGTGTGGCGCGCGTAGCGCGCCACCGTGCCCGTAGCGTGGCGAGCGCAGCGAGCCCGCAAGGGGCTCATTTGCGCTCGCCAAGCTGTCGGTAAGCCGGCGGTCGGGCTCCCGGCGCCGGGATGCTGGTCGCCGGGAGCCCGACCGCCGGCCAGCCGTAGTGAACCCGGCTGGAGCTGCAGCTCCAGCCTCACCATTGGTTAGCACACGGACTTGCTGTTAGAGCTGCGGCGGGTCCTAGTGCCTGCCGGCTCTTATATGAAATCTGACTGACGTAAATAGCAGTAGTGCTGCCGCTGTTCTCCTTTTGAAAAAAAGAAGAAGTCAGAAACGACAGGGGGGGCACGGGCCCGAGTGCCCCCCACCAGCCCCCCCCCCTCTTGATCCACCTACGGAGAGGCCAGCAGAGCTCATAAGCTGGGTACACACTAAGCGAATTGGAACAGTGGGCCAGATGTACTAAGCCTTAAAAAGTGATAAATATCACGGTGATAAAGTACCAGCCAATCGGCTCCTAACTGTCATTTCAAACACAGCCTGTAACATGGCAGTTAGGAGCTGATTGGCTGGCACTTTATCACCATGAAATGTATCACTTTTCAGGCTTAGTACATCTGACAATATATCATACACATCACATGGTGAGTACCTGCAGTGGCACGTGCCTGGCAGTCATACCCTGGGTCGTCCCATCTCATGTGCTGCACGTCAGATGGGATGATCCTGTGGACGACTGCATTCAGTTACATGTGGCATGTAACGATACATTGTGCCTTTGTACGATATATCGCGCAGTATGTAAGGCAACGCAATGTATTGTGTGTACCCAGCTTTAGTCTTGGAGCATGAGATAATCCTTGTCTTGTGAGACTAAAAACTTTCTGCATTTGGCAGCAGGGTCGGTAAGCCTAATGTCTGTCCCCACTTTAATTTAATATGTAATATGATTCTGTTAAATTTCAGAGCTGTACCTATTAGCCTGCCTCTTATGTTGTTGGACAGTTAGAAATATTGAAGGTGAAAATTACCCAAATGGGCTGCCAGTGGGTATCCAGGTAAACAGCAATTAGCAAAAAGTAACATAAGTAAAAAAAAAATGAATTTTATTCACTTCCTGTTTCCAGCCATAATCATAGCTCTATATAGTGCAATGCCCCAACCAATATGGCCACCAGAACTGGAAATGTAGTTCTGTCCCTGATTACATCTGATTTATGTATCCAAATGACACAGTATATCAATATTTCAGTGTTTATAATTAGATAGGGGATATAAGGGGCTTCTGGGCACATAAGCAGTTATTCTCCTGATGAAGTCCAGAGTATAATCAGACAAAGTTCGTTGAGGTGTTCTCCTATTGGTTGACTCCATCTTGAACTGCTATCTCGTTTCTGTTACTCAGATAAGCTTAACTATTTGATCTTAATGTACGTTAACGGTGTGTGTGTGTGTGTGTGTGTGTGTGTGTGTGTGTATAATAAATGTGTTTTAAAAGTATTACACTACATATTATATTTATTACATCTTCATTTTCCTCATATCCCTTGGACCTGAGACAAGGTGTTGTTGAAGGCTGAAAGTTGGTCTATAACTGGGGAATGAGGACATCCTATATGGGTATAGGAAAGTGGGTATACTGTATATATATATATATATATATATATACACAAAGATATCGGCGGCACTCACTGGCTTTTCAAAGCCAAAAGACCAGACCAGTCAGTTAGCGCTTAACGTTTCGGTATATTGCAACCGTCTTCAGAAGCATATTATTACAAACAAATGAACATACATTTATACATGAATAACTCACCACACGTGCAGCCCCGGGAACGAACTTCCGGTGATGTCATCCCACACTGACAAGCCTGCCCAGCAGATGACGACTTCCGGCTTTCGAGTGCACCATCACCATGACAACCAGTGTGTACAATACAAAGCAATGCTGTTACAACGAATCACTGTACAAATATACAATAAGAGCGTTTTAACACTGCATAGCATCCAAATATCATTACAAGGGTAAAGTATCAAGTAAATTACAGATCTTTAAACAATTAGAAACAAATTATACAAAGCTACCTACATTGATTTCTACAAGAATTATGATGTAACGAATGTCTCAGTGCAAAAAGATTTTGTTATACCTAAAGATCTTCTGAACTCATTATAAGAAGCATGTGAGGGAAAGAGTTTCATTAAGGCCATGCGGGGACACCGTATTTAAACGGTGTATCCACTGCGCTTCCATCTGAAGCAATAATTTCCCCCTATCGCCCCCTCGTTTAGATAGGGGCACCTGATCAAGCATTTTATAGCGTAAAAATGATAAATTATGTTGGTACTCCTAAAAATGTTTCGCAACGGGCTGATCAATTTGTTTCCCCTCCAAAATCTGTTTTATAGCACTGCGATGCTGAGACTTTCTCTCTTTAAATTGACAAGTGGTCTTGCCAATATAAAGTAGTCCACATGGACACCGTATACAGTAGATAACGAATCTACTAGTACAAGTAAGTACGTGAGAAATCTTGATTTGTTTCCCGGAATGAGGATGTAAGATGTAGTCACCCGTTTCAAGATATAGACAGGTGGTACATCCAGTGCATTTGTAATTGCCGGGTTTTTTTGTAAGAAATGTAGGCTTGGAACCGGATGCAAATTGAGAGATGTCTGCATGGACTACCATATCTCGAATATTACGACCACGTTTATAACATGGTAGTAATTTATGTGTAGCCAAACTCGAAAGATCAGGGTCTGCTTGAATCACTGGCCAGACTCGCTTAGCCGTGCCCACTATCTTACGACTAGAGGTAGTGAATTTAGTAACACAGACCATGGCCGTTGTCAAGACACGCATGCAGTTCCATTGACATTCCTCTCTGAATTTTTTAAGTTCAAAAACACCAACAGCACTGTAATAGTTGGGGAACACTGTCGCTAGAGAAAATACTAAAATACAACTTTTAATAGTCAACTGAATTGTGGTAAACGCTCTGGTGAAACGCGCGCCTGTTCACCTCCCTGGGGATGCCGTTGGCAGAAACATGTCCCCACCTGCACCACAGTCTGGTGTCTGCTCTCCTTATGTCATAAAAGCACTTTCCTTAGGGAACAGATACATGGTGAGTCCACACTCTTATTTCAACAGGTACACTGGACCCATGCGCGCATGCTTATGCTTACTTACAAGGTTTATGTACCTTGGATTTTTGATAACTACCCCTTTGCATTTCGTTGTTTTCATTACACGTTTTCATAATTTTATTACAAATTATATTTTAGCCTTTGCTTTAACTACTGTGTTCCCCAATTATTAGGGTGAAATGTTTCAATACTTGTAAGAGTGGAGAAGTGTACATATGGAGAAGTTACTCATCACAACCAATCAGGTTCTAGCTAGCATTTATCAAGTACATTCTGTAAAATAATAGGTATAAGCTGATTGGTTACCACTCTTTATTAGGTGGTTTTGCTCTTTAGTGATATTCTTATTACTCTAGGATGCACCACCAAGATGCTAATTATCCTAGAAATATTTACCTAGAAATAGCAGTTTGGAGATTCATATTTATAAATGACATCTTTGCCAGTCCTGGTTGATTTGATTGAATTTAGAGATTACAGAATCAATATAGATTCTCACAAATTCCAGCAAATAACTAATGCCCACTAGACAATTTGGCCAATCACAATGCATGGAGCAGATATCAACAAATGTCACATGACCATATTTACGGCACCTTGAGTGTTCATTCTTGGATTGTACTAGGGAAAAGATAATCTCACTACTAGTAGCCCAGGATACTGTGCATTGTATTTGCCACATACCTCAATGTTGCCAGCATTTTTATAGACGTTCCAGGGACACTTATTATAACACGTGATAAATTATAACATGTGATATACTACTGTTGATCATATCACTTTTTGAGATAGTTTGCACAGTGGATGGTGCTGGTACTGGTACATGGAAACCAATTGTGTGTAAGTATTATTGTTAGATCAGTCATAAATAGAGAAGTATGTTAATTGGCTGCTCTCCAACTTATTTTCTCCTTCACCTTTCCAGCACTCCCTCCTCGGGAGTTCTACCCCCTTGACTCTTCATACCATGCCAGACAGGGAGTATGGCTCTGAGCTAAGATAGATAAGTGGGGGGTATACTGATCATTATTAGTAGTAGTAAGTAAGTAGTAAGGAAATGGCTTGAAATCTGACAATAAAAAGGCAGCACAAAGATCTCCCTCCTGGCCACAGTCGCCTGGCCATGCCTGTATTCAGATATTTAGCATTCAAAGGATGGTAACCCTAGGACAATGCTATATGTAACATATAGAATCCTAGAGCCTGATTTGAGGCACACACACTGCCAATATGAGATGCAGTGGAGACATTTATCTAAGGCCGGATACACATTAGGACGATGTCGGAACGATTTGCCATATTGGAACGACAAAACGTCTACATTGTCTAGTGTGTAACTGCGATTGCGCTCTCCCCGGGTCATTAGTGCTATATTCTGGTTCGCTGTACTGCTCGACCAACCAGAAGATATTGTTAATGATGCCATGCTGCTAAATGCAGCAAAGCATGTTACATCGTGCCATCGTACCACTGCATCTTGCCCAGTGGCCGGGAACACATCCCGATGGGTGTGGTTCATTAGGTTGACATGCATTATGTCGACATACATTGGGTCGACCACGTTTAGTCGACATGCATTAGGTCGACATGGTCATTAGGTTGACATGTACTAGGTCGACATGGAAAAAGGTCGACATGAGTTCTTTGACTGTTTTTGGTGGTTTTCTTCGTAAAGTGATGAGGAACCCCAATTAGTGCATGCTTGCCTGAAGCATGGCTTCCCAATTGTAGTCCATATGGATCGTGAAGTATGAAAAAGGTAAAAAAATGAAATACATTGCGAAAAACTCATGTCGACCCTTTTCCATGTCGACCTAGTACATGTCGACCTAGTGACCATGTCGACCTAGTGACTATGTCGATCTAATGCATGTCGACCAAACGTGGTCAACCCAATGTATGTCGATCTAATGCATGTCGACCTAATGACTGCCATCCATCCCGATTGTCAGCGCAGTTGCCATACTGATTCAGGGCACAGTCTCTGAAATGTATCAGGTATTCCTAGGTGTTGGCTGGGGGGATAGACATTCAGACCTGAAACTTATGGAAGTCTTATGGGAGTGACTTGGAGGCAATACTGAGACTGAGAAACCAAGCAAAGGACTGGAGCAAGTATTGATGGTGCGACTGATGGTTTGTGTCCGGAGTCATTGCATTAGCATAAAGTCACAGGTGCAACTCCAGCAAAAGACGCACACACAGCCTCTGCTGAGTCCAAATCACAATCACCCCCTACCTTGTGGATGCACATCCATAGACCGGAATGCACCTTGCCATGTGTTGTGCTGCAAATTCGTATCTATTAGTGTTAGAATGTAAGCTCTCACGAGCAGGGCCCTCTTCCCTCATGTGCTTATCCTTTTCTTACTTTAATAATCTTCCACTGCACCAAATACAGGTTGAGTATCCCATATCCAAATATTCCGAAATACGGACTTTTTTGAGTGAGACTGAGATAGTAAAATCTTTGTTTTTTGATGGCTCAATGTACACAAACTTTGTTTAATACACAAAGTTATTAAAAATATTGTATTAAATTACCTTCAGGCTGTGTGTATAAGGTGTATATGAAACATAAATGAATTGTGTGAATGTACACACACTTTGTTTAATGTACAAAGTTATAAAAAATATTGTCTAAAATGACCTTCAGGCTGTGTGTATAAGGTGTATATGTAACATAAATACATTCTGTGCTTATATTTAGGTCCCATCACCATGATATCTCATTATGGTATGCAATTATTCCAAAATACGGAAAAATCCGATATCCAAAATACCTCTGGTCCCAAGCATTTTGGATAAGGGATACTCAACCTGTACTGCGGTTTTCTGCCTCCCTGATAATTATGTCAGTGTCATCTGCTGATGTAGCTATGCTTATTTACCCTGTACTTGTCCTATATTCTCTTCAACTGTGAGTCACTGTTTTCCTGTTTTGATTATTTGTTTATGTACTCTGTAATTGGGCGCTGTGGAACCCTTGTGGTGCCATGTAAATAAAAGATAATAATAATAATAATAATAATAATAATAATAATAATAATAATAAAAAAAAATAATATGTTAGTCTGATATGTCTTTAATGAAAACTGGAGAATTGTTGTTGTTGAAGCACAACATACATGCGTCCGGTTATGTGGGATGTGCCTTCTGGAATAAACAGTCATTTTAGTGTAGGTGTTCCAATTTAGGAGACGTGACATCTCCAGCTGAAACGGCTTTCAACCCATAGTCTACCACCTTTGAGCGCAGAACCCTACAGCACTCCTGTATTTAATGAAATTCAGCAATGTGAGATTTGTGGTTTAAGGTCCATATTTGGATGAATCCAAGCACAGTGACAGACCATTATTACTTAGGTGTCACCCTGGTTAATATCTGGATGTTCTGCTGGTTCTTAAACCAATTTGGCAATACATATTGTTGTGCTCACTACAGGACACACATAGCCAGAGTAAGGTGAGGATGCAGAGGATACTGTACCCCGGGGACCCCTCTTTCAGGAGTCCCCCAGCCGAAGCACACTGATATCACTAGCTCTCCTACTTCTGCAGCAACAGAACCAGGCAGCCAGAATGTGGGGGGTAATTCCAAGTTGATCGCAGCAGGAATTTTTTTAGCAGTTGGGCAAAACCATGTGCACTGCAGGGGGGGCAGATATAACATTTGCAGAGAGAGTTAGATTTGGGTGGGGTGTGTTCAATCTGCAATCTAATTTGCAGTGTAAAAATAAAGCAGCCAGTGTTTACCCTGCACAGAAACAATATAACCCACCCAAATCTAACTCTTTCTGCACATGTTATATCTGCCTCCCCTGCAGTGCACATGGTTTTGCCCAATTGCTATCAAAAATCCTGCTGCGATCAACTTGGAATTACCCCCGTGAGCAGGACAGTATACAGTGCAGGCAGAAACACAGGAATATCAGGATTCATGAGCTTCCAATGGAGCTTGCTGACTAAAGGAGAGATAGGAGAGGGAGAAAGCTGTAAGTGACCCAGGGATACCAGCTTCTCCTCCTCCCTGCCTGGGTGTCTGAGTCCTGTGTAACCTATTATCTAATGAGAACATTCAGGTCTAGAGAGAGACACACAGAGAGTCCTCCTGAGTCCTGTCCCAGTGTGTAAGTAATGCAGAGCTGCTGCTCTTCTTGTATGTGATAAGATAACTTATAGCTTTGTTTCTATGTTTATTTTAAGGTTGTTTAAGTTGTCTTTGTTCCTCTATATACAACATTTTATAAAATAGTTGTCTCTGAATTAGGTGGAGCTATAAACAGTACTTAGGCATTATTAAACTATTTTAAATGTAATTTACACCATTAATTTAAATTTAATATACACAATCTATACCTCCCAACGTGACACATCCCAGGAGGGACAAAATGCTGTCTACCTGGACTTCCCTTTTAATTTATGATTGTAATCACCTGTGTTGAAATACCTTTCTAATCAATTAAATAGTACAACACATGTGACGCCAATCATATATTAAGAGGGAAGTATAGGTAAAGAGTAGAGATGAGCGCCTGAAATTTTTCGGGTTTTGTGTTTTGGTTTTGGGTTCGGTTCCGCGGCCGTGTTTTGGGTTCGACCGCGTTTTGGCAAAACCTCACCGAATTTTTTTTGTCGGATTCGGGTGTGTTTTGGATTCGGGTGTTTTTTTTTCAAAAAACCCTAAAAAACAGCTTAAATCATAGAATTTGGGGGTCATTTTGATCCCAAAGTATTATTAACCTCAAAAACCATAATTTCCACTCATTTTCAGTCTATTCTGAATACCTCACACCTCACAATATTATTTTTAGTCCTAAAATTTGCACCTAGGTCGCTGGATGACTAAGCTAAGCGACCCTAGTGGCCGACACAAACACCGTGCCCATCTAGGAGTGGCACTGCAGTGTCACGCAGGATGGCCCTTCCAAAAAACCCTCCCCAAACAGCACATGACGCAAAGAAAAAAAGAGGCGCAATGAGGTAGCTGTGTGAGTAAGATAAGCGACCCTAGTGGCCGACACAAACACCGTGCCCATCTAGGAGTGGCACTGCAGTGTCACGCAGGATGGCCCTTCCAAAAAACCCTCCCCAAACAGCACATGACGCAAAGAAAAAAAGAGGCGCAATGAGGTAGCTGTGTGAGTAAGATAAGCGACCCTAGTGGCCGACACAAACACCGGGCCCATCTAGGAGTGTCACTGCAGTGTCACGCAGGATGTCCCTTCCAAAAAACCCTCCCCAAACAGCACATGACGCAAAGAAAAAAAGAGGCGCAATGAGGTAGCTGACTGTGTGAGTAAGATAAGCGACCCTAGTGGCCGACACAAACACCGGGCCCATCTAGGAGTGTCACTGCAGTGTCACGCAGGATGTCCCTTCCAAAAAACCCTCCCCAAACAGCACACGATGCAAAGAAAAAGAAAAAAGAGGTGCAAGATGGAATTGTCCTTGGGCCCTCCCACCCACCCTTATGTTGTATAAACAGGACATGCACACTTTAACCAACCCATCATTTCAGTGACAGGGTCTGCCACACGACTGTGACTGATATGACGGGTTGGTTTGGACCCCCCCCAAAAAAGAAGCAATTAATCTCTCCTTGCACAAACTGGCTCTACAGAGGCAAGATGTCCACCTCATCATCATCCTCCGATATATCACCGTGTACATCCCCCTCCTCACAGATTATCAATTCGTCCCCACTGGAATCCACCATCTCAGCACCCTGTGTACTTTGTGGAGGCAATTGCTGCTGGTGAATGTCTCCACGGAGGAATTGATTATAATTCATTTTAATGAACATCATCTTCTCCACATTTTCTGGATGTAACCTCGTACGCCGATTGCTGACAAGGTGAGCGGCGGCACTAAACACTCTTTCGGAGTACACACTTGTGGGAGGGCTACTTAGGTAGAATAAAGCCAGTTTGTGCAAGGGCCTCCAAATTTCCTCTTTTTCCTGCCAGTATAAGTACGGACTGTGTGACGTGCCTACTTGGATGCGGTCACTCATATAATCCTCCACCATTCTTTCAATGGTGAGAGAATCATATGCAGTGACAGTAGACGACATGTCCGTAATCGTTGTCAGGTCCTTCAGTCCGGACCAGATGTCAGCATCAGCAGTCGCTCCAGACTGCCCTGCATCACCGCCAGCGGGTGGGCTCGGAATTCTGAGCCTTTTCCTCGCACCCCCAGTTGCGGGAGAATGTGAAGGAGGAGATGTTGTTGACAGGTCGCGTTCCGCTTGACTTGACAATTTTCTCACCAGCAGGTCTTTCAACCCCAGCAGACTTGTGTCTGCCGGAAAGAGAGATCCAAGGTAGGCTTTAAATCTAGGATCGAGCACGGTGGCCAAAATGTAGTGCTCTGATTTCAACAGATTGACCACCCGTGAATCCTTGTTAAGCGAATTAAGGGCTCCATCCACAAGTCCCACATGCCTAGCGGAATCGCTCCGTGTTAGCTCCTCCTTCAATGTCTCCAGCTTCTTCTGCAAAAGCCTGATGAGGGGAATGACCTGACTCAGGCTGGCAGTGTCTGAACTGACTTCACGTGTGGCAAGTTCAAAGGGCATCAGAACCTTGCACAACGTTGAAATCATTCTCCACTGCGCTTGAGACAGGTGCATTCCACCTCCTATATCGTGCTCAATTGTATAGGCTTGAATGGCCTTTTGCTGCTCCTCCAACCTCTGAAGCATATAAAGGGTTGAATTCCACCTCGTTACCACTTCTTGCTTCAGATGATGGCAGGGCAGGTTCAGTAGTTTTTGGTGGTGCTCCAGTTTTCTGTACGTGGTGCCTGTACGCCGAAAGTGTCCCGCAATTCTTCTGGCCACCGACAGCATCTCTTGCACGCCCCTGTCGTTTTTTTAAAAATTCTGCACCACCAAATTCAAGGTATGTGCAAAACATGGGACGTGCTGGAATTTGCCCAGATTTAATGCACACACAATATTGCTGGCGTTGTCCGATGCCACAAATCCACAGGAGAGTCCAATTGGGGTAAGCCATTCCGCGATGATCTTCCTCAGTTGCCGTAAGAGGTTTTCAGCTGTGTGCGTATTCTGGAAACCGGTGATACAAAGCGTAGCCTGCCTAGGAAAGAGTTGGCGTTTGCGAGATGCTGCTACTGGTGCCGCCGCTGCTGTTCTTGCGGCGGGAGTCCATACATCTACCCAGTGGGCTGTCACAGTCATATAGTCCTGACCCTGCCCTGCTCCACTTGTCCACATGCATAGGTGTGCGCAGGGGGGGTGCCTGGTGCGCACAGGCACCCCCTAATGTCTGTCACCCCGATCTCACATGCCTGATGCAGCGATCGCCGAGCAGGCTGATTACTGTCCCCTCTGCGCTGCACCCTGTCAGGACTGCATTACTGACCGGACGCCTGGGTTAATCAAGGGTTCCACTGCCACTGGCTTTCAAACTCCCGGCTCCACCTCCATGTACAAAAACAGTGTGATGTGACGTGATTACGTCATGCTGCTCACACACCCACCCATCACACCCGCCACACGCCCACCTATCTCCTTCTTTGCTATGCCAACACAAAGCCACTGATGAGGATCAGCATGCAGCCAGCATTCCTTTTAGGAAGACAAATTCAATACTGGCAGGCGGTCGGCAGCAACATTGACACGTCACTCGTTTTTCCAGCAGCGGCAGTACTAGTCTGCGACTGTTAGTGTCAGCGAGTGACTGACTTGTAAGTAAGGTGCTGCAGCTGGGGAAAGAGAGGGGGAGCCAGACTAGGCTGAGGAGGAGCAGTGTAATTGCAGTGAGTGCCATCAGGGGTGTTTAGTGCACACCACAACATCTGACAATGTATCTGCTTTATTAGGATTGGTACAAGGGTGGATATTTTATATTGCGTTGACCATCAATAGATGGTGCTAGACACACCCCTCCAATGGTGCACCCCCTAATAAAATGTGCTGCGCACGCCTATGTCCACATGTCCGTGGTTAAGTGGACATTGGGTACAGCTGCATTTTTTAGGACACTGGTGACTCTTTTTCTGAGGTCTGTGTACATTTTCGGTATCGCCTGCCTAGAGAAATGGAACCTAGATGGTATTTGGTACCGGGGACACAGTACCTCCAACAAGTCTCTAGTTGGCTCTGCAGTAATGATGGATACCGGAACCACGTTTCTCACCACCCAGGATGTCAAGGCCTCAGTTATCCGCTTTGCAGTAGGATGACTGCTGTGATATTTCATCTTCCTCGCAAAGGACTGTTGGACAGTCAATTGCTTGGTGGAAGTAGTACAAGTGGTCTTACGACTTCCCCTCTGGGATGACCATCGACTCCCAGCAGCAACAACAGCAGCGCCAGCAGCAGTAGGCGTTACACGCAAGGATGCATCGAAGGAATCCCAGGCAGGAGAGGAATCATCAGAATTGCCAGTGACATGGCCTGCAGGACTATTGGCATTCCTGGGGAAGGAGGAAATTGACACTGAGGGAGTTGGTGGGGTGGTTTGCGTGAGCTTGGTTACAAGAGGAAGGGATTTACTGGTCAGTGGACTGCTTCCGCTGTCGGCCCAAGTTTTTGAACTTGTCACTGACTTATTATGAATGCGCTGCAGGTGACGTATAAGGGAGGATGTTCCGAGGTGGTTAACGTCCTTACCCCTACTTATTACAGCTTGACAAAGGGAACACACGGCTTGACACCTGTTGTCCGCATTTCTGGTGAAATACTTCCACACCGAAGAGCTGATTTTTTTGGTATTTTCACCAGGCATGTCAACGGCCATATTCCTCCCACGGACAACAGGTGTCTCCCCGGGTGCCTGACTTAAACAAACCACCTCACCATCAGAATCCTCCTGGTCAATTTCCTCCCCAGCGCCAGCAACACCCATATCCTCCTCATCCTGGTGTACTTCAACACTGACATCTTCAATCTGACTATCAGGAACTGGACTGCGGGTGCTCCTTCCATCACTTGCAGGGGGCGTGCAAATGGTGGAAGGCGCATGCTCTTCACGTCCAGTGTTGGGAAGGTCAGGCATCGCAACCGACACAATTGGAGTCGGACTCTCCTTGTGGATTTGGGATTTCGAAGAACGCACAGTTCTTTGCGGTGCTACTGCTTTTGCCAGCTTGAGTCTTTTCATTTTTCTAGCGAGAGGCTGAGTGCTTCCATCCTCATGTGAAGCTGAACCACTAGCCATGAACATAGGCCAGGGCCTCAGCCGTTCCTTGCCACTCCGTGTGGTAAATGGCATATTGGCAAGTTTACGCTTCTCCTCCGACAATTTTATTTTAGGTTTTGGAGTCCTTTTTTTACTGATATTTGGTGTTTTGGATTTGACATGCTCTGTACTATGACATTGGGCATCGGCCTTGGCAGACGACGTTGCTGGCATTTCATCGTCTCGGCCATGACTAGTGGCAGCAGCTTCAGCACGAGGTGGAAGTGGATCTTGATCTTTCCCTAATTTTGGAACCTCAACATTTTTGTTCTCCATATTTTAATAGGCACAACTAAAAGGCACCTCAGGTAAACAATGGAGATGGATGGATACTAGTATACAATTATGGATGGACTGCCGAGTGCCGACACAGAGGTAGCTACAGCCGTGGACTATTGTACTGTGTCTGCTGCTAATATAGACTGGTTAATAAAGAGATGTAGTATGTATGTATAAAGAAGAAAGGAAAAAAAACCACGGGTAGGTGGTATACAATTATGGACGGACTGCCGAGTGCCGACACAGAGGTAGCTACAGCCGTGGACTACTGTACTGTGTCTGCTGCTAATATAGACTGGTTGATAAAGAGATGTAGTATGTATGTATAAAGAAGAAAGAAAAAAAAACCACGGGTAGGTGGTATACAATTATGGATGGACTGCCGAGTGCCGACACAGAGGTAGCTACAGCCGTGGACTACTGTACTGTGTCTGCTGCTAATATAGACTGGTTGATAAAGAGATGTAGTATGTATGTATAAAGAAGAAAGAAAAAAAAACCACGGGTAGGTGGTATACAATTATGGATGGACTGCCGAGTGCCGACACAGAGGTAGCTACAGCCGTGGACTACTGTACTATGTCTGCTGCTAATATAGACTGGTTGATAAAGAGATGTAGTATGTATGTATAAAGAAGAAAGAAAAAAAAAACACGGGTAGGTGGTATACAATTATGGACGGACTGCCGAGTGCCGACACAGAGGTAGCTACAGCCGTGGACTACTGTACTGTGTCTGCTGCTAATATAGACTGGTTGATAAAGAGATGTAGTATGTATGTATAAAGAAGAAAGAAAAAAAAACCACGGGTAGGTGGTATACAATTATGAATGGACTGCCGAGTGCCGACACAGAGGTAGCTACAGCCGTGGACTACTGTACTGTGTCTGCTGCTAATATAGACTGGTTGATAAAGAGATGTAGTATGTATGTATAAAGAAGAAAAAAAAACCACGGGTAGGTGGTATACAATTATGGACGGACTGCCGAGTGCCGACACAGAGGTAGCTACAGCCGTGGACTACCGTACTGTACTGTGTCTGCTGCTAATATAGACTGGTTGATAATGAGATGTAGTATGTATGTATAAAGAAGAAAGAAAAAAAAACCACGGGTAGGTGGTATACAATTATGGATGGACTGCCGAGTGCCGACACAGAGGTAGCTACAGCCGTGGACTACTGTACTGTGTCTGCTGCTAATATAGACTGGTTGATAAAGAGATGTAGTATGTATGTATAAAGAAGAAAGAAAAAAAAACCACGGGTAGGTGGTATACAATTATGGACGGACTGCCGAGTGCCGACACAGAGGTAGCTACAGCCGTGGACTACTGTACTGTGTCTGCTGCTAATATAGACTGGTTGATAATGAGATGTAGTATGTATGTATAAAGAAGAAAGAAAAAAAAACCACGGGTAGGTGGTATACAATTATGGATGGACTGCCGAGTGCCGACACAGAGGTAGCTACAGCCGTGAACTACCGTACTGTGTCTGCTGCGACTGGATGATAAATAATGATATAAAAAATATATATATATCACTACTGCAGCCGGACAGGTATATATTATATAATGACGGACCTGCTGGACACTGTCTGTCAGCAGAATGAGTTTTTTATAGAATAAAAAAAAAAACACCACACAAGTCACACGACGAGTGTTTAACTTTTTCAGGCAATCACAATATAGTATACTACTAACTATACTGGTGGTCAGTGTGGTCAGGTCACTGGTCAGTCACACTGGCAGTGGCACTCCTGCAGCAAAAGTGTGCACTGTTTAATTTTAATAATATGTACTCCTGGCTCCTGCTATAACCTATAACTGGCACTGCTCCCCAGTCTCCCCCACAATTATAAGCTGTGTGAGCACAGTCAGATATATACATAGATGATGCAGCACACTGGGCTGAGCAGTGCACACAGATATGGTATGTGACTGAGTCACTGTGTATCGTTTTTTTCAGGCAGAGAACGGATTATATTAAATAAAACTGCACTGTCTGGTGGTCACTGTGGTCAGTCACTACTAAACTCTGCACTCTCTACAGTACTCCTAAGCTCCAGTAAATCAAGTGTCTCTGTTTAAAATCAATCTCACTCTCTCTCTTCTAATCTAAATGGAGAGGACGCCAGCCACGTCCTCTCCCTATGAATCTCAATGCACGTGTGAAAATGGCGGCGACGCGCGGCTCCTTATATAGAATCCGAGTCTCGCGATAGAATCCGAGCCTCGCGAGAATCCGACAGCGTCATGATGACGTTCGGGCGCGCTCGGGTTAACCGAGCAAGGTGGGAAGATCCGAGTCGCTCGGACCCGTGAAAAAAAACATGAAGTTCGGGCGGGTTCGGATTCCGAGGAACCGAACCCGCTCATCTCTAGTAAAGAGCATTTTGACCCTCCAGGAATGGGTCATGTTGGGAGGTATGCACAATCTAATATAGACCAGCGCCCCCTTCCCCTTGAGCCCCCCTGTCTTAAGTGCCCTGGACTCCTCCAAGGCTTAATTTAATCCGGCCCGAGGACACAACAAAGTGACAGCCGTCACCAGTTTCTGATGAGATGTTTTTTGGTATGTGTGTAAAATGCTTTCCAAATTGGCAAACAATCTGTACTTTTCATAAACACCTTTGCCAATAAAAAGCTCAAATTAATAAGATGTTCCCTACCCTAGCCATGATTTCCTGATATTTCTGTCTCATTGTTTTTGAAACCCATAACACTGCACAGTCAGCGCTTTTTTATAACATTTGCAAAGGAGTGACCTACTGGATTTGGATGTAGTGTAAATTACTAAATTGTCCACATTTTTTTCTTCAAGAATGTTACCTGGTGATCTACTGTACATTACCTTTGGGCATGAATGGGGCTCCCTTTAGTACTGAATTTTAGAGCATATTGCTGGGAGCTTTGCTTGATAGACAAAGGTTCACCAAAGGGTGTAAAAAGCTGATTTGACAAGTAGAGCAGCAGGAAGGAAAAATATCCTTCAAACTTGAATTCAACAACTTTCCCTTTATACTTCTTTGACCTAGTACCGTAACTAGAGATTTTGGTGCCCTGTGCTGGAAAGTACATGGTGCCCCCCCACTCCCGCCCCGTGTGCTGAAAAAAAGGGAGTGTTCTCTTGGGGAAAGGGCGTGTCCATACAAAAGTACCCACACAGCAATACCCCTTACACATTACTCCCACACAGTAGAAGTGCCCCTTACACTTTACACCCACACAGCAATGCCCCTTACACATTATGCCCACACAGTAGTTGTGCCTCTTACACATTACACCCACACAGCAATGCCCCTTACACATTACGCCCAAACAGCAATGTCCCTTACACATTACGCCAACACAGCAATGCCCCTTACACATTCCCAACACAGTAATGCCCCTTACACATTATGTCCACACAGAAATGCCCCTTACACATAACATCCACACAGCAATGCCCCTTATACATTATGTCATCTCCAAGCACTCCTTTTAGGCATGATCTGGATCATTTATGAGATCATATGCCTTTCAAACCACAGGCTACATGGGTCGGACCTGGATAAACACTGGTTGCGACCAGGGTAGCGGACCAGGGATGCACTAACTAGGCCGACTCTTTTATATTGGTCCAAGCCACTAGTCACATCGGCTTGCCCCGTCAATTACCTGGGTTCTCCGTTTGGTGTGAAAGGGGTATTACAGTTATTTCATAGACGATGCTAGAAAAAATGACAGAAACTGATTGGTTACTTTGGGTAATTTCTCCACTTTAGCTCTTTCCAAAGATTTAAAAATACAACCAGGGGAGTAAATACAGGAGACAATGGATGCCAGTCACCTCCAGCATCCAGCCCTTAAGGGGCACACTGGCCTCCTCCTTTGCTCAAGGTTCTGCATTATACGTCCCAGAGCAGGAATAACAAGGGAGCCCAGGGGCAGGTGCCGCGATCCTCCCTCTCCCTGTCTGGGTGCTGCTGGAAGTCTGGAAGTGAAGTCTATATAAAATATGGTGGTTTTTTTTTTCTAGTTTCAGAATCTGGACCCTTATTATTAGCAGCACAGCTCCAACTTTGGCAGTAAAACATGAGGTGGGGTACTTATATAGATGCCAGTGTGTTATTTCCATTTGTTGTCAGCATTCTGATGTTATGCCGCATTGTATTATGCAGAAGTGATGCTCTTCCAAATGTAACGTATAAGTGTTAAAAATCCATCTCAACCGCAGGTCTCCAATGCGTATGCACAAACGGGGATGCACATACATGAACCATTGTGATTGTACTTTTAGCAAATGGGTTTGATATAATGGTTAGTTACCATCACATCACAAACTTTGATGTCAGAAACCCATCCAGCAGTCATTGATAAGCTTCAGATGTCCATTCCAGCAGTGCCGTTTTTCCCTTCTTTAAAGGGATGTCATTATTAAAATGTGATTGCTAAAGCGATGGTCTGATTTTAACAACCGTTTCCAAATTATTGCTAGTAGGTTCCTCTCTCTCTCTCTCTCTCTCTCTCTCTTTCTCTCTCGGCGCTGGGGTCAGTCTGTCTACTAGCACTTCACTAGAGATCTCTTAAAGTACCATGGACAAAAAAGTTTCCCTGATACAGCTAAGGTGGTCATTCCGAGTTGATCGCTAGCTGCTTTTGTTTGCTGCGCAGCGATCAGGCAAAAAAAGGCAGTTCTGCGTATGCGTATGTGGCGCAATGCGCACGCGCGTCGTACTCTTACAACGAACGATGTAGTTTCACACAAGGTCTAGCAAAGCTTTTCAGTCGCACTGCTGACCGCAGAGTGATTGACAGGAAGTGGGTGTTTCTGGGTGTCAACTGACCGTTTTCAGGGAGTGAGCGGAAAAACGCAGGCGTGCCAGATAAAAATGCAGGCGTGGCTGGTGAAACATAGGTGTGGCTGGTAGAACGCAGGGCGTGTTCATGGCGTCAAAACAGGAACTAAATAGTCTGCAGTGATCGCAAGCTAGGAGTAGGTCTGGAGCTACTCTGACACTGCACAAAATTATTTTGTAGCCGCTCTGCGATCCTTTCGTTCGCACTTCTGCTAAGCTAAGATACACCCCCAGAGGGCTGCGGCTTAGCGTTTGCACGGCTGCTAAAAGCAGCTAGCGAGCGAACAACTCGGAATGAGGGCCTAAGAGGAGGGACTCTCGGGGAGACCCCAATCCCCTATTTGCTATAAATGGGAGACAGTATGATTAATCAGGGTTTACCTAAACTTGGACAATACTTTTAAATATTTAAAAAACATAAAAATAAATGTGATGGTTAATTTCAATACAATAATGCAATATTGTGATTATATCTTTAGTTTGTTTGTACAAAGTATTTACTTACTGGATTGCAGCACCGTTGATATCCTCCAGGTGTCACTAGTGCAATTGTTGTGTACAGAAAAACTACCTTATTTCTGGGTTTTACTGAGTATTTTGTAGGTGGACTATTATAAGGTTTGGTAGTAAACAGGTGTTGGCATGGGAATAATAACACCTGTGTTAATGTGGTTATTTAGTAGCATTGTGCAGTATGTATAATGAGGAGATGAGACATGTATGAAGTTAATTTTTAGTGTACAGAAGCTCAAAGCTTTCATGCCAGTTTGAAATTTGAGCAAACTGTAAGTGTTGTCAATTCACATTACTTACCCCTTTGTAGCTTACAGTATAAATCCCTTAATACACAAAAACACACATTAGTGTTCAATTTTGTCAGCAGTCAATTAGCCTAATGTTTTGTTGAGTACTGTATTTTACTGTATTTTGGTTGTTGACATGAATTCAAAGGTCAGACTTGAAGATTAAGTTTGAGGTTTGTTTTCACAGTTCAGTTACAAGAGGTTAATATAAACGTGAAAATGTTTAGCCTTTTCTGCCCACATAAATGGCTACTGTACATTTCATAGTTTTTTTTAATGTTTTTGTTATTTGAACGGCGAACAGTACAAAGCTCAACTACGAGTTCAAAGTTCAAGATCAAAGTTCAGATTCAGAGTTCAAATTCACTCTTTGCATGGAATAATGTTAAAACCCCTATAAAATGTAGGCAATTACCCTCTAATGCATTTAAACGAGCCTGGACATGTTTGAATCTATTTACCTTTTTTGAATACTAGCCCAATTTTTTTACTTTCTAAAGTTTCAGTATTTACAGCAAATGTTCACACTCTAGAACCAGTTCAATGGTTTGGTTCAAGAAATACTTTAAAATAATTTAGCGTTTTCTAGTAATGTGTGTAGTGCTATTGCTACAAATATTGGAATATATGTGTTTCAGATTAGCATAGATGAGACTGAACAGTTTGGGTGATCACTGTAGGCTATAAAGTTCCAGTAGGTAGTGAGGCTATCAGCCCCAAAGTCTCCTTTAGTATTTAAAAGTAGAAATTGCATCATCGGAAAATACAAATACGATTTTAATATATATGATTCTTGAGAGGCCGTGTGGCCAGCTTTGTGGCTTGTCATCATCATGCTGTCATGACGATGGGCCTATTCTTTTATGGAGACCTGGAGCTAATCTAGCCCTTTATCCACCCCTCATGAAGCCTTTTCTGGTGCTTCACTGTCCATAAGGACCCCACATATGCTCTTCTGAACATTCTTGAGGGCCACTGCATGCACAATGGATTACCTTTGGCAACCACACTTCCTGCAGTTTCAGTGGGTCCTACAATGTATGTAAATGATCAAAGGGGGTAATTCCAAGTTGATCGTAGCAGGAAATTTTTTAGCAGTTGGGCAAAACCATGTGCACTGCAGGGGGGAGCAGATATAACATTTTCAGAAAGAGTTAGATTTGGGTGGGTTATAGTGTTTCTGTGTAGGGTAAATACTGGCTGCTTTATTGTTACACTGCAAATTAGATTGCAGATTGAACACACCACACCCAAATCTAACTCTCTCTGCACATGTTAAATCTGCCTCCCCTGCAGTGCACATGGGTGGTCATTCTGAGTTGTTCGCTCGGTAATTTTCTTCGCATCGCAGCGATTTTCCGCTAATTGCGCATGCGCAATGTTCGCACTGCGACTGCGCCAAGTAAATTTGCTATGCAGTTAGGAATTTTACTCACGCCATTACGAGGTTTTTTCTTCGTTCTGGTGATCGTAATGTGATTGACAGGAAGTGGGTGTTTCTGGGCGGAAACTGGACGTTTTATGGGAGTGTGTGAAAAAACGCTGCCGTTTCTGGGAAAAACGCAGGAGTGGCTGGAGAAACGGAGGAGTGTCTGGGCGAACGCTGGGTGTGTTTGTGACGTCAAACCAGGAACGAAACTGACTGAACTGATCGCAGTTGCTGAGTAAGTGTGGAGCTACTCAGAAACTGCTAAGAAGTGTCTATTCGCAATTCTGCTAATCTTTCGCTCGCAATTTTACTATGCTAAGATTCACTCCCAGTAGGCGGAAGCTTAGCGTGTGCAAAGCTGCTAAAAGCAGCTTGCGAGCAAACAACTCGGAATGAGGGCCATGGTTTTGCCCAACTGCTAAAAAATTTCCTGCTGCGATCAACTTGGAATTACCCCCAAAATGTCTTACCGCTTCTTTCATTTATGCAACAAGTGAGCAGTGAGGCCTTTGTTTTCACTGCCACATAATCCCTCTACTTCTCCCCTTCTGTCATAACATGACATGCTGAGAGTCTGTGTTTCTGAAGCGGCATGACTGTGTTTGGTAACCATACTTGCTTTCCCTCCAGAGAGAGCTTGAAAATTAAAGAATGATTTGTCAATGGACAGCTTATTAAAAAATTCTGATTCTTACATGGTAGATGTATGCTGTATGTATGTGGATGGTAGTAGTGCATCATTGCCATCCACTTGTTATACAGGAAGTGTTTGTTGTACAGGAAGTGTTTGTGGTACAGGAAGTGCCTCTGCAGACCACTTTACATATGTAACTTCCTATTTAAAGAAAAATAACTTCTATATGGGACTGCTGTTTAAAAAGCATGTTCACTTAAGTTTGGTACACTGGAGAGATATACTGGGGGTGAACAAGATGTACCACCTCACCCTTAATACAAACCCTGACCCTAATACTCTAACACTAATACCATAACCAAATCCTTACTGCAACTCTAACTCCTATCCCTGATAACAGCAACCAAATAGGGCAGACTAGATTATGTTTCTATATTTAATAAATAGGATTTTATTTTTAGCAAAGCCAAACTCGGTAGAGTAACATGAATATGTTCATTTATTAATAAGACATCCAAATAATAAAATGTAATAGTTTTGTATATTAACTAATTCAAAAGTTTTGCTCGGAATTAGTGAAAAACAGCAATCTGAGATTTCCTGAATATAGGGATAGGAATGTACTGTGTATAACTACACCTCTTAAATAAAAATTAATGGAGTAAAAAAGGAGTAATTTGCTCCTGGAACAAACCGTGTTGTATTGAAAAGGCTGCAACTGCTTGTAATTTTCTCCATGAAGGCTGCTTTTGCATCTTGTGATAATATAATGAGCAGCTTTCCTTGTAGAACTATAAGGGCTAAATGTACTAAAGGTTCTAAAATTAAAAAGTTGTGATGTTGGCCATAGCAACCAATCTGATTCTATAATTTCTCTATTGCATTCTAGAAAATGATAGACAGAATCTGATTGGCTGCTATGGGCAACATCACCACTTTTCAATGTTAGAACCTTTAGGGGGACGGGATCTGGTCTCTAGGTCGACAGTAACTAGGTCGACACTATCTATGTCGACCACTATTGGTCGACAGTAATTAGGTCGACAGGGTCTCTAGGTCGACATGATCTAGGTCGACAGGTCAAAAGGTCGACATGAGTTTTTCACAATTTTTTTCTTTTTTTTAACATTTTCATACTTCACGATCCACGTGGACTACGATTGGAATGGTATTCTGCGCCGAGCGAAGCGAGGCACCTTGCTTCGCTCGCCATGCGAGGGGATACGGTGCACTAATTGGGGTTCCCGGTCACTCTACGAAGAAATCAACACCAAAAAAACATTAAAAACTCATGTCGATCGTTTGACCTGTCGACCTAGAGACCCTGTCGACCAATAGTGGTCGACCTAGACACTGTCGACCTAGTTACTATCTATCTTCCATACCACACCCTAGGGGGACATGTACTAAGCAGTAAAAAGTGCGGAGAAGTGGGCCAGTGGAGAAGTTGCCCATAGCAACTAATCAGCATTGAAATAACATTTATAAATTGCATACTATAAAAGTATATATACTCTTTTCACTGGTTACTACATCTCTCCTTAGTAAATTTAGCCCTCAATCTCTACATGAATGTAAGCTCCTAGGAGCAGGGTCCTCCTCCCGCCTGTTCTCACAGCTCTCTGCTCCAGCATTTCAATGACAGTCTTCACCTACAGTACTCAGTGGCCATATTGCCCTGAATTCATCTCGCTTGTAGCCGTTCGTCTCTTCCAGTGGCCTACTCCCTGCTAGTCGGCTGTCACTACTGAAGACAGGTTCCACCCTACGCCGAATACTCCCTCGCTCAGCTTGCTTCCCAGCTGTTTAGTGTACTGACTGAATATTGTGGTGATAATTGTTATCTTTTTATGTTTTGGTTACTGTAATGTTATGCAATGTTCTGTGTACCTTGTACTGTTCTACTGCTGCTGTATGTACGGCGCTGCGGACCACTTGTGGCGTCTTATAAATAAAGTGTAATAATAATAGTCAGCGCCACCAAGTTGCTCCTATTGTATCTGTACCTATCTCTGAGTAAGACGCCCCAAAATGTTGCCACTTTTAAAACCAGAGCTGCATTCTGTACACCTAACAAATAATACATCAGAGTTGACCTGGGACTCCCTCTTCAGCAGCGGTGCAAGTGGGCGGGTACGCGCGGGAACGGCGTACCGTTAAGAATTTAGCCATGGGTACGCCATACCCACCGCCGCCGGGCCGCCGCTCAGTGCGCTCAAAGCCGCCGTTCCCGTTACTGCTGCCGCTGTGCACCAACACCGCCAAGCCTCCTCCTCGGTGCCTCCCCTTCCCAGCCTGCTGGGAGCGTGTTGTAATCACACTCTCGCGGCTGGCACGGCAGGCGCGCAGAAGACACTGGGGGCTAGCCGGGCGCTTCTCCCAGTCTCACTCTCTCCTTGAGCAGCACAGTTAGGAGCACGGAGCACTGGAGCAGGCTGATCTCTCGGAGGGGAGCCTGACTGCCTGAGGTGTAGTACATACTATTTTAACAGTCACAGTGTCAGTGGCCTGGGTCAGTGTATGTGGGGACATTTGTGTATCTGGCACTGTGGGGCAATGTATATCTGGCACTGTGGGGCAATGTGTATCTGACACTGGGGCATTTGTGTATCTGGCACTGTGGGGCAATGTATATCTGACACTGGGGCATTTGTGTATCTGACAGTGTGGGGCAATTTGTATCTGACACTGGAGCATTTTCTGTATCTGACACTGGGGTATTTGTGTATCTGACACTGTGGGGCAATGTGTATCTGGCACTGTGGGGGCATTTGTGTATCTGGCACTGTGGGGCAATGTGTATCTGACACCTTGGGGCAATGTATATCTGACACTGTGGGGCAATGTATATCTGACACTGTGGGGCAATGTGTATCTGGCACTGTGGGGCAATGTGTATTTGACACTCTGGGGCAATGTGTATATGGCACTGTGGGGCAACGTGTATCTGGCACTATTGGGGTCATATGTGTATCTGGGACCCCCATATGTGTACTACGCCCCATTTTCATTGGCCACACCCCATGTGGCATTTGGCCACACCCATTTTTTGGCGCGTGCACATAGTACCTATAAAACATTTTTTCTACTTGCACCCCTGCTTTTCAGCCAGGTTCCTGCTCCTGCTGAATGTCATGAGAAATTTGCATAAAGAGCTATCAAGCAGCAGAAAATAAACATGCAAGTTAAATATTAGAGAAAGATTTATCAAAAACATTTGAAAGACACTAATGGGCCTACATATGTATGTGCATGTTTTTATTTTATTATTGCTATCTTTTTATTTAGAAAACACCACCTTCTTACACAGCACTGTACATTCAGATTATCATGATAGAAAACACTGAAACACTATGGGGTATATGCAATTGCGGTCGAATTCCCGAAATTGTCGAATTCCGGGAATTTTTCGCCCCAAAAAAAAAATCGTCAATGCAATTCAGTGCTTTCCGTCCAAAAAACGGACTTTCAAAATTCGACTGTTTGAAATTCGACTTTTGTCAAATGCGACTTTTCTGCAATGATACAAGTGCTGCAATTCGACCAAAGTGTATTCAATTGAAGTTTGGAAATTCGACAACAGTGCTTTTAGACAGTAAATTCGACATTTTCAATCCGCCACACTTTGGTGGGTGAAACTAATAAAAATAATGTAAAACATGTTTTTTTGCGTGTGTTTTTTTTTATTGATAATAGCATATCTATTTATATTAGAAGGGATTAGGTACTTGGTTTGTCTTTTTTGGAGGCACAAGTATTATTTATATATTTTTTTAAATACATTTTTTTTTTTTTAGATGGAATGGTAAAATTCAGAAAAAAAATGGCGTGGGGTCCCCCCTCCAAAGCATAACCAGCCTCGGGCTCTTCGAGCTGGTCCTGGTTCTAAAAATGCGGGGGAAAAATTGACAGGGGATCCCCCGTATTTTTAAAACCAGCACCGGGCTCTGCGCCTGGTGCTGGTGCAAAAAATACGGGGGACAAAAAGAGTAGGGGTCCCCCGTATTTTTTACACCAGCATCGGGCTCCACTAGCTGGACAGATAATGCCACAGCCGGGGGTCACTTTTATACAGTGCCTTGCGGCCGTGGCATTAAATATCCAACTAGTCACCCCTGGCCGGGGTACCCTGGGGGAGTGGGGACCCCTTCAATCAAGGGGTCCCCCCCCCAGCCACCCAAGGGCCAGGGGTGAAGCCCGAGGCTGTCCCCCCCATCCAAGGGCTGCGGATGGGGGGCTGATAGCCTTGTCAAAATTGAAAGAATATTGTTTTTTCCAGTAGTACTACAAGTCCCAGCAAGCCTCCCCCGCAAGCTGGTACTTGGAGAACCACAAATACCAGCATGCGGGAGAAAAACGGGCCCGCTGGTACCTGTAGTACTACTGGAAAAAAAATACCCAAATAAAAACAGGAGACACACACCGTGACAAGTACAACTTTATTACACACTGCCGACACACACATACTTACCTATGTTGACACGAAGCAGTCGGTCCTCTTCTCCAAGTAGAATCCACGGGTACCTGAAAATAAAAGATAATTATACTCACCTGATCCATGGTCCAGAGATAAATGCACGTACTTGTCAAAAAAAGAAAACGAACACCCGACCAGCGAACTGAAAGGGGTCCCATGTTGACACATGGGACCCCTTTCCCCGAATGCAGAGAGACCCCCCCGTAACTGCTGTCACTGAAAGGTCTCGTAAGCCAATCAGCGAGCGCAACGTCCTTGCACTCTGCTGATTGGCTCTGTGCGCGTCTGAGCTGTCAGCGCATCGCACAGCTCCCTCCATTATATTCAATGGTGGGAACTTTGCGGTTAGTGGTGGGGTCACCCGCGGTCAGCGGCTGACCGCGGGTAACCCCACCGCTGACGGCAAAGTTCCCACCATTAAAAGTAATGGAGGCAGCTGTGCGATGCGCTGTCTGAGCTTAGACGCGCACAGCCAATCAGGTGAGCGCCACGGAGTAGCGCTTCCTGATTGGCTGAAGGGACCTCAGTGACAGGAGTCACGTGATGTCCCGGCATTCGGGGAAAGGGGTCTCATGTGTCAACATGGGACCCCTTTCAGTCCGGTGGTTCGGGTGTTCGTGTTTTTTTTTTTGCCAAGTACGAGGATTATCTCTGGACGTGGATTTATCTCTGGACACTGGCAGGTGAGTATAATTTTTTTCACAGGTACCCTCGGATCGTCGGAGACTGTGGCAGTCGGCGTGTCAACATAGGTAAGTATGTATGTGTGTCGGCAGTGTGTAATAAAGTTGTACTTGTCACGGTGTGTGTCTCCTGTTTTTATTTGGGTATTTTTTTTCCAGTAGTACTACAGGTACCAGCGGGCCCGTTTTTCTCCCGCATGCTGGTACTTGTGGTTCTCCAAGTACCAGCTTGCGGGGGAGGCTTGCTGGGACTTGTAGTACTATTGGAAAAAACAATATTCTGTCATTTTACTCAAGGCTATCAGCCTCCCATCCGCAGCCCATGGATGGGGGGGACAGCCCCGGGTTTCACCCCTGGCCCTTGGGTGGCTGGGGGGACGACCCCTTGATTGAAGGGGTCCCCACTCCCCCATGGTACCCCGGCCAGGGGTGACTAGTTGGATATTTAATGCCACGGCCGCAGGGCACTGTATAAAAGTGACCCCCGGCTGTGGCATTATCTGTCCAGCTAGTGGAGCCCGATGCTGGTGTAAAAAATACGGGGGACCCCTACTATTTTTGTCCCCCGTATTTTTTGCACCAGCACCAGGCGCAGAGCCCGGTGCTGGTTTTAAAAATACGGGGGATCCCCTGTCAATTTTTCCCCCGCATTTTTAGAACCAGGACCAGCTCGAAGAGCCCGAGGCTGGTTATGCTTTGGAGGGGGGACCCCACGCCATTTTTTTCCGGGTTTTTCCCGTTTTTTTAAATCGCGGCAAAATCCGGCAAATCGGACGTTTTTCGCCCGCTGGGCTGTCGAATCCGTTTTTCATTGAATATGGTGAATTCCGGAAGCCACCTGCCGGAATTCACCTGTCGAATTGTGTCGAATTAAAAAACGGCGATAATTTGCCGCGATTCGCCGCTAATTGCATATACCCCTATGAGAAGATCAAATGACACAAATTGGGACATGAGAAAGAATACAATGTAGTGGTTGTGGGGTAGGCTACACCTGATAGATAAAGGAGCAATGTCATAGATGTTTTAGTCACAGTGGCTTCAATCAGTTGATGGTAACAGTAACAATGATTATTATTATTTATTTATATGGCACAACAAGGATTCCGCAGCGCCTAACAAAGTGCATAAACAAATGAGCAAAACATGAAAGCAGTGACACAGTACAAGACAATGCAGAACATTGTATACAGTGTAAACACTGCAGCATCAGTGGTCATAACACTGAAATAAGCATCAGGGGGACAGATAACAAGGGTTAGGTGCCGTTGCAGGGAGAAGGAGTAGGTGAAAGTCTAAGCACTGTGAGAGAAGAAAAGCACATGAGATGAGAGGGCCATGCTTGTTAGAGCTTACATTCTAAAGGGGAGGGGCAGACAGACAGGGGTGACACAGATGGGGTAGACTGCACAGATCATGGAACTGGCTCTGTCCCATTGATAATGAATGGTACAGCACTAGTTTCTGGCTCCTGGCAGTTGATAATTGCACGTACCTCACCAGTTTCTGGCTCTGGAGAGTTGCTTATTACAGGTACAGCACTTGTTTCTGTTTTCAAGCAGTTATTATTTATAGGTGCAGCGATAGCTGCTGACTCTGGGCAGTTGATAATTAGAGGTACAGCCAGTGGCGGACTGGGGCTCGAAGGGCCCACTGGGGCAATGCATTTGTAGAGGCCCATGTTTATGGGTGTGGCCAGTCTCCAGAGGTTTAGCTAACCCTTAGAGTATGCACGGTTTGGACCCCTTGTTAAATATATACAGTATATATTGCCAGTGCATGCAGGATAATGTACCAGATTAATAAAAGCAATGCATTGTAGAAAATACATCATAGTCCTGTGCAGTATAAGGTAACATATGAATAATGTATAATTTAAGTGCACAGTCTGGAACCTGATCCCTAGTGGAGGAGGTGGGTCCCTCCAGACAGTGGGGCCCACCGGGGGTTTCCCCAAGAACCCTGTGAGCCAGTCCAACACTTGCATTCAGCTCTAGTTTCTGGCTCTGGGCAGTTGATAGTTACAGGTACAGCGCTAGTTTCTGGCTCTGGGCAGTTGATAGTTACAGGTACAGCGCTAGTTTCTGGCTCTGGGCAGTTGATAGTTACAGGTACAGCGCTAGTTTCTGGCTCTGGGCAGTTGATAGTTACAGGTACAGCGCTAGTTTCTAGCTCTGGGCAGTTGATAGTTACAGGTACAGCGCTAGTTTCTGGCTCTGGGCAGTTGATAGTTACGGTACAGCGCTAGTTTCTGGCTCTGGGCAGTTGATAGTTACAGGTACAGCGCTAGTTTCTGGCTCTGGGCAGTTGATAGTTACAGGTACAGCGCTAGTTTCTGGCTCTGGGCAGTTGATAGTTACAGGTACAGCGCTAGTTTCTGGCTCTGGGCAGTTGATAGTTACAGGTACAGCGCTAGTTTCTGGCTCTGGGCAGTTGATAGTTACAGGTACAGCGCTAGTTTCTGGCTCTGGGCAGTTGATAGTTACAGGTACAGCGCTAGTTTCTGGCTCTGGGCAGTTGATAGTTACAGGTGCAGCGCTAGTTTCTGGCTCTGGGCCCAAAAAAACTGACATCCAACAAAAGTAAAATAGACAGTTATGCAATGTACTGCCCCCTCCGTATCTCTCTTATGTTCCCATAAATATCTCTTGCACTACCGTCTCCATAGGTATCTAATTGCTACTTCATATCTCTCCTACTACCCCCTCAATAGCTCTTTCACTGCCCCCTCCATATCTCTCCCACTGCCCCAACCATGGGCCTAATTCTGAGTTGATCGCAGCAGCAAATTTGTTAGCAGTTGGGCAAAACCATGTGCACTGCAGGGGGGGGGGGGGGGGCAGATATAACATGTGCAGAGAGAGTTAGATTTGGGTGGGGTGTATTCAAACTGAAATCTAAATTGCAGTGTAAAAATAAAGCAGCCAGTATTTAACCTGCACAGAAACAAAATAACCCACCCAAATCTAACTCTCTCTGCAAATGTTATATCTGCCCTCCCTGCAGTGCACATGGTTTTGCCCAATTGCTAACAAAGTTGCTGCTGCGATCAACTCAGAATTACCCCCCATATCTCTCCCACTGCCCCATCCATAGCTCTCTCACTGCCCCTCCATATCTCTCACTGCCCTATCCATATCTCTCTTGCTGCACCCTCCATAGCTATCTCAATGCCACTCCATATATCTCTACTACTGCCCCCTCCATATCTCTCACTGTCCTCTCCTTAGCTATTTCATTGTCTCTCCATATTTCTCTCACTGCCCCTTCCATATATCTCTGTCACTGCCTCTCCATAACTTGCTCACTTCCTCCTCCATGGCTCTCTCACTGCCGCCTCCATATCTCTCTTACTTCCCAATAGTTATCTCTCTCACTGCCACCTCCATATATCTCTCATAGTTCCCTCTATATCTCTCTCACTTCCTCCTCCATAGCTCACTCACTGCCGCCTCCATATCTCTCTTACTTCCCAATACTGATCTCTCTCACTGCCACCTCCATATCTCTCTCATAGTTCCCTCTATATCTCTCTCACTTCCTCCTCCATGGCTCTCTCACTGCCGCCTCCATATCTCTCTTACTTCCCAATACTGATCTCTCTCACTGCCACCTCCATATCTCTCTCATAGTTCCCTCTATATCTCTCTCACTTCCTCCTCCATGGCTCTCTCACTGCCGCCTCCATATCTCTCTTACTTCCCAATACTTATCTCTCTCACTGCCACCTCCATATCTCTCTCATAGTTCCCTCTATATCTCTCTCACTTCCTCCTCCATGGCTCTTTCACTGCCGCCTCCATATCTCTCTTACTTCCCAATAGTTATCTCTCTCACTGCCACCTCCATATATCTCTCATAGTTCCCTCTATATCTCTCTCACTTCCTCCTCCATAGCTCACTCACTGCCGCCTCCATATCTCTCTTACTTCCCAATACTGATCTCTCTCACTGCCACCTCCATATCTCTCTCATAGTTCCTAGAGATGAGCGCCTGAAATTTTTCGGGTTTTGTGTTTTGGTTTTGGGTTCGGTTCCGCGGCCGTGTTTTGGGTTCGAACGCGTTTTGGCAAAACCTCACCGAATTATTTTTGTCGGATTCGGGTGTGTTTTGGATTCGGGTGTTTTTTTCAAAAAACCCTAAAAAACAGCTTAAATCATAGAATTTGGGGGTAATTTTGATCCCAAAGTATTATTAACCTCAAAAAACATAATTTACACTAATTTTCAGCCTATTCTGAACACATCACACCTCACAATATTATTTTTAGTCCTAAAATTTGCACCGAGGTCGCTGTGTGAGTAAGATAAGCGACCCTAGTGGCCGACACAAACACCGGGCCCATCTAGGAGTGGCACTGCAGTGTCACGCAGGATGTCCCTTCCAAAAAACCCTCCCCAAACAGCACATGACGCAAAGAAAAAAAGAGGCGCAATGAGGTAGCTGTGTGAGTAAGATTAGCGACCCTAGTGGCCGACACAAACACCGGGCCCATCTAGGAGTGGCACTGCAGTGTCACGCAGGATGTCCCTTCCAAAAAACCCTCCCCAAACAGCACATGACGCAAAGAAAAAAAGAGGCGCAATGAGGTAGCTGACTGTGTGAGAAAGATAAGCGACCCTAGTGGCCGACACAAACACCGGGCCCATCTAGGAGTGGCACTGCAGTGTCACGCAGGATGGCCCTTCCAAAAAACCCTCCCCAAACAGCACATGACGCAAAGAAAAAAAGAGGCGCAATGAGGTAGCTGACTGTGTGAGTAAGATTAGCGACCCTAGTGGCCGACACAAACACCGGGCACATCTAGGAGTGGCACTGCAGTGTCACGCAGGATGTCCCTTCCAAAAACCCTCCCCAAACAGCACATGACGCAAAGAAAAAAAGAGGCGCAATGAGGTAGCTGTGTGAGTAAGATTAGCGACCCTAGTGGCCGACACAAACACCGGGCCCATCTAGGAGTGGCACTGCAGTGTCACGCAGGATGTCCCTTCCAAAAAACCCTCCCCAATCAGCACATGATGCAAAGAAAAAGAAAAGAAAAAAGAGGTGCAAGATGGAATTATCCTTGGGCCCTCCCACCCACCCTTATGTTGTATAAACAAAACAGGACATGCACACTTTAACCAACCCATCATTTCAGTGACAGGGTCCTGCCACACGACTGTGACTGATATGACGGGTTGGTTTGGACCCCCCCCAAAAAAGAAGCAATTAATCTCTCCTTGCACAAACTGGCTCTACAGAGGCAAGATGTCCACCTCATCTTCACCCTCCGATATATCACCGTGTACATCCCCCTCCTCACAGATTATCAATTCGTCCCCACTGGAATCCACCATCTCAGCTCCCTGTGTACTTTGTGGAGGCAATTGCTGCTGGTCAATGTCTCCGCGGAGGAATTGATTATAATTCATTTTAATGAACATCATCTTCTCCACATTTTCTGGATGTAACCTCGTACGCCGATTGCTGACAAGGTGAGCGGCGGCACTAAACACCCTTTCGGAGTACACACTTGTGGGAGGGCAACTTAGGTAGAATAAAGCCAGTTTGTGCAAGGGCCTCCAAATTGCCTCTTTTTTCCTGCCAGTATAAGTACGGACTGTGTGACGTGCCTACTTGGATGCGGTCACTCATATAATCCTCCACCATTCTATCAATGTTGAGAGAATCATATGCAGTGACAGTAGACGACATGTCCGTAATCGTTGTCAGGTCCTTCAGTCCGGACCAGATGTCAGCATCAGCAGTCGCTCCAGACTGCCCTGCATCACCGCCAGCGGGTGGGCTCGGAATTCTGAGCCTTTTCCTCGCACCCCCAGTTGCGGGAGAATGTGAAGGAGGAGATGTTGACAGGTCGCGTTCCGCTTGACTTGACAATTTTGTCACCAGCAGGTCTTTCAACCCCAGCAGACCTGTGTCTGCCGGAAAGAGAGATCCAAGGTAGGCTTTAAATCTAGGATCGAGCACGGTGGCCAAAATGTAGTGCTCTGATTTCAACAGATTGACCACCCGTGAATCCTTGTTAAGCGAATTAAGGGCTGCATCCACAAGTCCCACATGCCTAGCGGAATCGCTCCGTGTTAGCTCCTTCTTCAATGCCTCCAGCTTCTTCTGCAAAGCCTGATGAGGGGAATGACCTGACTCAGGCTGGCAGTGTCTGAACTGACTTCACGTGTGGCAAGTTCAAAGGGCATCAGAACCTTGCACAACGTTGAAATCATTCTCCACTGCACTTGAGACAGGTGCATTCCACCTACTATATCGTGCTCAATTGTATAGGCTTGAATGGCCTTTTGCTGCTCCTCCAACCTCTGAAGCATATAGAGGGTTGAATTCCACCTCGTTACCACTTCTTGCTTCAGATGATGGCAGGGCAGGTTCAGTAGTTTTTGGTGGTGCTCCAGTTTTCTGTACGTGGTGCCTGTACGCCGAAAGTGTCCCGCAATTCTTCTGGCCACCGACAGCATCTCTTGCACGCCCCTGTCGTTTTTTAAAAAATTCTGCACCACCAAATTCAAGGTATGTGCAAAACATGGACGTGCTGGAATTGGATAAAGAGATAAAGAGATAGTAGTATACTCGTAACAACTAGTATGACACTATGACGACGGTATAAAGAATGAAAAAAAAACCACGGTTAGGTGGTATATATTATAATAATAATACAATTATGGATGGACGGACTGCCTGCCGACTGCCGACACAGAGGTAGCCACAGCCGTGAACTACCGCACTGTACACTGGTTGATAAAGAGATAGTAGTATACTCGTAACAACTAGTATGACACTATGACGACGGTATAAAGAATGAAAAAAAAACCACGGTTAGGTGGTATATATTATAATAATAATACAATTATGGATGGACGGACTGCCTGCCGACTGCCGACACAGAGGTAGCCACAGCCGTGAACTACCGCACTGTACACTGGTTGATAAAGAGATAGTAGTATACTCGTAACAACTAGTATGACACTATGACGACGGTATAAAGAATGAAAAAAAAACCACGGTTAGGTGGTATATATTATAATAATAATACAATTATGGATGGACGGACTGGCCTGCCGACTGCCGACACAGAGGTAGCCACAGCCGTGAACTACCGCACTGTACACTGGTTGATAAAGAGATAGTAGTATACTCGTAAACCAACTAGTATGACACTATGACGACGGTATAAAGAATGAAAAAAAAACCACGGTTAGGTGGTATATATTATAATAATAATACAATTATGGATGGACGGACTGCCTGCCGACTGCCGACACAGAGGTAGCCACAGCCGTGAACTACCGCACTGTACACTGGTTGATAAAGAGATAGTAGTATACTCGTAACAACTAGTATGACACTATGACGACGGTATAAAGAAAGAAAAAAAAATACCACGGTTAGGTGGTATATATTGTAATACAATTATGGATGGACGGACTGCCTGCCGAGTTCCGACTGCCGACACAGAGGTAGCCACAGCCGTGAACTACCGCACTGTACTGTGTCTGCTGCTAATATAGACTGGTTGATAAAGAGATAGTATACAATACATACAACAATATACTACTATACTGGTGGTCAGGCACTGGTCACCACTAGTCACACTGGCAGTGGCACTCCTGCAGCAAAAGTGTGCACTGTTTAATTTTAATTAATATAATATTATGTACTCCTGGGGGCTCCTGCTATAACAACCTGCAGTGCTCCCAGTCTCCCCCACAATTATTATAAGCTTTGCCTTTTATACATTGATGTGCAGCACACTGGGCTGAGCTGAGTGCACACAGACTGAGTCACACTGTGTGACTGGCTGCTGCTGTGTATCGTTTTTTTTCAGGCAGAGAACGGATATAGCAGAGAACGGATATATTAAAATAAATAAAAGTTAACTAACAACAACTGCACTGGTCACTGTGGTAAACTCTGTCTGACTCTGCACAATCTCTCTCTCTCTTCTAATCTAATTTCTAATGGAGAGGACGCCAGCCACGTCCTCTCCCTATCAATCTCAATGCACGTGTGAAAATGGCGGCGACGCGCGGCTCCTTATATAGAATCCGAGTCTCGCGAGAATCCGACAGCGTCATGATGACGTTCGGGCGCGCTCGGGTTAACCGAGCAAGGCGGGAGGATCCGAGTCTGCTCGGACCCGTGAAAAAAAACATGAAGTTCGTGCGGGTTCGGTTTCAGAGAAACCGAACCCGCTCATCTCTAATAGTTCCCTCTATATCTCTCTCACTTCCTCCTCCATGGCTCTCTCACTGCCGCCTCCATATCTCTCTTACTTCCCAATACTGATCTCTCTCACTGCCACCTCCATATCTCTCTCATAGTTCCCTCTATATCTCTCTCACATCCTCCTCCATGGCTCTCTCACTGCCGCCTCCATATCTCTCTTACTTCCCAATACTTATCTCTCTCACTGCCACCTCCATATATCTCTCTCATAGTCCCTCTATATCTCTCTCACTACCGCCTCTATAGCTCACTCACTAACCCTTACTTAGCTCTATCATTGCCCTTCTGTAGCTCTCTCATTGCAATCCCTTCCCTTCTGTACTGTAGCTCTCTTGTTGCAACCTCATACTGTAGCTCTCTCATTGCCCACTACATACTGTATCTGTCATTGCACTGCCCTTCCAAAGCTCTCATTGCTCCTTCACAGCTCCTACACAGCTCTCACTGCCCCCTCAATATCTCAGTCATTGTCCATTCATTGTCCTCTTACCTTTAAATTGCGGGACTGGCTTATGCGGCTTTACCACTCTGCTATATGCTCTGACTCCTATGCTGCCCAGTCAGGAAGTATATATACTTTCTATGAGCATGGGGGTTATGGGACTGTCTGTCTTAGTAATTACAGGCATTGTGCTATATCCAGGCTGCAGGCAATTGTTAACTGTTAATAGTTTTGACTGATTTTATCTGTTTAAGAAATTGCACTTATTCTTTTACAGAAAGCTGGATTGAACGGTGTCTCAGTGAAAGTGAAACAAACGGTATTCAAGCCACACATCCTTGGGCAATGTTTCTAATGAAGAAAGTAAGTATTTCCATTGAGAATTTTGTCCAAGGTTTTCCACTGTAGACTAGAACAGCAGTGGTTAAACTGCCCTTGAAACACAAACAATCTATGAGGTGCAACAGGCCCCCATACTCACTTGTACTAAGGACCTCTACGGGATACTTGGGGGCAATGCTGTGAAACAACAGTAGGGACCTGGCACAGTAAAATGTAATTGGATGGTTGCTCCCACACCTGCAGCCAGTAGCACTACTGCAGAGCCACCCAGAGAGTGTCCAAAGGAATATCTGGGTAGGCACCCTGCAGCCTGCGGAGCTGCCCAGAGTATAGGGTTGGACAGTCAACCATCGATGATTCAAAATCATTGATGGTCTATGTCAGATGTTAAATACGTTTGCCATCGATGTGGGAGAATCAAATGATGGTATAGAACCATCAGATGTTTTTTTTTTCTACAAGTGTTGGGACACTGAGCATAGCTCCGCCCCCCAACACATGAAGCCATGCTCACAGGCTGTGATTGAACAGGGATGACCTTCAGTGGGTGAAACATAACATAGTTTGTTACCATCGATGGACACCCACAGATTCACCGTCAATGGTGAGTGCGCTGATGGCGATCCCTACTAGAGTGTTCTTAGGACACTCCAGGCAGAGTCTACGTCCCAGAACCGGTCATGATGTCATGGTTTAGGGGAGGAGCCAGCACAGGGCGCACTGACGCCTTGTTACAGTGGAGGCTGCTCCCTCCCTTTCTGATATGAGTCAACTTGCATTTTAGGAGTATGATTATTGGTCTTCAAATGTATTGTCCACTAAATCTGAAATGCAAGCTAGCTTCTATAAAAGAATTGTTAATAATATTCATGACCATAAATGTAAAAGTTTCAAGGGCTTATGAGAAATGAAGATATAAAATACCTATCACTCGAATGCATTTCTTTCTTCCTAAGAAGCTTACAACTATGATTAGTACTGGATAGGCAAGTAATGTTACGTGAGTTTGTCAATGTGAATGCCAGTCTGTCCATGTTATTCTTTGTTAGCATCACTCTATACCAGTCTGTTGTGTCTATGGGTGTTTTTGTTTATTTATTTATTTTGGCATTAATGTATGTGTTATTAGGAGTCATTAAGATCCTGCTGTTAAAAATAAAGGTATGAGAAATCATCTTCCAGGTCCGAGATCTGTTTAAATGGCCTCAGTGACTTATAATAGCCTTATTATTTCACAGTGGCAGATACAGTATCCCATTTATCTGAGATAGACTTGTCATCCTTGACTACACATGCGGGGGGCGGGCGCAGTTTAAAATAGCTTTACTACAGAAACAGTCATGTTTATAATTATGTCGAAAACAAATATTAAAATTTGAAATACTAATCTGCTTCTCCTGCATTTTCTAGCAGATGAAGAAAAGGAAAACAGGGCATCGAAACCGCACTCCACCCCGGCCACTCTACAATGGTAAAGATATAATAATAATAATAATAATAATAACAATCATAATCATAATAATTTTATTTATATAGCGCTCTTTCTCCAGATTTCATGCAACTGCGCCGTCCCACCCTGTCCCCCCGTTTTTGACGAGAAGATCCGTTCTGCAGATGTGCATAATATAATGTTCAAATATTTTAAAAAATACTTTTTCATCTTTATTAAATAAAATAAATTTTAAAAACAATGTTGTTAATGCTTTTGAAGGGAAAAATCGTCAGTCAAGTGGTTAACAGATACATAGCATAATATAGTACAGAAACAATGAAGTACAGAACAGCTTTTCATAAAATACAGAGGCATGTAGATACTAAAGGGACATTATGGAAATGCTTGAGTAAACAGGAAAGTCTTGAGTCTATTTTTGAAGGATTCTATAGTTGGAGTCTCTCGCACTGTGCGGGAAGTGAGTTCCATAGATTCAGATGAATTACGGGAGTTTCTAGGTACTGCTAATAGTCCTTCATCACAGACCGCAGTAATCGAGTGGGGCAGTATGGGGTCAGAAGCTGCTTCAGGTACCTTGGGCCCTGGTCATGTACAGTAGTACTTTGAAACTCAGTAAGCCAATCTTGAAGATGATTCGCCATCTTACAGGCAGCCAGTGAAGGGAGTAGAGGATGGGTGTTACGTGGCTAGAACGGGGCTGGTTGGTTAACAGCCTGGCAGCTATGTTTTGCACCAGCTATAAGCGGTGCAATTCTTTTGCTGGGAGAGCAAGGTAGAGGGCATTACAATAGTCTAATTGAGATGATACAAATGCATGTATGACTTTAGGCAGATCATCTGAAGGAATTAAGTGCTTGACTCTTGCTATGTTCCACAGGTGAAAGAATGAGGATTTGATTGTGGCTGATGTCTGATGTTTAAGTGTCAAGATATGTATTTCTATCTGTGTTTCATGGTATTACATTTGTATAAATTTGATAAGAAGGAGGGGTGTGGATTGATAGTTCAAAATGGCATGCTAAGAGTCACTTAGTGTTAGGGCCGCTCTATCTGTGTTCTAGCTGTATTTCTTTTGGCAATGGCCAGAACAATGGCTGATGTGGAGTTCTCAGATCCTCTCACATACAGTAGTAGCTGTAGTGGCCATACTATAGTAAATTGTGTCCTCTTGGTTATGCTGTTCTTGAATCATGAATTGTCACTCTAGAAGTGAATCGAGAAGCCTACACTTTGCTCCTTTCACAATTCCAGGATTCCATGACTACAACAAGCCAATATGAGAACTAGAACCCTGCAGCTAAAAATGTACAACTTTCAACCCAGGGATCATCACATCAAAATATATGAACTTCCGGAGGATAACTCTGTATATGGCTTAATTGATGCTCTTAATATCATCTTTGCGGAAATCCTAGAGCTGGATTGATGAAGGATATAGGACCATGACACCAAATTGGCCGGCTTGTGAAAGGCCAAAAGGAATTCATTAGTAGACTTTGCTGTTTCACTCAAAAAGAAGACATCTTCAAGAAAATTGAATTCTGCATTTTCCAAGACCTGTCTTGGCGTACTCTTCAATGTTATGGAATACTGAAACCTCTGGTAGTGAAGCTACACAAGCACAATATTAAATACCAAAGGGGGTATCCTGTCATCCTCCAGGTTGCCCCAATGAGATTTTGATTTCACTATGAGCACCCTCTGACCTAGATGAATTCTGTTCTTAATCTTTACAAAATTGATATCCTTAATTGGCAAAACTTAATACTTCAGACAAATGTGTTGCCTAGCCCACTGAGAAAGGATAGAGGACAGACAGTCAAATTACCCCAATCAGAAGTCCACAGATTCAAGTTGTCCACCTTGATTGGGCACAACTTGAAATATTTACTACTGTACAATCTGTTACTATCCTTGTATACCCTGTGTGTTCTTTTTCTCATTGTGCTCTTTTTTTATTTCCTTCCACCTCCCACTGGCAGACTTATATCTCTTCCCAGCCATCACAATAGTCCTTTGGAGGTGGGATGCCCAGTCGGCCTGCCCAGAAAGTTACCATTTACTGTTACTAGTGACCTTGGCTGGCAGGATTCTGTAATAATCTCAGAGTATCGGAAGTAGGCATTGGATACAGGACTAGGAATACCATCTGTCTCCTTATTGGAAGACCACTGTAACCGTGCACTAAAGCTGTGGTTTAGCTCTGCATCCCATCCCTACCTCATATGAAGTTCAGAGATTATTACATAGACTGATATTAACGCCCATCCTCCCCCCCCCCCCATCCTTCTCAAGCACCTCCATCCCCTCTAATTTTAAGATCTTTGTGAAGTGACCAAACAGCAGGTGTTCTAGCATTAAAATATCCGTACAAAATGACTAATGTGTGGGGGAGGATTTTTTTTTAAATATCTCAATAACATGGAGGAATTGGAGTATAGTATTTAGGCCAGTTAACTATTTAACCAATTTTAATGTAAACATGACAAGATTGGCCATTCACTCCAATTATATTGTTAATGCTGGCCAAAATTTGCCTTTGTGGTGTTGTACACCAACAAATTCCAACACTTTATTATCTGCCAACCTCCTTTCCTTGTGAACTATGACATCACTTCTTCTTGTCTCTGTTAAATCTAATTATACGCACATACCAAACACATTCAACTGTCCGCGCTTAGCAACCAGTCACCAGTATATATAAAAAAAACTGTTAAAGTTTCGGTCAATTAAAATTCCAGTCTTCAAAGGATAAATGATGTTATTCCAGCGTGCATCACAGGAGTATATAAACCCCTTATACATAACCAGCGAGCCCGTACTGTGACAGAGTTATATCTGGCCTTAGATTGTTTTTAAATGGATAAAGGAGAGTAGGAGGTGGGCTAGTGATCATTAAATAGTTCAGGTATAATAATGGTATTTACACAGTGTCCAGATAATGACCGTACATGAAAAGGAAGAGGAAGATGGGTACAATCATTAGCTGCAACAAAACATAATTAGCAGCATCTTATCTGTCTATTAGTCCCCTTATTTTAAAAAGAAAAACTGGAACATTATTATTATTTTTAATAATAATAATAATCATCATCATCATAATGTTCCAGTTTTTATTCTTATTATTATCATCATCATCATCAGGGACGTGCGGTGAGATTAACAGCTGAGGAGACACTGGCCAGTACCAGAGCCAGATTTACACACAATACATGGTCCCAAGGGTTCATGTGGGCATTATGCACAGGTGCGGAGCCATAGGGGGGCGCATGCCAAACGGCCGAAGGCCGTAGCAGGGATACGATAGCTTCTGCCTGATTGACAGGCAGAGGCGATCGCTGGGCGGGAGGGGGTGGAACGGCGGCGTTTGGCTGCCGTTTCGTGGGTTTGGTCCGACCAACGCAGGCGTGGCCGGACCGAATGGGGGGCGGACCGCAGCGGCTGCGTGACGTCACACGCAGCCGCTGCGGGCCAGGGAGCGATGAGTAGCTTCTGGCCAGCACGCTAAAGCTGCGCTGGCCGGGAGCTACTCTTGAAGTACAAAGGCATAGCCGCTGTGCGATGCCTTTGCACCTCTGCGGGGGGGGGGGGGGGGGGGGCGGCACTGACATGCGGGACGGGCTAGCCCCGTGCTGGGGGTCTCCCCGCATGTCAGGGAAGAAGATCGTAGCTGTGCTAAATTTAGCACAGCTACGATCAACTCGGAATGACCCCTATAGACTTTTTACTCCAGAATTTTGACCTTAAAAATTATTATACAGAAGATATTTATAGAACAGTGTATTCTTTATATTTTTCATGTCATTTTTATAGTCAAAACACTGGAGTATACCGTAATATTACAGGAAAGGCTCTGCCTCACTTGCCTCACCTGATCGCATGCCGCTGATTATTAATATTATTATACTAGTATATTTATTTAAATAGTGCAAGTATAGTCCGTTGCACTATAACTGATTTATTCATCCATTTGGTTATACCATTGTATATAAGAATTCTGAAAGATGAAATCCAAAATCATACTGGTAAGATTATTGTCTTGGCACAAAACGTGACCAATATACAGTAGGTAATATAGGGCCTGATTCAGACATGTACTATACACAATCCTGATTTCTTCACAGTTGAGCGATTATCGACAATCTGCCCATGAGTGTAAGTTGCACTGCACAATGGTCTTGTGACAACAGTCATTATTTGAAAAGTTATGGACAGTCATGGACCGATTGGGGGAGGTAATGGGGAGTGGCGGCAAAGACACAGGCATGTCGCAACCGTTTTGGGCGGGTGTTTGAGGCTGCAGCTCTGATGTGTCTGGCGTCTTTCTTTCTGCGCCCATACTGCGTGGCCAAAGGTCCAATCTGAACTTCGATAATCGACTGATCTGTGACAGATGCTGCATCTTACACAACCGCTGGGAATTGCAATGCCTCTGATGGGCTTCTCAATATCAATCCAGACGGCAGCGACATTTGCATATTTTCGCACAGCTGTTGTGTAAAAAATAGGATTTTAATTACCTACCGGTAAATCCTTTTCTCGTAGTCCGTAGAGGATACTGGGGATCCATTTAGTACCATGGGGTATAGATGGATCCACTAGGAGCCATGGGCACTTTAAGAATTTGATAGTGTGCGCTGGCTCCTCCCTCTATGCTCCTCCTACCAGACTCAGTCTAGGAAACTGTGCCCGAGGAGACGGACATACTTTGAGAGAAGGATATGAAAGAATGATGGTGAGATTCTGAACCAGCACACACAAACAAGAGGAAAGCCAAGCTAACCAAACTTGAAAACAGGAACAGCAACAGCTGAACCACACAACAATACTTAACCAAGTAACAGTGCAGGAAGAACGAAGCACTGGGCGGGCGCCCAGTATCCTCCACGGACTACGAGAAAAGGATTTTCCGGTAGGTAATTAAAATCCTATTTTCTCTTACGTCCTAGTAGATGCTGGGGTCCACATTAGTACCATGGGGATGTACCAAAGCTCCCAGAACAGGAGGGAGAGCGCGGAGGCTCCTGCAGAACTGATTGACGAAACTGAAGTTCCTCAGAGGCCAAAGTATCGCATTTGTGTAACTTAGCAAACGTGTTCAAACCTGACCAAGTAGCTGCTCGGCAGAGCTGTAAAGCCGAGACACCCCCCGGGAAGCCGCCCAAGACGAACACACCGACCTAGTAGAGTGGGCCTCTACAGATTTTGGAACCGGCAATCCTGCCGTGGAATAAGCATGGTGGATAGTGAGCCTGATCCAGCGCGCAATAGACTGCTTTGAAGCTGGACCCCCAATCTTATTGGGATCGTAAAGAACAAACAGAGAGTCCGATTTCCTGTGACGAGCTGTTCTCTTCACATACACCTTCAAAGCCCTCACAACATCCAAAGACTTTGACGTAACAGAAGTGTCGGTAACAGCTGGAACCACAATAGGTTGGTTGATGTGAAACGCAGACACCACCTTAGGTAGAAATTGCTGACGAGTTCTGAGTAAAGCTCTGTCCTCATGGAAAATTAAATAGGGGCTCTTTTGAAACAACAACCCCAGCTCCGACACACGTCTTGCTGAAGCCAAGGCCAACATTGTGACAGTCTTTCGCGTAAGATATTTTACGTCTACCTCTTGTAACGGTTCAAACCAGTCCGATTGGAGGAACTGCAGCACCAAATTGAGATCCCAATGTGCCGTGGGAGGCACAAAGGGAGGTTGGATGTGCAGAACACTTTTCAAGAACATCTGGACCTCAGGGAGAGAAGCCAATTGTTTTTGAAAGAAAATGGGCAAGGCCGAAATCTGGAATTTTATGGAGCCCAGACATAGGCCCACATCCACACCTGACTACAGAAAAAGCAGGAAGCGTCCTGGCTTGGATCATAGTCGGTATGACTTTGTCAGGGATACCTCTCCTGGCTAGAATCAGCCATTCAACTTCCATGCCATTAAACGTAGCCATGGTAAGTCTTGATAGACGAATGGGCCCTGTTGCAGAAGATCCTCGTGAAGAGGTAGAGGCCACGGATCTTCGAGCAGCATCTCCAGAAGTTCCGCGTACCAGGCCCTTCTTGGCCAGTCTGCAGCAATGAGAATTGCTTGAACTTTTCCCCTTTATATTCTTTTCAGAAATCTTGGGATCAGAGGAAGTGGAGGAAACACGTACACCATCTGATAGACCCATGGAGTCGTCAGAGAGTCCACTGCCACTGCCTGTGGGTCTCTTGACCTGGAACAATACCACGCGAGCTTCTTGTTGAGACGAGATACCATCATGTCGATTTGTGGATATCCCCATCGATGTGTCAAGCACCTGAACACCTCCGGGTGAAGGCCCCACTCCCCCGGGTGCAGGTCGTGTCTGCTGAGGAAGTCTGCTTCCCAGTTGTCTACTCCCGGAATGAAGACCGCTAACAACGCTACAGCGTGTTTTTCTGCCCAGAAGAGAATTCTTGATAACTCTGACATTGCTGCTCTGCTTTTCATTCCGCCCTGTCGGTTTATGTACGTCACTGCCGTCACATTGTCCGACTGAACCTGAATGGCCCTATCTTGAAGAAGACATGAGGACTGCAGAAGGGCGTTGTATATAGCCCTGAGTTCCAGAATGTTGATTGGAAGGATGACTTCCTGACTTGACCATCTTCCTTGAAACTGCACCCCCTTGGTGACTGCTCCTCAACCTCTGAGGCTTGCGTCTGTGGTTACCAGAATCCAATTCTGAATCCCGAACCGTCGACCCTCGATTAGGTGAGAAGTCTGTAGCCACCACAGAAGGGAGATCCTGGCCTTTTGCGACAGACGGATTCTCTGGTGCATGTGAAGATGTGATCCAACAGATCGAGCTGGAAGGGTCTTGCATGAAACCTTCCGTACTGAAGAGCCTCGTAAGAGGCCACCATTTTCCCCAGAAGGCGAATGCATAGATGCACCGATATCCGGGTTGGCTTCAGGACAACCCGAACCATCGACTGGATTACCAATGCCTTTTCCAACAGAAGAAAAACTTTCTGCGACTCTGTGTCCAGTATCATTTCCAGAAATGGGAACCTCCGAGTTGGCTCTAAGTGAGATTTCGGAAGATTTAGAATCCACCAGTGATCCAGAAGTAGTTTGGTTGTGAGGCCAATGCTGTCCAACAACCTCTCCCTGGATGGTGCCTTTATCAGAAGAGACCAAAAGGCAGGGCCTGGAACTGGTAGTGACAGTCCTGCAGTGCAAACCATAGATAAGCCTGGTGAGGCGGCCAGATCGGAATGTGAAGGTACGTATCCTTGATATCCAGAGACATTAGGAATTCCCCTTCCTCCAGACCTGAGATCACCATTCTCAGAGACTTCATCTTGAATTTGAACACACGTAAGTACGGGTTCAATGATTTTAGATTCAAAATCAGCCTCACCGAACTGTCCGGTTTCGGTACTACAAACAAGTTGGAATAATATCCCTTGTTTTGAAGATGGTTAGACTGGAACAATGACCTGAGTCTGTACCAGTTTTTGAATGGCATCCTGTAAGATTATACTTGCCTCTTGTGAAACTGGTAATCCTGATTTGAAGAATCTGTGAGGTGGGAGCTCTTGAAACTCTAGTCTGTAGCCCTGGGAAATAAGATCTATGACCCAGGGATCCTGGCATGATGTTGTCCAGATGTGACTGAAATTTTTTACCCGGGCTCCCACCTGCCAGTCTTACAGGCATCGCGGTCCATCGTCATGCTGAAGGCTTTGAGGAAGCAGAGCTTGAGCTCTGTTCCTGAGAACTGGCAGTTGCTGGTTTTCATGGTTTACCTCTAGTGCCTCTGTTGGCTGTAGAAGATCCTCTGGCTTTGCCCTCAAACTTGGCAATCCGAAAGGACTGTAAAGTAGGTCCTGAGTAGGTCTTCCTAGTTGGGGGAGCTGCAGAAGGAAGATATGTGGACTTACCCACAGTAGCTTTGGAGATCCATTTGTCTAGTTTGTCTCCAAATAAGGCCTCTCCTGTGAATGGTAGACCTTCCACGTTTTTCCTGGACTCTGCATGCTGACACTGCCATAGCAGTGGTGCGGGCATTGAGCAAGCCTGTTTCTATTATGGCATCCACCATAAAGTTCACAGAATCCTGTATATGTTGCAGGAGTAAAATAATCTCCCCCCTAGAAAAGGAATCTAACCTCTCAATTAGGTTGCCTGACCATTTAGCAATAGCTTTAGTGATCGACGCACATGCTATAGTGGGTCTCTGGGCCACCCCAGCAGCTGTATACAAAGATTTGAGTGTGTTCTCAATTCTACGATCAGCCGTGTCTTTCAGGCAGGCTGCACCAGGGACAGGCAAAACTATTTTGCGTGACAGCCTGGATACGAATGCATCCACTATCGGTGGATTTTCCCATTTTTTCCTGTCCTCTGAAGGAAAAGGAAAAGACAATGGGGGTCATTCCGAGTTGTTCGCTCGTTGCCGATTTTCGCTATGCTGCGATTAGTTGCAAATTGCGCATGCGCATGGCACGCAGGGCGCATGCGCTTAGTTATTTAACACAAAACTTAGCAGTTTTGCTGTGGCTTCTGCAGCGCTTTTCAGTCGCACTGCTGTTCGGTAAATGATTGACAGGAAATGGGCGTTTCTGGGCGGCAACTCAGCGTTTTCCCAGCATTTGCTAAAAAACGCAGACATGTCAGGGAAAAACTCGGGAGTGTCTGGAGAAACGGGGGAGTGGCTGGCCGAACGCAGGGCGTGTTTGTGACGTTAAACCAGGAACTAAACGGACTGAGCTGATCGCAATCTGTGAGTAGGTCCGGAACTACTCAGAAACTGCTAAGAATTATTTAGTATCAGTTTTGCTAATTTTTCGTTCGCTATTCTGCCAAGCTAAGATACACTCCCAGAGGGCGGCGGCCTAGCGTGTGCAATGCTGCTAAAAGCAGCTGGCGAGCGAACAACTCGGAATGAGGGCCAATATCTACCTTTTAGGGATTTGACATTTCTTATCAGGATTAACCCATGGTTCTTCAAACAGGGTATTGAGTTCCTTTGGCACAGGAAAAGTGGCTGAGGATTTCTTTTTTATATTAAAATAAGATTCCTCAGTCTCCTCTGTCAGCTTATCAGGTATATGCAGAACGTCTCTGATAGCTTTTATGAGAGACTCTATTTCTGTGACAGAGTAGCCTCCCCCCGCCTCTGAATCCACGGTCCCCTCCTCCATGTATGACCCTTCATCATCAGAGTCAGATTGCAGGATCTGGGCCAAAGGACATTTTTGCGGACAAATGGGAGGGGACTGAGACGCTGGTTTGTGTACTGAGTTCTTTGCATAAACTCAGTTATCGATTGGCTTAAGTATTGTGTCTCTTTCTCATTGCGGGACAATTTAGTGGAAATATTATAAATCATTCCCCTAATGGAATCCAGCCACGCTGGCTCCGCCCCGCTAGCCTGGGAGGGTACACTGCACTGGGTACACTGGAGTGAACCCCCTGGAGAAGAAGAACACTGTGCCTTACAAGAAACACACTCTTTGTCTGACATACTGTGACAGTGATAGCACACACACAGGAACAGGTTAAATGCACAATTAACCCACAAAGAGCCCTTCTAGAGAGACACAGAGATAGTATTGGAGCCAGCATACAGTGCTCTTACTGCTAATGCCAAGCTTAGCCGGGTCACAGACTAAGGGGTACATTTACTAAGCAGTAATAAGAGCGGAGAAGTGAGCCAGTGGAGATATTTCCCCATCAACCAATCAGCAGCACTGTATCATTTTATAGTATGCAAATTATAGATGTTACTTCAGTGCTGATTGGTTGCCATGGGCACTTCTCCACTGGCTCACTTCTCCACTCTTATCACTGCTTAGTAAATGTACCCCTTAGTACCCAGATTGGGAACCTAGTAAACTAGTAATCGCTCCCCCCCTGCTATGATCCCATGGTACCGCTGAGGTAATCTGGAGTCTCTCCAGAGGAGCTGCGGGTCCCTGTCAGTCAGCGTCTGTGTCCACTGCAGAGGGAAAATGGCGCTGGTGAGCTCATAGTGAAGCCCCGCCCCTTCAATGGCGCACGGTCTTCCCACTTTTTACACTGGCTGAGGTAATTTTTAGTGCTTAAAATAGAGTCAGTCGCCTTTTAAGTCTGTAATGCCAGTCTGGGTACTGTGTACACTCATAGTGTACTTAGACTCAGTTCGCTCCCTCAGAAGCAGTGCATCCGTACTGTGTACTGAGTCTGGAGACACTGCCGCTCCCATATAAGCTGTGCGTCTCTGTACCCTCATGCCGCCATAATGGCCGGCGACCCGCTAGCCGGGACGCCGGCTTAGTACTCAAAACTCTTCTATCTTCTGGCTCTGTTAGGGGTGGCAGCGTGCTGCGGAAATGTACGCTTGCCATGGTGGGGCGTGCAGATAGTTCCCTCAGGAGCTAGTGTCCTGTCAGCGGGGAATGGGACCATAAACCCTTCAAGAGGTTGGGCCCCCCCCTAAGTCCCATGAAGCATGCAGGCTGGTGCCATCCGGTCCAGGGCCGGATTAAGGCTCCACGGGGCCCAGGGTACTTAAGACAAGGGGGCCCCCTGAGGGCTATATATAGTGTATATAAGGGGGGGGGGGGATTATATATATATATATATATATATATATAGAAAGCACATCTATCCAATATAGAGAAACAAAAACAATATCACACTGACACATGGCAGCTGGTATAGTATGATGCTGGTGAATGCTCTGCTAGCATGTAACGGCACACAAGCTGCTGGTTACAATAGTACAGTTCTATATAATCTGCCTGTCACAAAATTAATTTTCTGACAGCCTTACTTCAAGACGAAAACTTAATACACGCACAGCATACCTACACATACAGAGGTGGATTGGGATGGAAAACCAGCCCAGGAAATTTATGGAAGCAGCCCTAAATGGGGGTGCAGTCTGAAGAGTGGTTGGGCTCTCTTGAGTGGGGTGGGATCCCTCCTCATAGGGCCTGATTGTGGCAGAGCTGCTGTACTGCAGAGATGAAATAACAGAATGAATGGGGACAATGCAGTATACTGAGTGCAGTGGGCTGCATGTCATATGGGGGGTGGGGCCACATGACAACACACAAAACAGGCTCCATAGACATGCCAGCCTACCAGGAATCTTCCTGGTGATTCCCATGGCCAATCCGCCCCTACACACATAGCATACACACACACAACATACATACTGTACATACACACAACACACCACACACAGCATGCCTAAAAACACACACACAGCATACATACACACAGCATACATACTGTACATATACACAACACACACATAGCATGCATACACATACAAACAGCATACACACACACACACACACACACACACACACACACACATACATACAAACACACATACTGTAGCATACATACACACAACACACACAGACCATACATACATACATACATACATACAAACACACACACACACACACACACACACACACACACACACACACACACACACACACACACACACATTAAAGCACTAACCATACCAAGAGAGAAGAGGAGGAGATTGTCACTGCTGGTGTCCATGTGAGCGGAGCTGCTGCTGCATATACTCAATAGCTCCCTCTGCTGCCTGCAATGTGTCCAGTGCTGCAGACAGCTGAGAGCTCTGCTGATCAGAGCTCTCTGTGAGGAGCAGCCGTGCATGCGTGACGGCTGTGGTCATGAGTGCAGGTGTGCCCGGCCAGTGCAGAGATGGAGACAAGGCTTTCTTCATCTCTGGAAAACAAATTTGGTCCATGCGGAAGAGAGGTGGGGGAGGGGAGGTTCTGCACCACTGCCACCAACGGCAGAGCCTTATAAAAAAAAAAAGTAAACGCCCAGTGCTTGGTGGCAGACAGGGGGCCCCCAATATAAGGGGGGCCTGGGGTACTGTGTCCCCTGGGCACCCCCCTTAATCCGTCTCTGATGCAGTCCTGCCTGAAAATAACAAACAGATGAAATAAATGCAGAAAACTCTTCAGGAACTTCCATGCGACGTGACCGGCTACTCCGGGCACATTTTCTAAACTGAGTCTAGTCGGAGGGGCATAGAGGGAGGAGCCAGCGCACACTATCAAATTCTTAAAGTGCCCATGGCTCCTAGTGGCCCCGTCTATACCCCATGGTACTAAATGGATCCCCAGTATTGTCTAGGACGTAAGAGAAATTAACAACTGTGAATGCATTTGCGTCCATCTCTGAATCAGGCCAATAGATGACTAAAATATTCCCTGGAAGGCGCTGCAGAATGTGTGTGCGCTATATGAATAAATAAGACATACAACACGCAATGTGAGTTTCAGTTTTCAGATGGCTAGAAAGAGCACTACCCTACAAAATGCAGCCAGGCTCAGCGCTTTGTGACTTGCAGCAGGGAAAGGGTTAAGGACATATTCTGTGCTGTAGCTGGCATGCGCTGTGACAGTTAACAGCCAGGTGCCGGGACAGTTTGGTGAGGTGAGGTGGCCATTTTAGGAGGACAGAGAACAAGGGGTGAAGCCAAGCTATTACCTGTAGCGCATGGCAGTGTTCCCAGTGACCGGAGCAGACGGAGATTGCTGGCGGCTGTCAGGGGACCCAGTGAGCAGCCGAGCGGCTACCAGTGACAAGCGGCAGACTGACGGTAGGGACTGGGAGAAAGACATTTTACGGCCAATCCAGGGGCAGTGACCCTCCCAGATTAGGCAGTCCTGGAGTCGCTTATTCTTCAATGCAGCAGATGGTGAGCAACAGAGGGTCACACCCCTTTCCTAATCCAGCACCTGTACTTTTGTTACAGTAATTACCTGGAAAGTTAGAAAGTAACGATTAGTCTGGCTGAAAGCAGCAAACTTTCTATTCATGGGAAGGAAATCTCCACTCCTTTGAACAGAGCAAGTCTACCCTTGCAAACCTTTAACATTTAGAGTAAAACTCTGAACTTGAAATAAAGGCAACATACCGAGGAGTTTCAGTAGTTTTAATGAGTACTCCAATGAGGAATGTTCATCTGAAATGGGCATTACACTTTATGGGGCCTCAAGGCAGGGGCATCTTAAATGAAGAGGGGACCCGTGTGCAGACTCTGTGTGGGCCCCCTTCTCTCTGTGGTGCCATAGACTCCAGGAACATGGCACCTGCCATGTTCCCGGTGACTAATCTCTAGCACGCATTGGGCGGGTCTCTGAAAACATGGAGTCCACTGTGTTCCCAGAGATAAATCGGTACTGCACATATGTGAATCACTGGCAAAATGGCTACCATGCCATTTTTTCCAAGTGATTTCACCTGCAATAGCAGCGCCAACACGGGACTAAAAGAGAGGTAAGTAATTAAATATGGGTGCACTGTGTGTGGGCCACCCTGGACCCACGGGCCCGTGTTCACCACACACACTGCACTTATTATAGATACACCTATGCCCCAAGGTCTAAGTAATTTATATGTGACTGCATTGATTTATGTTGAACATTGCAGAGACTGTGAGCTGAAGTTGTATACTGTTTTAAGGGGGTTTACCGAGTTGATCGCACGTAGCAACTTTTTGCTGCACGTGCGATCAACTAGACGCCGCCTATGGGGGAGGGCTTTTTTTGCATAACAAGGCTGCGAACGCTTGTGCTGCCGTTGTTGGTATAGTGCGATGGATCGATACCATAGGTGTGCAGTGGGGAGCCTTAGATAAAGTATTACCTCAGGAGTTACCTTGTATACAGACAGAACGAGACTTGAGATGTATATCTCCTTTATATAGTACTGAAATAGCAGGATCAATACAACAGGTTTCAGTATCATCAGCTTAACTCCTTCTCCCTCAGAGACTCTTCTAGAATAACACACATGTGAGGTAAAACAAACAAGTACATAACATATGCAACAGACAAACACTACATCTCTGTAACTATACAGCGCCATCTGCTGCCCCTGTACGGTAACTACATGCATATAAACGAAACCATAGTCTGTTGTCCATATTTCAACACCCCTTCTCAACAGACTGGGTTTCTTCAGTTAGACCCATCTTTGACGTAAGTCTCCAATGTCTCTCTCTGGTAAGAGGCTTAGTCATGATATCAGCTGTCATATCTTCTGTTGGGCAATAGTTCAACTCTATAAGACCTTGTTCCTGTAGATCCCTCAGGAAGTGATGCTTGACATCAATGTGCTTGGTTCTTGGGTTCACTCTTTCTGTTTGCGCTAATGCAATGCATCCTTGATTATCCTCATATATCTTGATAGGTTCTTCTTGAGGCATTCCTAGGTCTGATAGTAGTTGCATTAACCATACCACTTCTTGACTGGCGTGAGCTGCTGCAATATATTCAGCTTCTGTAGAAGATAGTGCTACGGTAGACTGCTTCTTGCTTGTCCAGCTGATTAATCCTTCTCCAATAGAGAATAGATATCCACTTGTGGATTTTCTGTCACTTGTGTCTCCAGCCCAATCTGCGTCAACGTATCCTGTTAACTTGTGACTTGTGTTTGCTGAGAGCTTAAGTTTCTTGTTAATCGTTCCCTTTAAGTAACGAATTACCCTCTTAACTGCGTTCCAATCCATCTTTGTTGGTTTAGAGACTTTTCTGCTTAAAATCCCGACTGCTGTGGAGATATCTGGTCTGGTGACGGTTGCAATGTATAGCAATTTTCCTATGGCTTTTCTGTATAGATGGTTATCCTCTAACAGGTTGCTCTGATCATTTGGTTCCTTTTCATAACTTGTCTCCATAGGAGTGCTTGCTGTCTTTGCATCTTGCATACCAAATTCCTCAATGGTTTCCTGAATTTTGTATTTCTGACTTAGTGTGAATGTTCCATCACCTTCTCTTGAGATTTGCATTCCCAAGTAATGCGTTATGTGGCCGAGGTCTTTTGTTTCAAACTGACGGTTTAGTTCTTGTAACAATTCAACTTCGTCCCCTTCTTGTTCGAAACAAACTAGCAAATCGTCCACGTAAATTAATACATAGAACCATCTTTCCTCTATCAACTTCGTATAGAGACATGGGTCTGCTTTGCTTCTGATGAATCCCTTTTCTGTCAGAACTCCATTTATCTTTGTATTCCATGCTCTTGCTGCTTGTTTAAGACCATATATACTCTTGTTCAGTTTACATACGTGATCTGGGTTCTGAGAATCCACGAAGCCTGGTGGTTGTTCCATGTATATATCTTCCTTTAGTTCACCATGTAGGAAAGCCGTCTTTACATCGAAATGTTTCACTTTCATACCCTTTATGGCTGCTGTTAGGAGTAAGGTTCTAATGGTAGTGTGCTTCACAACTGGAGCAAACGTTTCATCATAATCTTCTCCAAATTTCTGTGAATATCCTTTAGCAACTTCTTCTCGTGATGCAGGTTCTTGCATGTTAATGGCTTTTGCTTTGTAAGATAAACGTGTAGGTGCTTTTCCCTTATTTTCTCTTGAAGAGCGTCTCACACCCTCGGATGCACTCTCATGAGTGTCGCTGGTATTTATCTTGTGTTGTACTTCAACTTCTTGAATGATCTCTACTTCATCTGTTTCTTTGAATTTGGTGCTTTCTTCTTCTTCAGTAGAGTCTACTGGAGTTATGACATCATCTCGTGTTTCTTCTATGAATGTCACACTGTTGCTTATAACTACTTTTCCAGTTCTTGGATTTAAGATTCTGTAGCCTTTTGAATGTTCACTATAGCCGACTAGAACTCCCTCTTCTGCTCGGTTCTGCAACTTGCTTCGTTTTTCAGCAGGAATGTAAACGAAGGCTCTGCATCCAAAAACTCTAATGTGCTTTAAGCTGGGTTTCTTACCGTGCCACAGCTCATATGGTGTCTTCCTTACTGCTTTGGAAAGTAGTCTGTTTTGAAGATAGGTGGCTGTTGCTGCTGCTTCACCCCAATATTTATCAGGTAGTCCTGAATCTGTAAGCATGCACCTTATCATTTCTGTTAGTGATCTGTTTTTCCTCTCAGATACGCCATTTTGCTCTGGTGTATATGGTACTGTCTTCTGATGCTCAATACCGAGTCCTCTTAAGTACCGTTCTATTTTCTGTCCTGTGAACTCGCCTCCATTGTCGCTGCGAAGAGTTAGCATATTCCTCTTGAACCTGTTTCTGGTCATGTTCACGTAGTCTTGCAGCTTTTCAAAGACTTCATCTTTACTTTTTATTAGATAAGTGACTGTGAACCTGGAGTAGTCATCAATGAATGTCAGCATATACCTTTTGTCTCCTACGGTTCGCGTTTTCATAGGTCCGCATACATCACTATGTACCAGGTCTAGTGGTCTGGAAGCTCTGTTTTCACTTTTCTTAGGAATTGTTGTCCTTGTCGCTTTCGCTTTTATGCAGCATTGACACTTCATCATTTCTGAACAGTCTGACACTTTGAGATCCCTGGCTAGGTCTCTCTTCTGCATTTCCTTTATGCAATCTGGGTGTCTGTGTCCTAATCTTCTATGCCACTTGTGAATACAGTCAGCGTGTTTCTGTGTACTCAGCTTTGCCTGCTGTGCTGCAATATCCAGACAGTATAAATGTTCTTTTATTCTGGCTGTAGCTAGTGTTTCTCTTCCGTTTTGGATAAAACACTTATTATTCTGAAACTTTACAGTAAGTCCTTTTTCTACTAGATTCTTTACTGATAGCAGTGCTCCCTCAAGCTTGGGAACATATAGCACATCTGTTACGGGTATTTCTGCATAGCTGCCATTACCCTTGGAGCATAGGAATTTACCATTCCCTTTCCCTTCTGCAATGATATTTGTTCCATCTGCTAGGTAGATTGTTTCTTTATGGTTCAAATCAAGTTCAGTAAAGAAGTCCTTGTTATTTGTCATGTGACTAGTCGCTCCTGAGTCTACATACCACTTTTCTGATAATTGGTTTACTGTCGCTTTAAATGTTCCATTCCAATTGTGTGCTCCTGTATCTGTAAGTGTGGCTTTGGCTCTTTGTTTGTGTAATCTTTCTGGTGGTTTGTGCTGCTCTGTCTTCCATATGGTGCAATCTCTTTTCAGGTGACCCACTTTCTTGCATCTGAAACATGCTCTTGTTTCCCTGGTGTGTGGCTTAGTGTCCACCATTTTAAGTGCTTTCTCTGTGTCACTTTCAGTATTGCACTCTGTAAGCTCCTTTCTGCGTTGATACTCCTCTATGAGCCTGTTCTTCACAAAGTCTGGTGTGATTTCTGCTTCAGGTCTCATTTCTAGTGCGTTTATTAGTGCACTGTATGTATCTGGTAAACTGCAAAGGAGGAAGGCTGCTATGTGGTTGCTTTTGATTTCTTCTCCCATTGACCTGAGCTGTATGGTTATCTCTAGTAGTGCACTGATGTGTTCTTGCATTGTCTTGCCTTTATTAAATCTCATTTGATATAATTTTCTTAATAGGAATAGTTTGCTGTTCAAACTTGCTCCTTCATGCACTCTCTGCAAAGCACACCACATGCCTTTAGCTGTACTCTCTTGTCTGATGTGTATAAGCTGTTCATCTTCCACTAGTAAACTTATAGTGGCTCTTGCCTGTCTGTCCTTCTTAATCCACTGCTGATCCTCTCCTTCAGGTCTGTCTGCATTTATAACATCCCATAAATCATCTCTGGTTAATAGCATTTCTACTTTAAACTTCCATGTTTGATAGTTCTCATTAGAAAGCTTGCTTGCAGCTAGTCTGAGATCTGTGTAATTTGCCATAACCCTTCCTTGTATAGATCTCTCTATTCTTCTGTGGTATTAAACTTGTTTTACTCACAGTTTTCTTTCCAAGGTTCTCCTGGGTTGTTTCTTGTGCGTTACACAGTCTGCTGTCTGCGCCTGCTGGGACTTGCAGTGCGACTCGTGATCTGGATGCTGCTTGGGATGCACTCCTGAAAACTTTATCTTGTACAGACTCCAGTCTGGGCCCATAACCTGTTGGTATAGTGCGATGGATCGATACCATAGGTGTGCAGTGGGGAGCCTTAGATAAAGTATTACCTCAGGAGTTACCTTGTATACAGACAGAACGAGACTTGAGATGTATATCTCCTTTATATAGTACTGAAATAGCAGGATCAATACAACAGGTTTCAGTATCATCAGCTTAACTCCTTCTCCCTCAGAGACTCTTCTAGAATAACACACATGTGAGGTAAAACAAACAAGTACATAACATATGCAACAGACAAACACTACATCTCTGTAACTATACAGCGCCATCTGCTGCCCCTGTACGGTAACTACATGCATATAAACGAAACCATAGTCTGTTGTCCATATTTCAACAGCCGTGCTATGCAAATACATTTTGTGCAGTTTCTAAGTAGCTTTCAAGTTACTTACCCGCTGCAATGTCTTTAGCCTGTCCGGTCCCGGAACTGACGTCAGACACCCGCCCTGCAAACGCCTGGACACGCCTGCGTTGGACTCACCACTCCCAGAAAACAGTCAGTTGACGCCCCGGAACGCCTTCCTCCTGTCAATCTTCTTGCGATCGCAGAAGCGTTCGCTTTCTTCGTTCTTCTTGACGTTGGCCCCATGCGCAGAACCGACCCGTTCGCACGGCTACGAAAAACAGCAGCGTGCAAATGGGTTGGAATGACCCCCTAAGTTTGTCCTAAGTACAAGTAGTTTGTTTGTTTAGAAGTATTCTATTAACCGGATAGTGCATTTGAGTAAGTGTAATATTTGTAATAATCATAAAAATAGGATTTTAATTACCTACCGGTAAATCCTTTTCTCGTAGTCCGTAGAGGATGCTGGGGTCCACATTAGTACCATGTGGTATAGACGGGTCCACTAGGAGCCATTAGCACTTTAAGAGTTTGAGAATGTGGGCTGGCACCTCCCTCTATGCCCCTCCTACCAGACTCAGTCTAGAAACTGTGCCCGAGGAGACGGACAACTTAGAGAGAAAGATTTTACACAGATAGTGGCGAGATTCACACCAGGTCACACACAAGACAAACCAAGGTAACTAGCTTGAAACATCAGCAACGGCTGAACAAGATTACTTACCAAGTAACAAAACAGTACGTAACTAAGCACTAAGCAGTACTGAACTAAATAACCACTGCAGGACAACGAAGCACTGGGCGGGCGCCCAGCATCCTCTACGGACTACGAGAAAAGGATTTACCGGTAGGTAATTAAAATCCTATTTTCTTTTACGTCCTAGAAGATGCTGGGGTCCACATTAGTACCATGGGGATGTACCAAAGCTCCCAGAACAGGAGGGAGAGCGCGGAGGCTCCTACAGAACTGATTGACCAAACTTTAGGTCCTAAGAGGCCAAAATATCGAACTTGTTGAACTTAGCAAATGTGTTCGACCCCGACCAAGTAGCTGCTCGGCAAAGCTGTAAAGCCGAGACCCCCCGAGCAGCCGCCCAGGAAGAACCCACCTTACGAGTAGAGTGGGCCTTAATAGACGTAGGACACAGCAATCCTGCCGTAGAATACGCATGCTGGATAGTGAACCTGATCCAGCGAGATACTGTCTGCTTAGAAGCAGGACACCCAAAATTCTTGGGATCATACAGGACGAACAGAGAGTCCGATTTTCTGTGACGAGCAGTCCTCTTCACATAGATTTTCAGAGCCCTTACAACATCCAAGGACTTTGATGAGATTGAGGAGTCAGTAGCCACTGGCACCACAATAGGTTGGTTGATATGAAAAGCCGACACAACCTTTGGAAGGAACCACTGATGTGTCTGGAGCTCAGCTCTATCTTCATGGAAGATCAGGTAGGGGCTCTTACAAGATAAAGCCCCCAACTGCGACACACGTCTAGCAGAAGCTAAGGCCAACAAAGTGACAGCCTTCCTTGTGAGAAACTTGACCTCAACCTCCGGAAGAGGTTCAAACCAATCCGATTGGAGAAACTGCAACACCACGTTGAGATCCCAGGGCGCCGTAGGCGGTACAAAGGGAGGCTGGATGTGCAGAACCCCTTTAGGAAAAGTCTGAACCTCAGGAAGGGAAGCCAACTGTTTCTGGAAGAAAATGGATAGGGCCGAAATCTGGACCTTTACGGATCCCAACCTCAGGCCCCTATTCACACCTGCTTGCAGGAAGAGGAGAAACCGTCCCATTTGAAACTCCACAGTAGGAAACTTCTTTGACTCATACCAAGATACATATTTTTTCCAAACACAATGGTAATGTTTAGACGTTACTCCTTTCCTAGCATATATCAGGGTAGGAATAACATTGTTTGGAATGCCCTTACAAGCTAATATCTGGCATTCAACCTCATGCCGTCAAACGTAGCCACGGTAAGTCTTGATAGGCGAACGGACCCTGCTGCAGCAGGTTCTCCCGAAGAGGACGAGTCCTCGGCTCTTCTAGCAGTAGATCCAGAAGATCAGCGTACCAAGCCCTTCTTGGCCAGTCCGGAGCAATGAGGATTGCCAGAACTCTTGTTTTCCTAATGAGTTTTAGAACTCTTGGAATGAGTGGAAGTGGAGAAAACACGTACACCGACTGGAACACCCACGGAGTCACTAGGGCGTCCACCGCCACAGCTTGCGGGTCCCTCGACCTGGAACAATGCTGCCGAAGCTTCTTGTTGAGACGAGAGGCCATAATGTCTATTTGAGGTACACCCCAAAGATCTGTTACCCCCGTGAACACCTCCGGATGGAGTCTCCACTCTCCTGGATGGAGATTGTGTCTGCTGAGGAAGTCCGCTTCCCAGTTGTCTACTCCCGGAATGAAGATTGCTGACAGCTCCAACACGTGTTTTTCTGCCCAGAGGATGATTCTTGTTACCTCTGACATTGCAGCTCTGCTCTTCGTTCCTGGCCTTTGGTGATAGACGTATTCTCTGGTGCATGTGTAGATGCTCGACCACTTGTCCAGGAGATCCAGTTGGAAGGGCCGAGCATGAAACCTCCCATACTGCAGAGCCTCGTAAGAGGCCACCATCTTCCCCAGAAGGAGAATGCACTGATGCACTGACACCCGGGCTGGCTTCAAGACATCCCGTACCATTGTTTGTATCACCAACGATTTCTCCTCCGGAAAAAACACCCTCTGCACTTCCGTTTCTAGGATCATTCCCAGAAAGGACAACCTCCTGGTCGGCTCCAAATGTGAATTTGGAAGATTCAGGATCCAACCGTGTTCTTTGACTAGATGGGTCGTGAGAACAATGGATTGTAACAGTTTCTCCTTGGACGATGCCTTTATCAGCAGATCGTCCAGATATGGAATTATGTTCACCCCCTGTCTGCGGAGGAGAACCATCATCCCCGCCATCACCTTGGTGAAGACCCTCGGTGCTGTGGAGAGGCCGAATGGCAGTGCCTGAAACTGATAGTGACAGTCTAACAGTGCGAATCGGAGAAAAGCTTGATGCGGCGGCCAAATCGGAACGTGAAGGTACGCATCCTTGATATCCAGGGATACTAGGAATTTCCCCTCTTCCAGACCTGATATCACCGCCATCAGAGACTACATTTTGAACTTGAACTCCCTCAGAAAGGGGTTTAGCGATTTCAAGTTCAGAATGGGCCTGACCGAACCATCCGGTTTCGGAACCACAAAATGGTTTGAATAGTAACCTTTGTTTTGCAAATGGGGTGGAACTGGTACAATGGCATGTGACTCCACCAACTTCTGGATGGCTTCTTGTAGGATAGCCCTGTCCGCCAGCAAAGCTGGCAAGCCTGATTTGAAGAATCGGTGAGGAGGGAGATCTTGAAACTCCAGCCTGTACTCCTGGGACACAATATCTTGCACCCAGGGATCCAGGCCGGACGACACCCAGACGTGACTGAAATGCCTGAGTCTCGCCCCCACTGGCCCCACCTCCAGGCCGCGCGGTCCACCGTCATGCTGAGGATTTGGCGTACCTGAAGCCGGCTTCTGTTCCTGGGAACCCGCAGCAGCAGGTTTCTTGGATTTTGGCCGACCTCCTCTAAAGAAGGTGTTGGACGGCTTGGCCTTTCTTGTTTTAGCAGCCCGAATGGACTGTGATACAACTGAAGAAAAAGGTTTCTTCATAGCAGGTGCAGCTGAGGGTAGAAAGGGGGACTTACCCGCTGTAGCCGTGGAAATCCACGCATCCAGCGCTTCCCCAAAGAGAGCCTGACCTGTATAGGGTAGGGTCTCCACACCTCTCCTGGATTCCGCGTCGGGAGAGCACTAGCGCAGCCAAAGTCCTCTACGAGCTGAGACAGACATGGAAGATATCCCTGCAGCCATGGAACCCAGGTCTTTCATGGATTCCACCATAAATCCTGCAGAATCCTGAATATTACGTAAAAACAATTCAACGTCAGTTTTATCCATTGTGTCCAAATCTTCAAGTAACGTGCCTGACCACTTTACTATAGCTTTGGAAATCCATGCACAGGCAATAGTAGGACGGAGTATCACCCCTGAAGCCGTGTATATGGATTTCAGCGTAGTGTCAACTTTGCGATCAGCCGGTTCTTTTAACGCGGTAGATCCTGGGGCAGGTAAAACCACCTTCTTTGAGAGTCTGGATACAGACGAGTCAACAATGGGTGGGTTTTCCCATTTTTTCCTATCCTCCTCAGGGAAACGGAAAGCAACCAGAACCTTTCTAAGGATCTGAATTTTTTTTCTCTGGGTTTTCCCAGGCTTTCTCAAATATAGCATTTAATTCCTTAGATGCAGGGAAGGTTAGCGAGGCTTTCTTATTGTCAGTGAAGTAAACTTTCTCAACTTGCTCAGGTGTTGTATCAGCAATATTCAACACATCTCTAATGGCCTCTATCATCAACTGCACCCCGTTTGCAAGAGATGCCGCCCCCCTGAGCACATCCCCATCACCATCTGCCGTGTCAGAATTGGTATCCGTGTCATCTTGCATAATCTGAGCAAGAGCACATTTGTGGGAACATACAGTAGGGGGCTCTGAGGTAACAGAACCGGACCAAACTGCCATAGAGTTCTGTAAAACATGAGTTGCAGATTCATTTTGTGCAACCCTAGTAGAAATCTGAGAAATCATAGTTTTAATTGAGGCTAACCTCTCAGGCTCACTTGCTGGGACCTGCGCTAACACAGTGCAATCCTGATTACATGGAATGGGATCTTCCTGAGCGGACATATCCTCTGCAGCATATAACACAGAGTCCCCGGACATAGCTTAATGGAGACCACAGACACTCCACATACACACAGGGAAGGGCAGACAGAGTTTCCCCCCTAAGAATGGCAAAGGAGACACAGAGATTGGAGCCAACCCACACACAGCGCTAATAGACAGGGAGACCCCTAGCCAGCGCTGACTGTGCACCTTAATAGGTTACACAGTCTGTATACAGCCTCTCCCCCCCCCCCCCCCCCCTTCTACAACCCCCTGGTACCATAAAAGATAGCTGGAGTTGATTTGGAGGGACAGCTCACACTGACAGCGCATCTGCAGGCAGGAAAATGGCGCTGAGTGCTGCTGGGTCCGCTCTGAGGAGAAGCTCCGCCCCCTTACATGGCGCTGTCTTCCCGCTCCTCTGACGATTATACTGGCCTGAGGAATTGTGCTGGCAGCGATCCAGGGACCCTGACAGGCTTGGAGGTCAGTGTAGGGTGTAGGCGCTGGCTCATGGCACCCCTCACAGCGCCGCACTATGTACCGCTGAGTCCCGGAGCGCAGTTAGTACTGAGCTCCATACCCTGTTGCCGCCATCTTCACACCGGCTCCCCGCTTGCTAGGGGGGCCGGTGCCTAACTCGCCACCGATCTTCTGGCTCTGTAAGGGGGTGGCGGCATGCTGCTGGGGTGACTAATCCCCTGTGGCGGGGAACGTTTGATCCCCTCAGGAGCTCAGTGTCCCAGAGCCGGATTAAGGGGGGGAGGGGCAGGGGGTACGTTACCCCGGGCCCCCCAGTTCTTAGGGGCCCCCGTGTCCTTGATCGCACCTGCCGCCATACCCCCCGTCACCTCACTGCCTGTGCATGAAGTCATCTCTTGATGCCCGGCGCCCCGCACTACTCTGCGCCCGGCCTGCCCGCCTCACCTGTTCTATCCCTGCCATGTACAGTACAGTACATGCGCAAGGAGCAGGAGAAGCGCCGAGTGACGTGCGTCCCACACCCGGAAGTGCCTCCGTTATCCCGGGATGAGGGAGATGTTGGTGCGGCTGCTGCTCATCGTGTCCCTGCTCCGAGCCACCCTGCGTTATGTCAACAGGGATATGCAGGGCGCCAAGGCTGGGCTGCCCACTCCAGTTAGCGTCACCCTACAGTTTGGCTCATTTTATTGTGCCCACCCAAACTTGGGTCATTCCACTGTACCCGCCCCAGCTTGGCTCACACTATGCCCAGCACACCCCTCAGCAGCAGAGCCCATCAGTCCCCCACGAGCTGCAGGCATTGACCAAGACGAAGATGACCCATGAGGAAGCCGACAGTGTGGTGTCAGCACACTTTTAATACTTTATTTCCATTCTCTTGAAATCTCCCCCCTCTCCGTCTTTTTCTCTCTCTCCTCTCCCCTTCTCTCTCTCTCTCTCTCTCTCTCTCTCTTTTTCTTCCTCTCCCCCTCTCTTCCCCCCCCCCCCCCCTCTCCTTTTCCCTCTCTCTCTCGGTGGTCGAGGTGGTGTGTGGGTGGATTTCAAGGTGGTGCCTCAGAGATGTCAGTGTGTATGTATGTGTATGTATGTGCATATATATCAGCAGTGTGGGTGGCACTCACGGGACTGGCATTCAATTCAAATAACTGGACAAAAGAATCTACTTCGCAATCAACATTACGGTATTATTAAGCTTCGTCAGGATCCCGACGAAGGTTAATAATACCGAAACGTTGATCGTGAAGGAGACTCTTGTGTTCAGTAATTTGAGTTGAATGCCATATACCATATATATAATAGTCCTTAGGGGCCCCCATGTCTTAAGTACCCCGGGCCCCCCAGAGCCTTAATCCGGCTCTGCAGTGTCCTGTCAGCGGAGATAGTGGCTCAGACCCCGCAGGGCGGACACTACTCTCCCCTTAGTCCCACAAAGCAGGGAGGCTGTTGCCAGCAGCCTCCCTGTGTCTAAACACTAATTAAAATAATAAAACTAAAAGAACTCCTATGGAGCTCCCCTAGCTGTGACCGGCTCCTCCGGGCACATTTTCTAAACTGAGTCTGGTAGGAGGGGCATGGAGGGAGGAGCCAGCCCACACTCTCAAACTCTTAAAGTGCCAATGGCTCCTAGTGGACCCGTCTATACACCATGGTACTAATGTGGACCCCAGCATCCTCTAGGACGTAAGAGAAACATGTATTATAAGGTACAAATTGCTTAAGCAGACTAACCAGAAGTTCATCCAGCTGAAGAAGTTTATTTGGTCAAGTTCCAGTTGAATAAAAACAATTGTGGTTGTTTTTAGTGAAAATTGTTAGTAAAACGGTATTGTTATTACTGTGCATTGTAAACTATTATGATTTAATATAAAAGTTTTATGAAACATTTAGGAACTTTTCTCGGTTTCATCTAAGATTAAACCATACTTACCTACTCTCCCGGAAGCTGCGGGAGGCTCCCGTTTTTTGGGGTAGCCCCCCGCACCCCCGGAAGAGTGGGCAGGTCTCCCGCATCCTGCTCGCATCCTAGTGATGCCAGCAGGATGGAGAGATAATCTCCTGTATTTGCAGGTCTGTCGGGTGGGGAAGGGGTTAAAATGACGCAAATTGCGTCATTTTAGCCCCGCCCCCTTCCCGTGAAGCCGCGAATCGCTGCATTTTCTGATATGGGGGCGGGGCTTGGTGATGTCACAGTCCGGCCCCGCCCCCTGAAGACTCCTGCAGCGTCTCCTCTCCGGGCTTCTCCCGGAGAGGAGAATCACAATGTAGGCAAGTATGGATTAAACCTAAGACAATAAACTAAAACATTATCATAGAAGCCATGGAAATAGTTTCTGTTAGAGTATTCCTCTCTGTATAACAATAGTGGAAACTGTATCAGACAGATCATCCAAACACCAAAATCTGGTAAGAAGTACTGTAGGACCTAGGTCAGTGATGGCTAACCTTGACACTCCAGCTGTTGCTGAACTACACATCCCAGCATGCCCTGCATCAGTTTTAGCAAGGCCAAATAGCAAAACTGTAGCAGGGCATGCTGGGATGTGTATTTCAACAACAGCTGGAGTGTCAAGGTTAGCCATCACTGACCTAGGTCATAACAACTACTTACCTTAGTGTTACAACATTACTTTGTGTCCCCATTTGTAAAGCGCTACAGAATATGCAGACGTAATGTACATGTATGCCAGTGCTGATCACACCTGCAACTATTTGAAAGTGCGACTGGTTTGCCAAAACCAGTGTGACCAATGTGCACATTCATGGGCATGTGCGAATAGTCGCACCTGCGACCCATAAGAAATGCATTGTGCGATCGTAGGAAAACTATTTGCAACGGCACTTGTAGTTGCTGCAGCAATGCGTCTGCATGTGCGAACGCATTGCAGCAATGACCAACGTGGACATATCTGTAAATAAAAATTTAATAATGTTAATAATGGAATTAATGATAAATTGTGCATAGATAACCATGCAGAAAACCATATTTGCCTATTCTCCCGGAAAGTTTGGGAGGCTTCCATATTCTGTAGAGTTGTACCTGACTACGGGGACATCAGTGAACCCTCCCAGATCATGCCAACTACTCTAGTGAAGTGGGCTGGGTAATGGTTTCAGGCATACTTTCTGACTTTGGCAAGTATGAGTCAATAAGTCAGAGGAGAACAAACGACAGGTGAGTGGATGTTGGCAGAGTGCCGGGAATTGCTTAATGACTGCCTCAAACTCCTGATTCTCCCGGAACTTCCAGGAAAGTGGTCAAGTATGGTGTCAGGACATGATTCACTGCAAATTGCGCCATCTTGGCCCTGCTCCTGCTGAGTGATGCCCCATCCACTGAATTTGCTACTTGTAATCCATAGCACCAATCCGGAGTTTGCTTTCATTTTCCAAACTGTCCTAAAAAATGACTTGAGACCTGATTGATTGCTACAAATGATAGCTATTTCTATTACAGTATTTTCAAATGCCAACCTTTTGTGTCTGTTAGCTGCTGTAATTATACCTGCAATGATGATGATACTATGAATTGTACAGTTAAAGTAGCAGAAATTAACCAGAAGTGTAATAAATGGATGCTCCTGATAACATCTAACATGGATTTTTATTTGGAAGGTTGGAAGAGAACTACGAGATTGCAGAGGGAGTTTGTATCCCCCGCAGTGCCCTCTATATGCATTATTTGGATTTCTGTGAAAAAAATGACACCCAACCAGTGAACGCTGCTAGTTTTGGCAAGGTACTGTATGCTCAATATTTACACAACATGCATTATAATAGTATGAATAGGCACATATAGAACTGATTCAGTGCACCTGTCTCCTCCACAGATACTGAAGGCAGCCATCTTGTGGGAGGGCCGAGTGAATATTTTTTATCCAGGAACTACTGACACATGCACAGTGCCATTGCCACCTGTGATGTATAGTAACCTGGGCCAGATTAAGCCTTGGGGGACTATGGGGCGGGGCACTTAAGACAGCGGGGCACGGCACGGGGGAAGGGCGGGGGTGTATATTATTGTGCACTATTTAATAGATTTTTCCTGGAATAGGTCATGATGGGACGTATGGATATATTACATTTAAACCAATTTTGTATATTATTTAAACTAATACAGGTTGAGTCTCCCTTATCCAAAATGCTTGGGACCAGAGGTATTTTGGATATCGGATTTTTCCGTATTTTGGAATAATTGCATACCATAATGAGATATCATGGTGATGGGACCTAAAGCTAAGCACAGGATGCATTTATGTTACATATACACCTTATACACACAGCCTGAAGGTAATTTTAGCCAATATTTTTTATAACTTTGTGCATTAAACAAAGTGTGTGTACATTCACACAATTCATTTATGTTTCATATACACCTTATACACAAAGCCTGAAGGTCATTTAATACAATTTCTCTATCGTCCTAAGTGGATGCTGGGGTTCCTGAAAGGACCATGGGGAATAGCGGCTCCGCAGGAGACAGGGCACAAAAAAGTAAAGCTTTACTAGGTCAGGTGGTGTGCACTGGCTCCTCCCCCTATGACCCTCCTCCAGACTCCAGTTAGATTTTGTGCCCGAACGAGAAGGGTGCAATCTAGGTGGCTCTCCTAAAGAGCTGCTTAGAGAAAGTTTAGTTTAGGTTTTTTTTTTCTTTACAGTGAGTCCTGCTGGCAACAGGATCACTGCAACGTGGGACTTAGGGGGAAAGTAGTAAACTCACCTGCATGCAGAGTGGATTTGCTGCTTGGCTACTGGACACCATTAGCTCCAGAGGGATCGAACACAGGCCCAGCCGTGGAGTCCGGTCCCGGAGCCGCGCCGCCGACCCCCTTGCAGATGCTGAAGCGTGAAGAGGTCCGGAAACCGGCGGCTGAAGACTCCTCAGTCTTCATAAGGTAGCGCACAGCACTGCAGCTGTGCGCCATTTTCCTCTCAGCACACTTCACTGGGCAGTCACTGAGGGTGCAGAGCGCTGGGGGGGGGCGCTCTGAGAGGCAAATATAAACCTTATACAAGGCTAAAAATACCTCACATATAGCCCATAGGGGCTATATGGAGATATTTAACCCCTGCCTGACTGGAAAATTAGCGGGAGAAGAACCCGCCGAAAAAGGGGCGGGGCCTATCTCCTCAGCACACGGCGCCATTTTCTGTCACAGCTCCGCTGGTCAGAACGGCTCCCAGGTCTCTCCCCTGCACTGCACTACAGAAACAGGGTAAAACAGAGAGGGGGGGCACATTAATGGCTATATATATATATATTAAAGCAGCTATAAGGGAGCACTTAATATAAGGATATCCCTTGTATATATAGCGCTTTGTGGTGTGTGCTGGCAGACTCTCCCTCTGTCTCCCCAAAAGGGCTAGTGGGTCCTGTCTTCATTAGAGCATTCCCTGTGAGTTTGCGGTGTGTGTCGGTACGTGGTGTCGACATGTATGAGGACGATATTGGTGTGGAGGCGGAGCAATTGCCAAATATGCAGATGTCACCCCCCAGGGGGTCGACACCAGAATGGATGCCTTTATTTGTGGAATTACGTGATGGTTTATCTTCCCTTAAACAGTCAGTTGAGGACATGAGGCGGCCGGACAATCAATTAATGCCTGTCCAGGCGCCTCAAACACCGTCAGGGGCTGTAAAACGCCCTTTGCCTCAGTCGGTCGACACAGACCCAGACACGGGCACTGATTCCAGTGACGACGGTAGAAATTCAAACGTATTTTCCAGTAGGGCCACACGTTATATGATTTTGGCAATGAAGGAGACGTTACATTTAGCTGATACTACAGATACCGTAAAACAGGGTATTATGTATGGTGTGAAAAAACTACAAACAGTTTTTCCTGAATCAGAAGAATTAAATGACGTGTGTGATGAAGCGTGGGTTGCTCCTGATAAAAAGTTGATAATTTCAAAAAAGTTATTGGCATTATACCCTTTCCCGCCAGAGGTTAGGGCGCGCTGGGAAACACCCCCTAAGGTGGACAAGGCGCTCACACGCTTATCCAAACAAGTGGCGTTACCCTCTCCTGAGACGGCCGCACTTAAGGATCCATCAGATAGAAAGATGGAAGTTATTCAAAAGAATATATACACACATGCAGGTGTTATACTACGACCAGCTATAGCAACTGCCTGGATGTGCAGTGCTGGAGTAGTTTGGTCAGAATCCCTGATTGAAAATATTGATACCCTAGATAGGGACAATGTTTTACTGTCGTTAGAACAAATAAAGGATGCATTTATCTATATGCGTGATGCACAGAGGGATATTTGCACACTGGCATCTCGGGTGAGTGCTATGTCCATTTCAGCCAGAAGAGCCTTATGGACACGACAGTGGACAGGCGATGCGGATTCAAAACGTCACATGGAGGTTTTGCCGTATAAAGGGGAGGAGTTATTTGGAGTTGGTCTATCAGACTTGGTGGCCACGGCTACTGCCGGGAAATCCACTTTTTTACCTCAAGTCACTCCCCAACAGAGAAAGGCACCGACCTTTCAACCGCAGCCTTTTCGCTCCTACAAAAATAAGAGAGCAAAGGGCTTGTCGTACCTGCCACGAGGCAGAGGAAGAGGGAAGAGACACCAACAGGCAGCTCCTTCCCAGGAACAGAAGCCCTCCCCGGCTCCTGCAAAAACCTCAGCATGACGCTGGGGCCTCTCAAGCGGACTCGGGGACAGTGGGGGGCCGTCTCAAAAATTACAGCGCGCAGTGGGCTCACTCGCAGGTAGACCCCTGGATCCTGCAGATAATATCTCAGGGGTACAGGTTGGAATTAGAGACGGATCCTCCTCATCGTTTCCTGAAGTCTGCCTTACCAACCGTCTCTTCCGAAAGGGAGAGGGTGTTGGAAGCCATTCACAAGCTGTACGCTCAGCAGGTGATAGTCAAAGTACCCCTATTACAACAAGGAAAGGGGTATTATTCCACTCTATTTGTGGTACCGAAGCCGGATGGCTCGGTAAGGCCTATTCTAAATCTGAAGTCCTTGAACCTCTACATAAAAAAGTTCAAGTTCAAGATGGAGTCACTCAGAGCAGTGATAGCGAACCTGGAAGAAGGGGACTTTATGGTATCCTTGGACATCAAGGATGCGTATCTACACGTTCCGATTTACCCCGCACACCAGGGGTACCTCAGGTTCATTGTTCAAAACTGTCACTATCAGTTTCAGACGCTGCCGTTCGGATTGTCCACGGCGCCTCGGGTCTTTACCAAGGTAATGGCCGAGATGATGATTCTTCTTCGAAGAAAAGGCGTATTAGTTATCCCATACTTGGACGATCTCCTAATAAGGGCAAGGTCCAGAGAACAGCTGGAGACAGCTTTAGCACTATCTCAAGAGGTGCTAAGACAACACGGGTGGATTCTGAATATTCCAAAATCCCATTTAATCCCGACAACTCGTCTGCTGTTCCTAGGAATGATTCTGGACACGGTTCAGAAAAAGGTTTTCCTTCCAGAGGAAAAAGCCAAGGAGTTATCCGATCTGGTCAGGAACCTCCTAAAACCAGGAAAAGTGTCAGTACATCAATGCACAAGAGTCCTGGGAAAAATGGTGGCTTCTTACGAAGCAATTCCATTCGGCAGATTCCATGCAAGAATATTCCAAAGGGATCTGTTGGACAAATGGTCAGGGTCGCATCTGCAGATGCACCTGCGAATAACCCTGTCACCAAAGACAAGGGTGTCACTTCTGTGGTGGTTGCAGAAGGCTCACCTATTAGAAGGCCGCAGATTCGGCATTCAGGATTGGATCCTGGTGACCACGGACGCCAGCCTGAGAGGCTGGGGAGCAGTCACACAAGGAAGAAACTTCCAGGGAGTATGGACGAGTCTGGAAAAGTCTCTTCACATAAACATTCTGGAACTAAGAGCAATCTACAATGCTCTAAGCCAGGCGGAATTTCTCCTGCAAGGAAAGCCGGTGTTGATTCAGTCGGACAACATCACGGCGGTCGCCCATGTAAACAGGCAGGGCGGCACAAGAAGCAGGAGTGCAATGGCAGAAGCTGCCAAGATTCTTCGCTGGGCGGAGAATCACGTGATAGCACTGTCAGCAGTGTTCATCCCGGGCGTGGACAACTGGGAAGCAGACTTCCTCAGCAGACACGATCTTCATCCGGGAGAGTGGGGTCTACATCCAGAAGTCTTCAACATGTTAATAGACCGTTGGGAAAGACCAATTGTAGACATGATGGCGTCTCGCCTCAACAAGAAACTGGACAAATATTGCGCCAGGTCAAGAGATCCACAGGCAATAGCTGTGGACGCACTGGTAACTCCTTGGGTGTACCAGTCAGTGTATGTGTTTCCTCCTCTGCCGCTCATACCAAAGGTATTGAAGATCATACGGCAAAGAAGAGTAAGAACAATACTAGTGGTTCCGGATTGGCCGAGAAGGACTTGGTATCCGGAACTTCAAGAGATGCTCACGGACGAACCGTGGCCTCTACCTCTGAGAAGGGACCTGCTACAGCAGGGTCCCTGTCTTTTTCAAGACTTACCGCGGCTGCGTTTGACGGCATGGCGGTTGAACGCCAGATCCTAAAAGGGAAAGGCATTCCAGAAGAAGTCATTCCTACCTTGATTAAGGCACGGAAGGAAGTCACCGTGAAACATTATCACCGCATTTGGCGAAAATATGTAGCGTGGTGCGAGGATCGGAGGGTTCCGACGGAGGAATTCCAACTGGGTCGTTTCCTACATTTCCTGCAATCAGGATTATCTATGGGTCTCAAATTGGGATCCATTAAGGTTCAAATTTCGGCCCTGTCAATATTCTTCCAAAAAGAATTGGCCTCTGTCCCTGAGGTCCAGACTTTTGTCAAGGGAGTACTGCATATACAGCCTCCTGTGGTGCCTCCGGTGGCACCGTGGGATCTAAATGTAGTTTTAGATTTCCTCAAATCCCATTGGTTTGAACCATTGAAAAAGGTGGATTTGAAATATCTCACATTGAAAGTGACTATGTTACTAGCCCTGGCCTCTGCCAGGAGAGTATCTGAATTGGCGGCTTTATCTTATAAAAGTCCTTATCTAATCTTCCATTCGGATAGGGCAGAACTGCGGACTCGTCCGCATTTTCTCCCTAAAGTGGTATCAGCATTTCATCTGAACCAACCTATTGTGGTGCCTGCGGCCACTAGCGACTTGGAGGACTCCAAGTTGTTGGACGTTGTCAGAGCCTTAAAAATATACATTGCAAGGACGGCTGGAGTCAGAAAATCTGACTCGCTGTTTATATTGTATGCACCCAACAAGTTGGGCGCACCTGCTTCTAAGCAGTCGATTGCTCGTTGGATTTGTAACACAATTCAACTTGCACATTCTGTGGCAGGCCTGCCACAGCCTAAAACTGTAAAAGCCCACTCCACAAGGAAGGTGGGCTCATCTTGGGCGGCTGCCCGAGGGGTCTCGGCATTACAACTCTGCCGAGCAGCTACGTGGTCGGGGGAGAACACGTTTGTAAAATTTTACAAATTTGATACCCTGGCAAAGGAGGACCTGGAGTTCTCTCATTCGGTGCTGCAGAGTCATCCGCACTCTCCCGCCCGTTTGGGAGCTTTGGTATAATCCCCATGGTCCTTTCAGGAACCCCAGCATCCACTTAGGACGATAGAGAAAATAAGAATTTACTTACCGATAATTCTATTTCTCGGAGTCCGTAGTGGATGCTGGGCGCCCATCCCAAGTGCGGATTATCTGCAATACTTGTACATAGTTATTGTTAACTAATTCGGGTTATTGTTAAGGAGCCATCTTTAAGAGGCCCTTTCTGTTGTCATACTGTTAACTGGGTTTAGATCACAAGTTGTACGGTGTGATTGGTGTGGCTGGTATGAGTCTTACCCGGGATTCAAAATGCCTCCCTTATTGTGTATGCTCGTCCGGGCACAGTACCTAACTGGAGTCTGGAGGAGGGTCATAGGGGGAGGAGCCAGTGCACACCACCTGACCTAGTAAAGCTTTACTTTTTTGTGCCCTGTCTCCTGCGGAGCCGCTATTCCCCATGGTCCTTTCAGGAACCCCAGCATCCACTACGGACTCCGAGAAATAGAATTATCGGTAAGTAAATTCTTATTATTTTTAATAACTTTGTGTATTAAACAAAGTTTGTGTACATTGAGCCATCAAAAAACAAAGGTTTCACTATCTCACTCTCACTCAAAAAAGTCAGTATTTCGGAATATTCCGTATTTCGGAATATTTGGATATGGGATACTCAACCTGTAGTTTAATAATGCCTGGGTACTGTTTATAGCTCCACCTAATTGAGAGATAACTATTTTATACAGTTCTTTTGTAGTGGAACAAAGACAACTTAGACAACCTTAAAATACACACAGAAAAATAAAATCTGTAATTTATCTTATCACATGCAAACATAGCAGCAGCCTCTGCACTACTTACACACTGGGACAGGTCTTGGGAGGACTCTGTGTGTGTGTGTGTGTGTGTGTGTGTGTGTGTGTGTGTCAGGGCCGGTTCTTGGGCTTCTAGCGCCCCGGGCGGGCAATAGGGTCGTGGCTTCATACAGGGGGCGTGGTCAGTTACGCCCCCTGTACAGTAGTAGTGCCGCTGAAATTATGTGCGGTGCGCGATGACGTCATTGCGCACCGCACAGCAAAGGTCCTCTCCACGAAGGAAAACTAGACGCTTCGTGTCTAGTTCCCTTCGTGGTGAGGACCTTTGCTGTGCGGTGCGCAATGACGTCATCGCGCACCGCACAGTAAAGGTCCTCTCCACGAAGGGAAACTAGACGCTACGCATCTAGTTCCCTTCACAGCGGGGGGCAGCGGCAGCGGCAGTGGGACAGAGCGGGCAGTGGGGAGCACAGCAGCAGCAGATCTTGCCATGGTGCGGCGCCCTTCGGATGTTTACATGTTTTTTTTTTATCTAACTGTGTATATGTAATGTTGAGGCATTCAGCCATTCAGTGTCTATTTTCAGAAATACATTTTTTACCAATAAATTTGTACATTTACAAAACCAGCAGCTGTTGCACTATTATCCCCTCCGAGTGCCCACATTATTTCTTTTCTTTCCCCGGGCAAAAGTCCTGCTTGCCCGTGGCAAGATCCGCTACTGGTGTGTGTGTGTGTGTGTGTGTGTGTGTGTGTGTGTGTGTGTGTGTGTGTGTGTCTCTAGACCTGCTCTCATTAGATAACAGATAATTCAGGACCCAGACACTCAGACAGGGAGGAGGAGAAGCAAGGATACCTGGGTCACTTACAGCTCTTTCCCCTCCTATCTCTCCTCTAGTCAGGAAAGTACATCAGTAGCTCATGAAACATGATATTCCTGTGTCTCTGCCTGCACTGCGTATTGTCCTGCTCACATTCTGACTGCCTGCTTCTGCTGCTGCACAAGAGGGGGAGCTAGTGATGTCAGTGTGCTCTGGCCTGGGGCCCCCTGACAGAGGGGGGCCCTGGGTACATTATCGTCTGCTCCCCTTACCCCTTAATCTGGATATGATAGTAACCAGCTGTGCTAGAAGGGGGACACACACTGTCAGCCTAGGCTGGCTAGCATTGAGGATGATTATGAACACTAAGGTCAAGAGGAAAGGGGGACACACATCACGCATCTTACCTTCTAAAGAGGAAAAGGGCAGGTGTTCCCCAGAGCAACCAATCAGATTTTAATATATTTACTGTGTTTCTATGTAATAAAGTGCAGGTTTTTAGAAGTGGAGATGTTGCCCATAGCCACCAATCAAAATTGTATCTTCTAGAAGGTGCTAGATAAATAATAAGTGGAATCTGGGCTATGGGCAACATCTCCACTTCTAAAAACCCGCAGTTTAATAAATATACCCTAGCTATCATTTTATAGAATGTACTAGTTAAATAACATCTCCATTTGTCCTTTCTGGAAGGTTTGATAAATCTCCCTCTATGTGCTGGTGATATTTTAGTAATAAATAGGAGTGAATGCTGTAATTATCCTGCTAGTAAAGAAGGGACCACACAAAACCATTATTAACAATGCTTGCCCTCTTAAACACCATTGTTGGCAGCCGTCACAAAACTCCTTTCCCTAAACCCCATTTTATCTAATGATTAACTTAAAAACATGATTAAGGGGGACATGTACTAAGCAGTGATAAAAGTGGGGAAGTGAGCCAGTGGAGAAGTTGCCCATGGCAACCAATTAGCAGTGATGTAACATTTATAATTTGCATACTATAAAAGTATACAGAGCAGATGATTGGTTCCCATGGGCAAGTTCTCCACTGGCTCACTTCTCCACTTTTATCACTGCTTAGTACATGTCCCCCTAAATGTCTAGAATATATCAAATGTATTTTTCTGATATTTGTCTATGTTGAGCCCATGGCTAAATAAATGTAATAGATGAATTCATTGTTATTAATATAAGTTAGCACAGAGTGCTGCCGCTCAGACCTGGCACCCTTAACCCAAATCTATGTGGCATTTCCACAAATCCAGATTCCGCCAGTAAACCTTTTATTCCTGTCTACTTGGAAACACTTGGGGTAGTTAATTAATTCTGTATTCCATACAGAGAGTGAGTGTTCTCTGGGATTAGGTGAAAGCCGGAACGGTTCAAACTCTGGAATGCCAGATTGGCTTGGACAGGACCAGCTACTGTACATGCAGCAACCTCGACCGCTGAGGAGCTCTCTGTGTGCGTCTACCCGTACAGTTTGCTGTGTGACAGCTGTCACACAAAGGTACAGTCACAGAGAGATCCACAGTGGCAAAGGTCACTGTAGGTAGCCGGTCCGGTTTGGCATTCCAGAGTCTGGACCATTCCTTCTGTTCCGCTCCCATTCCCTCTGCCCAAGTGCAGCAGCTGTGGGTCAGGAGGTGGCTGTAACATCTACCTGCACCATTTGCCGTGTGTCATAACAAGGACGTGCACAGAGAGCTCCACAGCAGCTTTCAACCAATCCCATTTATCTCCTTAGCAAATAGTAGTCTCCTTCTGATCTCCTTTATTTCTGCTGCGGGTACACTGGGCTCCACAAGGAAAGACATAGGGGTGTAGAGTAGGATCTTGATCCGAGGCACCAACAGGCTCAAAAGCTTTGATTGTTCCCAGAATGCATAGCGCTGCCTCCTATATCACCCCGCCTCCCTGCACAGAAGCTCAGTTTTGTAGTTGGTGCCGCAGATAGCAGGCACATAACAGAGGGGCTGCTCTGGGCAGCCCTAAGAAGAGCTTTTTGAGAAGAAAAGTTAAGACTTCAAGGGCTGCAGCAGTGTGTACATGTCTTGTGACATTCACTGCTGCAGCTCCATCTCTCCCTAGTGGCGCTGTACACTCCCGAGCCCTGGTTGCCGGGTACCTACAGCAGGAGGCTCCGGTTTTCTTCTAAAGTCAGGCACACACGACGGGGACTTTCCAGGATCGCGTGGCCACGCTTCGGGAGGTGGTGAGTGGGTCCCGTGAGCGGGACCCATACTTTATCGTGATCCGGCGCGGTCAGTGGGAGGCGGGCCGCGCGCGCTGGCGGTGGACACTGTGGCAGTACAGGCGATCCCACTAGATCACCAGGGCATGGGTGCAGGTCAGGTTTTCCCTTAAAACCGTTTTACTAGTAGCCCACAGTACCCGGTGGTTTTGCCAGCAGGGGGATAAGGCTTAGACCTGGAGCCCCTCCCCCAGCCCCAGGGCGCCATTTCCAGCATTCCCGCCCTGGAGCTGCATATCTGTCTCTCCCTCACTCCCTTTCAGTGTTTGGGCGCCATTTCTCTCAGCTACACTGTTCCTGGGACTGCTTGGGCAAATCCTCCTGTGTAAAGACGCCTGGTTGTCAGCGCTGTGACTTTACATGACACTTAAGTATTCTACATGTCAATTGGACAGTGTTAGTTAAGAAAGAGTGCATTTAGTCAGGGTTCTCTGGTACAAGTACCCTGTGACATACATCCAGTTCTTACTGTGCAGTGTTATATCTATTCACTACATAGCTATATAAGCTGGTCCAGTGCAGTATTATTGTTAGTAATAACCTCTGCATTGTTTACATGTGACTATATGTGTGTGCATTAGCTTGCTGAGTGGTTTCCATTTCGTGTCTCTCACTCAACTTGCTATCCCTATATTCTATAACCTGAGGGGTTGTCTTGTGACATTCACTGCTGCAGCTCCATCTCTCCCTAGTGGCGCTGTACACTCCCGAGCCCTGGTTGCCGGGTACCTACAGCAGGAGGCTCCGGTTTTCTTCTAAAGTCAGGCACACACGACGGGGACTTTCCAGGATCGCGTGGCCACGCTTCGGGAGGTGGTGAGTGGGTCCCGTGAGCGGGACCCATACTTTATCGTGATCCGGCGCGGTCAGTGGGAGGCGGGCCGCGCGCGCTGGCGGTGGACACTGTGGCAGTACAGGCGATCCCACTAGATCACCAGGGCATGGGTGCAGGTCAGGTTTTCCCTTAAAACCGTTTTACTAGTAGCCCACAGTACCCGGTGGTTTTGCCAGCAGGGGGATAAGGCTTAGACCTGGAGCCCCTCCCCCAGCCCCAGGGCGCCATTTCCAGCATTCCCGCCCTGGAGCTGCATATCTGTCTCTCCCTCACTCCCTTTCAGTGTTTGGGCGCCATTTCTCTCAGCTACACTGTTCCTGGGACTGCTTGGGCAAATCCTCCTGTGTAAAGACGCCTGGTTGTCAGCGCTGTGACTTTACATGACACTTAAGTATTCTACATGTCAATTGGACAGTGTTAGTTAAGAAAGAGTGCATTTAGTCAGGGTTCTCTGGTACAAGTACCCTGTGACATACATCCAGTTCTTACTGTGCAGTGTTATATCTATTCACTACATAGCTATATAAGCTGGTCCAGTGCAGTATTATTGTTAGTAATAACCTCTGCATTGTTTACATGTGACTATATGTGTGTGCATTAGCTTGCTGAGTGGTTTCCATTTCGTGTCTCTCACTCAACTTGCTATCCCTATATTCTATAACCTGAGGGGGCTTGGTGCGTCAGGTTTTATAATTATATAGGATTTTCACAAAGATATACTCTAATACGTATTTCTCTAACGTCCTAAGTGGATGCTGGGGACTCCGTAAGGACCATGGGGAATAGCGGCTCCGCAGGAGACTGGGCACAAAAGTAAAAGCTTTAGGACTACCTGGTGTGCACTGGCTCCTCCCCCTATGACCCTCCTCCAAGCCTCAGTTAGATTTTTGTGCCCGAACGAGAAGGGTGCACACTAGGTGGCTCTCCTGAGCTGCTTAGTGAAAAGTTTAGTTTTAGGTTTTTTATTTTCAGTGAGACCTGCTGGCAACAGGCTCACTGCACCGAGGGACTAAGGGGAGAAGAAGCGAACTCACCTGCGTGCAGAGTGGATTGGGCTTCTTAGGCTACTGGACATTAGCTCCAGAGGGACGATCACAGGCCCAGCCATGGATGGGTCCCAGAGCCGCGCCGCCGGCCCCCTTACAGAGCCAGAAGACTGAAGAGGTCCGGAAAATCGGCGGCAGAAGACGTCCTGTCTTCAATAAGGTAGCGCACAGCACCGCAGCTGTGCGCCATTGCTCTCAGCACACTTCACACTCCGGTCACTGAGGGTGCAGGGCGCTGGGGGGGGGCGCCCTGAGACGCAATATAAACACCTTAGATGGCTAAAAATACATCACATATAGCTCCTGGGCTATATGGATGCATTTAACCCCTGCCAGAATTCACAGAAAAACGGGAGATAAGGCCGCCGAGAAGGGGGCAGAGCCTATCTCCTCAGCACACTGGCGCCATTTTCCCTCACAGCTCCGTTGGAGGGAAGCTCCCTGGCTCTCCCCTGCAGTCACTACACTACAGAAAGGGTTAAAAAAGAGAGGGGGGCACTAATTAGGCGCAGTATTAAAGATACAGCAGCTATAATGGGAAAAACACTTATATAAGGTTATCCCTGTATATATATATAGCGCTCTGGTGTGTGCTGGCAAACTCTCCCTCTGTCTCCCCAAAGGGCTAGTGGGGTCCTGTCCTCTATCAGAGCATTCCCTGTGTGTGTGCTGTGTGTCGGTACGTTTGTGTCGACGTGTATGAGGAGAAAAATGATGTGGAGACGGAGCAGATTGCCTGTAATAGTGATGTCACCCCCTAGGGGGTCGACACCTGAGTGGATGAACTGTTGGAAGGAATTACGTGACAGTGTCAGCTCTGTATAAAAGACAGTGGTTGACATGAGACAGCCGGCTACTCAGCTTGTGCCTGTCCAGATGTCTCATAGGCCGTCAGGGGCTCTAAAGCGCCCATTACCTCAGATGGCAGATATAGACGCCGACACGGATACTGACTCCAGTGTCGACGGTGAAGAGACAAATGTGACTTCCAGTAGGGCCACACGTTACATGATTGAGGCAATGAAAAATGTTTTACACATTTCTGATAATACGAGTACCACCAAAAAGGGGTATTATTTTCGGTGAGGAAAAACTACCTGTAGTTTTCCTGAATCTGAGAAATTAAATGAGGTGTGTGATGATGCGTGGGTTTCCCCCGATAACAACTGATAATTTCTAAAATGTTATTGGCATTATATCCTTTCCCGCCAGAGGTTAGGGTGTGTTGGGAAACATCCCCTAGGGTGGATAAAGCGCTCACACGCTTGTAAGAACAAGGGCTCTACCCTCTCCTGAGATAGCCGCCCTTAAGGATCCTGCTGATAGAAAGCAGGAGGGTATCCTAAAATGTATTTACACACATACTGGTGTTATACTGCGACCAGCAATCGCCTCAGCCTGGATGTGCAGTGCTGGGTTGGTGTGGTCGGATTCCCTGACTGAAAATATTGATACCCTAGATAGGGACAGTATATTATTGCCTATAGAACATTTAAAAGATGCATTTCTATATATGCGTGATGCACAGCGGAATATTTGCCGACTGGCATCAAGTCTAAGTGCGTTGTCCATTTCTGCCAGTAGAGGGTTATGGACACGACAGTGGTCAGGTGATGCGGATACCAAACGGCATTTGGAAGTATTGCCTTATTAAAGGGAGGAGTTATTTGGGGTCGGTCTTTCAGACCTGGTGGCCACGGCAACAGCTGGGAAATCCACGTTTGTACCCCAGGTCGCCTCTCAACATAAGAAGACGCCGTATTATCAGGAGCAGTCTTTTCGTGGGCAAGCGAGCAAAAGGTTCCTCATTTCTGCCCCGTGACAGAGGGAGAGGAAAAAGGCTGCAGAAATCAGCCAGTTCCCAGGAACAGAAGCCCTCTCCCGCCTCTGCCAAGCCCTCAGTATGACGCTGGGGCTTTACAAGCAGAATCAGGCACGGTGGGGGCCCGTCTCAATGAATTTCAGCGCGCAGTGGGCTCACTCGCAAGTAGACCCCTGGATCCTTCAAGGGATATCTCAGGGGTACAAATTGGAATTCGAGACGTCTCCCCCTCGCCGTTTCCTAAAGTCGGCTTTACCGATGTCTCCCTCTGACAGGGAGGCAGTTTTGGAAGCCATTCACAAGCTGTATTCCCAGCAGGTGATAATCAAGGTACCCCTCCTGCAACAGGGAACGGGGTATTATTCCACACTGTGGTGGTACCGAAGCCGGACGGCTCGGTGAGACCGATTCTAAATCTAAAATCTTGAACACTTACATACGGAGGTTCAAATTCAAGATTCAGTCACTCAGAGCAGTGATTGCGAACCTGGAAGAAGGGGACTACATGATGTCTCGGGACATCAAGGATGCTTACCTTCATGTCCCAATTTACCTTTCTCACCAAGGGTACCTCAGGTTTGTGGTACAGAACTGTCACTATCAGTTCAGACGCTGCCGTATGGATGGTCCATGGCACCCCGGGTCTTTACCAAGGTAATGGCCGAAATGATGATACTCCTTCGAAGGAAGGGAATTTTAGTTATCCCTTACTTGGACGATTCCCTGATAAGGGTAAGATCCAGGGAACAGTTGGAGGTCGGTGTAGCACTATCTCAGGTAGTGTTGCGGCAGCACGATTGGATTCTCAATATTCCAAAATCGCAGCTGATTCCGACGACTCGTCTTCTGTTCCTAGGGGATGATCCTGGACACAGTCCAGAAAAAGGTGTTTCTCCCGGAGGAGAAAGTCAAGGAGTTATCCGAGCTAGTCGGGAACCTCCTATAACCGAGCCAAGTCTCAGTACATCAAGGAAAGGGTTCTGGGAAAAATGGTGGCTTCCTACGAAGCAATCCCATTCGGCAGATTCCACGCAAGAACTTTCCAGTGGGACCTTCTGGACAAATGGTCCGGGTCGCATCTTCAGATGCATCAGCGGATAACCCTGTCACCAAGGACAAGGGTGTCTCTCCTGTGGTGGTTGCAGTGTGCTCATCTTCTAGAGGGCCGCAGATTCGGCATTCAGGACTGGGTCCTGGTGACCACGGATGCCAGCCTGCGAGGCTGGGGGGGCAGTCACACAGGGAAGGAATTTCCAGGGCTTATGGTCAAGCCTGGAGACATCACTTCACATAAATATCCTGAAGCTAAGGGCCATTTACAATGCTCTAAGCTTAGCAAGACCTCTGCTTCAAGGTCAGCCGGGGTTGATCCAGTCGGACAACATCACGGCAGTCACCCACGTAAACAGACAGGGTGGCACAAGAAGCAGGAGGGCAATGGCAGAAGCTGCAAGGATTCTTCGCTGGGCGGAAAATCATGTGATAGCACTGTCAGCAGTATTCATTCCGGGAGTGGACAACTGGGAAGCAGACTTCCTCAGCAGATACGACCTCCACCCGGGAGAGTGGGGACTTCACCCAGAAGTCTTCCACATGATTATAAACCGTTGGGAAAAACTCGACAGGTATTGCGCCAGGTCAAGGGACCCTCAGGCAATAGCTGTAGACGCTCTGGTAACACCATGGGTGTACCAGTCAGTGTATGTGTTCCCTCCTCTGCCATCTCATACCCAAGGTACTGAGAATTATAAGATGGAGAGGAGTAAGCACTGTATTAGTGGCTCCGGATTGGCCAACAAGGACTTGGTATCCAGAACTTCAAGAGATGCTCACGGAGGATCCGTGGCCTCTACCTCTAACAAGGGACCTGCTCCAGCAAGGACCCTGTCTGTTCCAAGACTTACCGCGACTACGTTTGACGGCATGGCGGTTGAGCGCCGGATCCTGAAGGAAAAAGGCTTTCCGGATGAAGTCATCCCTATCCTGATCAAAGCCAGGAAGGATGTAACTGAAAAACATTATCACCGCATTGGCGAAAATATGTTGCGTGATGCGAGGCCAGTAAGGCCCGACGGAGAAAATTCAAATGGGTCGATTACTACATTTCCTGCAAACAGGAGTGTCTATGGGCCTGAAATTGGGGTCCATTAAGGTTCAAATTTCGGCCCTGTCAATTTTCTTCCAAAAAGAACTAGCTCCAGTCCCTGAAGTTCAGACGTTTGTAAAAGGGGTACTGCATATACAGCCTCCTTTTGTGCCTCCAGTGGCACCTTGGGATCTCAATGTAGTTTTTTGGGTTCCAAAAGTCACATTGGTTTGAACCACTTAAATCTGTGGAGTTAAAATATCTCACATGGAAAGTGGTCATGCTGTTGGCCCTGGCCTGTGCCAGGCGTGCGTCAGAATTGGCGGCTTTATCCTGTAAAAGCCCTTATCTGATTTTCCATTCGGACAGGGCGGAATTGAGGACTCGTCCTCAGTTTCTCCCTAAGGTGGTTTCAGCGTTTCACCTGAACCAACCTATGGTGGTGCCTGCGGCTACTAGGGACTTGGAGGACTCCAAGTTGCTAGACGTTGTCAGGGCCCTGAAAATATATGTTTCCAGGACGGCTGGAGTCAGAAAATCTGACTCGCTGTTATCCTGAATGCACCCAACAAGCTGGGTGCTCCTGCTTCTAAGCAGACTATTGCTCGCTGGATTTGTAGTACAATTCAGCTTGCACATTCTGTGGCAGGCCTGCCACAGCCAAAATCTGTAAATGCCCATTCCACAAGGAAAGTGGGCTTATCTTGGGCGGCTGCCCGAGGGGTCTCGGCTTTACAACTTTGCCGAGCAGCTACTTGGTCAGGGGCAAACACGTTTGCTAAATTCTACAAATTTGATACCCTGGCTGAGGAGGACCTGGAGTTCTCTCATTCGGTGCTGCAGAGTCATCCGCACTCTCCCGCCCGTTTGGGAGCTTTGGTATAATCCCCATGGTCCTTACGGAGTCCCCAGCATCCACTTAGGACGTTAGAGAAAATAAGAATTTACTTACCGATAATTCTATTTCTCATAGTCCGTAGTGGATGCTGGGCGCCCATCCCAAGTGCGGATTGTCTGCAATACTTGTACATAGTTATTGTTACAAAAATCGGGTTATTATTGTTGTGAGCCATCTTTTCAGAGGCTCCTCTGTTATCATGCTGTTAACTGGGTTCAGATCACAGGTTGTACGGTGTGATTGGTGTGGCTGGTATGAGTCTTACCCGGGATTCAATATCCTTCCTTATTGTGTACGCTCGTCCGGGCACAGTATCCTAACTGAGGCTTGGAGGAGGGTCATAGGGGGAGGAGCCAGTGCACACCAGGTAGTCCTAAAGCTTTTACTTTTGTGCCCAGTCTCCTGCGGAGCCGCTATTCCCCATGGTCCTTACGGAGTCCCCAGCATCCACTACGGACTATGAGAAATAGAATTATCGGTAAGTAAATTCTTATTTTTTCTCTGTGATTTTAGTCACCATATCTCTCCTGTATCTCTGCTTGTGCTGACTACACTGCGCAGGGGTTTGGGTAAGAGGTATTGTGCTGCTGCCAATTGTACTGTGTTACCTGATACTATACTAAGTTATATCATGTCTGCTTCTGAAGGTAACGGTTCTGGGGCGGAACACACTGCCGGTGTTGCTAAAGCCACAGACCCCTATGAGGAGACTATAGCAGCTGTGGGCTCTGGTTCTGGGGGCTCCTTGTCCCCCAGTGGGACTGTGGCAACGGGGGTACATAATGACCGACCGTGGGCTACTTTCTCCACGCTTCTACATACGTTAGTTACTAAACTAACGCCCCCTATGGGACCTCCTATGCCGGTGCAACCGTATGTGGTCCCCGCAGCTAACCCGCCTTGGGCGGACAATTTATCTGCTCAATTGAAGAAGTTGAACCAGTCCCTGACTACTAAAAAGTCTGACCCTCGCTCGTCTAAGACCAAGGGGTCCTCTAAGCGAGCTCTTTTCTCCTCACAATCCACTGCTGTCACTGATACCTCGTCTGATGAAGATGGCGCTTACACTGACCCCACAGATTCTGACACAGATACTGCTGATGGGGAGGGTAGTTCACATGTGGATGTTCCTGATCTTTTGGAGGCTATTAAGTTAATTTTACAGATTACGGATGATCCCGAGCCATCCGCCCCTCCTAAGAAACCAGATAGATTCAAGCGTCAGAAGGTGGTTAAACAAGTTTTACCTCACTCTGACCACTTAGTGGATATACGTCAGGAACCCTGGGGAAACCCGGGAAAGAAGTTTGTGCCTCAAAAGAAGATGCTGGCTCGCTATCCCCTCGCGCCAGAACTGTCTAAAAATTGGGAAACGCCTCCTCCAGTAGACTCGCATGTGGCCAGGATGGTGGTTTCCTTAGCTCTACCTGTCACTACCGTCACGTCTCTAAAAGAGCCTACGGATAAACGTGTGGAGGGTTGTCTGAAAGCGATTTACACCCTCACGGGTGCTGCACAAAGGCCCACTATTGCAGCAACATGGGCTGCAGAGGCTATTGAAGCATGGGCCTTGGAGTTAGAAGCTGAAATCTATTCTGACCATGCTAGACAATGCTTGTCATATATTGTCACAGCTTCTCACTATATTAAAGAGGTGGCTTCTGATGCTGGTATCCTAGCAGCCAAGGCCTCTACTACATCAGTCCTGGCTCGCCGGATATTGTGGCTGAGATCCTGGTCTGTGGATCTGGACTCTAGGAAAACCCTGGAGGTACTCCCTTTCAAGGGAGATATTCTGTTTGGGGAGGACTTAAATAAGATAGTGGCTGACTTGGCTACTGCCAAAACTGCCTGTCTGCCAAGCACCGCTCCTTCTGTGTCGAAGGCTAAGGGTACTTCCTTTCGCCCCTTTCGTCCTTCAGGTAAAGCAAAAGGTCAGGCGTACAACAAGCAGGCCCGTACTTCCAAACCTGGTAAGCCGAAGCCCAAAAGAGCCTGGGCTGCCCATCAGCCAGCTTCCAAGACCGATAAGCCTGCTGCATGACGGGGCGGGCCTCCCCCTGGGGGATCCCAGAGTGGGGGGCCGGCTTCTAGGGTATACCCAGAAATGGTTGAAAACCACTTCAGATGCCTGGGTACAGGAAGTCGTCACTCGAGGTTACACCATAGCCTTCAAAAACCGACCCCCTAATCGATTTTGCCGGACAGACAAAGGCAAACACTCTACATTCGGTGGTACAGACCCTCCTGGATACAGGAGTCGTAGTACAGGTGCCTCTTGCTCAGAGTACTATTCTCTGCTGTTTCTGGTCCCGAAACCGAATGGGTCCTCCCGGCCCATTCTCAACCTCAAGGCATTGAACAGGTTAGTGAAAGTTTCCAAGTTCCATATGGAAACCCTTCGCTCTATGGTTCTGGCCTTGGAACCTGGGGACTACATGGTCTCCCTGGACATACAGGATGCTTACCTGCATATTCCTATAGCAGTGTCACATCAGCAATACCTGAGGTTTGCGATTGGCAACCTCCATTACCAGTTTCGGGTGTTACCTTTTGGTTTAACTATGGCACCGTGAGTCTTCACCAAAGTTATGGCGGTGATGACGGTGTTACTCCGCCGTCAAGGGGTCAGGATACTGCCGTATCTGGACGACTTGTTAATCCTGGCAAATTCCCCAGAAATTCTCCTACGTCATCTGGATATGACTGTCCGGTTTCTACAACCCCATGGGTGGCTCATCAACTGGAAGAAATCCTCCCTGGTCCCTGCTCAGAGCATGGTGCACCTGGGAGCGCTTTTGGACACTCACAACCAGCGGTTGTTCTTGTCTCAGGAGAAAGTCCTGAAGCTTCAGGACAGGATTCGTTGCTTCCTTTCTCGTCCGCAAGTGTCGAAACATTTGGCGATGCAGGTGCTGGGCCTCATGGTATCAGCATTCGACATGGTGGAGTATGCTCAATTTCATTCTCGCCCCCTCCAGAGGCTGATTCTAGCCAAGTGGGATGGCCTGCCTCACCGGATCAGGCCTCACATGATCTCATTGACTCCAGAGGTCCGTCTGTCGCTGCACTGGTGGCTCCAGGACCAACGATTGTGCAGGGGCCGTCCCTTCTGGATATCCGACTGGGTCCTGTTGACGACAGATGCCAGTCTAAGAGGTTGGGGAGCAGTGATGGAGCAACACTCCCTTCAGGGTCGGTGGACCAAGGAGGAATCTCTCCTCTCGATCAACATTCTGGAATTGCGGGTGGTCTTCAATGTGTTGAACCTGGCCCAGCATTTAATTCAGAACCGTCCTGTTCAAGTACAGTCGGACAACGCCACCACAGTGGCTTACATAAATCATCAAGGTGGCACTCGAAGCCGTTTGGCAATGAAGGAAGTCTCAAGGATTCTACATTGGGCGGAACGCCATCTACCGGCCATATCGGCAATATTAATTTCGGGAGTCCTGAATTGGGAAGCGGACTTTCTCAGTCGTCAGGACGTACATGCCGGAGAGTGGGGCCTCCATTCACAAGTGTTTCAACTCCTAGTAGAAAAGTGGGGCCTTCCAGTCGTAGATCTGATGGCGTCTCGACACAATCACAAGGTTCCGGTCTTCGGAGCAAGGACAAGGGATCCTCAAGCAGCATTCGTGGATGCGCTGGTGGTGCCATGGAAGTTTCGGCTGCCGTACGTGTTCCCTCCGGTGTCACTCCTGCCCAGGGTAATTCGGAAGTTCAAGCAAGAAAGAGGAATTCTGCTTCTCATAGCTCCAGCGTGGCCCAGACGGCACTGGTTCTCAGACCTGCAGGGCCTATCATCAGAGCGTCCAATTCTACTTCCACAACGGCCAGACCTCCTCGTTCAGGGCCTCTGTGTCTACCAGGACCTAGCCCAGCTGTCTTTGACGGCGTGGCTCTTGAAGCTTCCGTCTTGAGGGCTAAAGGGTTTTCTGAGGTAGTCATTCAAACTATGTTGCGGGCCCAGAAACCGACTTCTGCTCGGATTTACTATAGGGTCTGCATTCTTACTTTGTTTGGTGCGCATCTAACGATTATGACGCTTCCAAGTTTAGTACAGCCAAGTTGTTGGCCTTTCTTCAGCAGGGCCTGGACTTAGGCCTGCGTCTGGCCTCCCTCAAGGTTCAAATATCTGCCTTTTCGGTGTGGTTTCAGAGAAAGATTGCGACCTTACCTGATGTGCATACCTTTACTCAGGGTGTGTTGCGTATCCAACCTCCTTATGTCCCGCCTGTGGCTCCTGGGGACTTTTCGGTGGTTTTGGAGGAGTTACAAGAGTCTCCGTTTGAACCTCTTGGTTCAGCTGATTTTAAGTGGCTTTCCCTTAAGGTGGTGTTTCTGCTGGCTATTGCTTCAGCTAGAAGAGTGTCGGATTTGGGTGCCTTGTCTTGTAGTTCCCCATATCTGATATTTCACCATGACCGGGCGGTTCTTAGGACTCGTCCCAGATATTTACCTAAGGTGGTTTCTTCGTTCCTCCTTAACCAGGAGATTGTGGTTCCGGCACTTGTTTCTCCTGATCTGTCTCCCAAAGAGCGGTCTTTGGATGTGGTACGGGCTCTCCGTATCTATGTGAAGAGAACTGCTTCTATTAGGAAATCTGATTCTCTCCTTGTGCTGTTTGGATTTCACAAACGGGGCTGGCCTGCTCACAAGCAAACTTTGGCCAGATGGATTAGAATGGTGATTGCACATGCTTATGTGAAGGCTGGTCTATCAGCTCCTGCTCACATTACGGCCCATTCTACTCGGCTGTTGTACCTTCTTGGGCGGCCCGCCGTGGTGCGACCCTTGAACAATTGTGCAAGGCGGCTACGTAGTCTTCAGTGACCACGTTCATAAGGTTCTATGCCTTCAATACCGCCGCTTCCCAGGATGCTTCCTTTGGACGCCGGGTTCTTGTGCCCGCTACAGTGCGTCCCCTCCCATAAGGAACTGCTTTAGGACATCCCTATGTCTTTCCTTGTGGAGCCCAGTGTACCCCGCAGCAGAAAACAAGTTTTATGGTAAGAATTTACCTTTGTTAAAACTCTTTCTGCGAGGTACACTGGGCTCCACAAGGCGCCCACCCTGACGCACTTAGCTTCTTTGGGTTGGTATGGCATTAGCCGCTGACTCTTCTCCTGTCGTGAGAGTGTGGTGTATGTGGCTACTAACTGTTGTCGTCTCTTTTCCTGCTACTGCATTGGGCTGGTTAACTAAAAACTGAGCTCCTATGTAGGGAGGCGGGGTTATAGAGGAGGCGGCGCTATGCATTCTGGGAACAGTCAAAGCTTTTGAGCCTGTTGGTGCCTCGGATCAAGATCCTACTCTACACCCCTATTTCTTTCCTTGTGGAGCCCAGTGTACCTCGCAGAAAGAGTTTTAACAAAGGTAAGTTCTTACCATAAAACTCGTTTTTTCAATGGTTTTCACTGCTAAAAATTTCCCGATAAGGATTATTTTATTTTTGTCAGCTACTACATTGACGTCACGTTTTTCGATAAGTGCAAAATAATTCGTTAGCGTAGAATGTAAAGAACAAAAATTTTGACCATGACAAACAACCTTCCATATGAAAGCGTTTTGAGTTTTATTACTTTCATTTTAATGCAATGGTCAATCCTCGAGTAAAAAACGTTTCTTTTCCGACTTACTAACAGTTGCTTTTTCTATTCTGTTTTGCCTTTAACTGCCTTTCAATGGCTTAACTGGTTATCTCCAGGAATTACCAGTGGCTGCTGGCCATTTCCCTGATGCTGCTGGTTTGGAGAGGGTTAAATAAATTTGGCTATTGAGTCAAGGAATGTTAGATCAGTAGCTGGAACAGCATGGGGTGTTCTTATAGCAGGCTTCATTGAGTCTATACAAAAAACCCCAGAGAAAGATGACTGCCCAGCCTGTCTGCTCATTTATCAAACAGCACAGCGAAGTCCTGAAAGTCCTCAGAAAGTGTTTTCTTCTAACATTTGTCAAAGTTCTGCTCTAGAAATTATACCGAATTACTGCCAGAATCAAGGACTTTGTGAAGCTTAGTTCAGACCTGTAAATAATGAAGGGAATACATGATCTGAAGGTGTTACATTCTCACTCTGAACGGCCTTTAATAAAACAACCGCTCTGGTTTCAGATGCAGAGAATAGGGCCGCAACAGCTTGGAAATTCATCAAGTTTTACACTTTCTTTTCTCGTGCTGATATTAACAGCTGAACGAATCGTAGCCATCTGTTTGGCAAATACACCAGTGTCTTCCGAGCGCCAAACACAGAGTTTTGTTATATTAGGTTTTTGTATTCACACTTCCATGAGCTGCGATGTAACGCACCAGAATGCCTTTTAGCACCGATTTCCAGGTCAACTCTTTCCTACTATGAGGAAAAAACATAAGCCCCATAGCCCCTGGAAGGTGTAGGGGTCAAAAGGGGCTACTCTTTGGGATAAAATGCAGTTTTTTAACCACATTCCATGCGCAAAACAGTCAAGAGCCTGTTGCTCATCCTAGAGATAAAAAAGGATGTAACGATTGGGATATCTACAGAATAGATATGAATATGAATATACACCTGCCACTAATGATGTAGACACCTGCTTGTACATCAAAAGTACTTCAAAATGAAAAATCAATTACAGAACTGATGTGTGATTAGTGTATTCTATCTATCTATCTATCTATCTATCTATCTATCTATCTAACTAACTATCTAGGCGAACTTCATGGGCCAAGTGGTTCTTATCTGCTGTCAAATTCTGGGTTTCTATGTAAGAAATGATGTACAGCAGTAGTAAGTTCATCTGATAGAATTAATCCAATAAGTGGTGTTAACCACATATGCTGAAGTGAAAGGTCCAGTGGGTAAGTAGCATTAGTAATAAGAAATAAGTTGGTATATGGCTTAGGTACACTTCTGTGAAGATACTCCAGGTGAATAAGTATATACAGTCACAAATTTGCAAACAGATATCTTCTTGTTAGCGTGATGACATAGATCCCTATCCCGATATGATATTGAAGTACTTACTTATAAGCAGAGCCGGCCCTAGCCAATTTGATGCCCTAGGCAAAATTTTGTCTGGTGCCCCCTAGCTCCGCCGCTGGTTCTGCATCTGTACCTGCAACGCTCAGGTAGTGGGGCCCACCGGGGGGGGGGTTACCCTGTGGGCCAGTTCAACTCTGCACAATGCCACACAGTAATGACCATAATACATATAATTCCACACAGTAAAGGAACCTTACACATATGCCCCACATTAGTAATGCCCATAATACACATAATGCCACACAGTAATGCACCTTACACATATGCCCCACATTAGTAATGCCCATAATACACATAATGCCACACAGTAATGCACCTTACACATATGCCCCACATTAGTAATGCCCATAATACACATATACTGCCACACTTGCTGGTTATACAAAAAGACCAGTATCAAACATGTAGAAACTGTCCATTCTCTTCACTATTCAGTGTGTTTGCTGGTGTCTGTTACTCCCGTTAACTGCATGCCCTTTACTTTATACTGTGGGAGTGATATGCTCTGCCCTCCAGTCTGATGTGTCCGAAAGTCATGCTGCACTGATGTTTCATATAGAAATAGCACAACGCAACTTACTGACCACGTTACAGTGCTGGATGGCAGGGGAATTTTACGGCATGGACTGACTAGGAAATAAAGTGTGGGGAGAACATTGCCCATGTTATGTCCCTGCAGACACCTGGGAATTGCACAGGGATAAGGGACACAGGATAACAGGGTCCCCCTCCCCTATGTGCACAAGCAGTTTAGGTGATGTCAGGTTTCTGTGAAGCAGTCTTCCAAAATACACATGTGTTATAGAAGCCATCCAGTAATAACCTTATATAGTCAGTGAAAATGTCACAGGTCCAGGAATTGCATTTACTTGGCTTCTGCTGTCTGTCTGAGGTTTCACAAGTCAGGGGCATTCAAGCATGTCAGAGGAAGTTTAAGGCACAGTGTGCATTTTTTTTACAAATGTAAACAGCAGTGTATACAAGTACTGATTGAATACATTTGGAAAGTAACAGTTAGTTTGCGGACTGTCCCTCCCAGCATGAGATACTGCAGGGACATGCTTGGATGCCCCTAGACATGCTTGGATGCCCTAGGCAAATGCCTAGCCTGCCTATAGCTAAGGCCGGCTCTGCTTATAAGTACAACATATCATCCACAACACAGCTTCTCTCTGCCTCGTATATATGATGCAGGGTAGGCTACAATCTTAGAATTAATCAAAAAACCAATGAGGCATTCATAAATTCGTTTATAAGATTGAACTTTAGCTAGACCTGGAAAAAGTTGCTGCTTCTGAATGAAACGCGTCAGAACCTATTTTATTTTTACTGAATTCTAATATTGTGCATTGTGTGTGAGGGAGAGTTCTCACTTATGAACCAAAGGCGTCAACGATTTTTAACTGGCTGCATCTAAAACTGTCTACCTGAACAGTGGAACAGTAGTTTAGGACTTTGTTTTCTTAAGTCGGATGGACAAAAGGTCTTCCGTGGCGGATGATATACAGTAGTGTACTTGTAAGTAAGCACTGCATTATTATATTGGGATCCAGAGCTATGTCATCATGCTAACAAGAAGGATTCCTATTTGCAATCTAAGGTCAATTTTGGTTAGGACCTGTGGCAGCGCAGTCCAAAGTTCAAATAGGGGGGGCCCACCAACTGCCAGTGAAGCAGTTTGGGATAACAGTTGGTGGCAGTTGGTGGGGCTCCTCTATTTGAACTTTGGACTGCACTGCAGCCCCGCCTCTGGAGCCGCCACTGGTTGGGACTATATAACCTGATCTGAACGCAACATTATCACAGCAGGTCCCTAAGCTATATACCACCTTACCTCTTACTAATGCTTCTCTTCCACAGTGGTGATTACTAATGACCTTTTGGCTCTTCATATATGATTAACACCATTTATTGGATTCACTCTGCCAGGTTTGCATAGTTCCTTTGAACCTATTGCTTGTGGTGCAAGGGGACATGCCCACACGATTCTATTCCATGTATATGTGTTTTTATTGTTGTTTATGTCTTTGTATGTATTAGTTTTATTCACATTGTACCTTTCATGTACTAACCAACTGCCATTTTTCTGAAGAGTAAAATAATTTGGGTATATACTGTAGTAGTACATACAGTACTAGCGCTGTGATTCATTTTTCCCTTTTTCATCATAGTGATTAACAAGTTACTCAAATATATTTTTGTACATGTGCATTGACATTACGTCTATTCAAGTATACCAGTGGCCTGCGCATTCTGGAGGACTTAAACACTGCAGGCTTAATCAATGCTCAAAATGCCTCATGCCTTATTGATGAATTAGGAACATTATTACAGGAAACAAAATGTCTGCTGGAGAAAGATAAAGTAGACTTCACAGCTTGGAAGGAATGCTCTGCTCCCGAAAGCTTCAGTTTAATTAACTTCTGTCTTTATGTGGCCTGAAATAATTAATTGATGTTTTGAAGACTTCTCATTAATTAATTACGCCCAGATAGCCTTGGTAGTAAATTAAGTTGCAGTTAGTGCTTTGTACCAGGTGGGGCAATCTTGTTCTGATACCTCGCTTTAGCCAAACTGTACACTGACCCACGTGATGTTGATGCAAGGATGGTTCTTGTGTGACTGACATTGATTTTTTATATTTAATCGAAGTCCCTCTTTATTGCCTGTGGAAGAGTTTCCCAAACTCCACCATTACAGTCCAGGTTTTAAGGATATCGATGCTTAAGCATAGGTCACTTTGGGGGTCTATTCATGAAGCAGTGAAAAGTGTGGAGAAGTGATCCTGTGGAGAAGTTGCCATGGCAACCAATCAACATTGAAGTAACATTTACAATTTGCACACTATACAATTGTACGGAGCAGCTGATTGGTTGCCATGGGCAACTTCTCCACAGGATCACTTCTTCACACTTTTCACTGCTTCATGAATAGACCCCTGAATTAGTACCTAAGTCAATTTGATTTATGGATCTCCTTAAAACCTGGACTGTAATAGTGGAGGTTGGGAAACTCTGGCCTGCAGCATTCTATGATAACATTAAACAAAGGGAATGGGATAATAGATTCAGAACACATTACATTAGTTTAAAATAAATGGACCAGTCAGAGTATCTTAGTCAGAGGAATGAAAATGCAATTTCAAAACATAATTTCTGTTTTTAAAATACTGACAGCAGCTAGACAAGTCATTATCTGACAGCGTATCAACACTAATGGGGTTTAATGTGAGAACCACAGGCCTGCTATAAGCTTCTCAAGGAAATACAATCTCCAAGAAAGTTCTAGCTATAGGGATCACTGATTCCCTATATGGGGTCCATTCTCATGTCCATGTAACCTCAATTCACCTCAAAAACTCTTAATGGGGAAAGACTCCTGAGTAATGGCTCCTGAGTGCCGCATTGATTCTGAGTAGGCCCAGATTAAACTTTCTCATCCCCAAGACTTCTTTTTTTACTGCCCCCCAACCTGTCAATAGTGCTGAGCTCAATGGCCTAAACCAAATGTGTTTTACCTAGAAATGTACTGCGGGCACTTTTCGTGTTTTGGTTTTGGATCTGGATCCTCGCTCGTGTTTTGGATCTGGATTGGTTTTGTCAAAACCACCCTTTTGGGTTTTGGTTTTGGATCTGGATGATTTTTGAAAAAAACACAAAAACAGCTAAAATCACAGAATTTGGGGGTAATTTTGATCCTACGATATTATTAACCTCAATAAAATAAATTTCCACTCATTTCCAGTCTATTCCGAACACCGAACACCTCACAATATTGTTTTTAGGCCAAAAGGTTGCACCAAGGTAGCTGGATGACTTTGCTAAGCGACACAAGTGTGCGGCACAAACACCTGGCCCATTTAGGAGTGGCACGCAGTGGCTGAATGTCGAAAGTGGCCCACAATTTTTCTGGCCACCGAGAGCATATCCTGTATGCCCCTGTCATTTTAAAAAAAAATTCTGCACCACCAAATTAATTGTATGTGCAAAACATGGGACGTGCTGGAATATGGTGGTGGTGATTTTATTCTTGGAACACAGCTCCCTGTAGGGAAACCAAGTACCCCTGCCTGAAGACATCTGGAGAGCTGACTACATGCTTCAGCTGATATCTTACACTTTCCGGGTGGTCCTGTAGTGTAACACACTGAGTTGAGAGAACTTTTTATCAGGAACTCCCCTACCCTTCATTTTATGATTTGAGGAATATACTACACATTGGAGTGTTCCATTATCCTTGTCATTGCATGTATCACTTTTTGGAGAGATAATCATCTATACAGACTGAAGTCTCCACAAATTACAACTTCTTTGTGACGTATCTGATATAGGAACCCAAAGATACCTTTATATGTTTCATCTCGTTGTTTCTATGTAAGCGAAAAAGTGAGCATCTTCTTTCCTGATGTCTTGCACTTTCCGGGTGGTCCTGTAGTGTAACACACGAAGTGGAGAGAACCTTTTTTAAGAAAACTTCCCTACCCCCCATTTGATGATTTGAGGAGTATACTACACATTGGAGTGTTCCATTTTTTTCTCGTTGCATGTACCATCTTTTGGAGAGAAAATCACCTACACAGATTGAAGTCTCTACCTGGTGGACTTTCCAAAAAAATAAGATTTTACTTACCGATAAATCTATTTCTCGTAGTCCGTAGTGGATGCTGGGGACTCCGTCAGGACCATGGGGATTAGCGGCTCCGCAGGAGACAGGGCACAAAAATAAAGCTTTAGGATCAGGTGGTGTGCACTGGCTCCTCCCCCTATGACCCTCCTCCAAGCCTCAGTTAGGATACTGTGCCCGGACGAGCGTACACAATAAGGAAGGATTTTGAATCCCGGGTAAGACTCATACCAGCCACACCAATCACACCGTACAACTTGTGATCTGAACCCAGTTAACAGTATGACAACGTAGGAGCCTCTGAACAGACGGCTCACAACAAGAACAACCCGATTTTTTTGTAACAATAACTATGTACAAGTATTGCAGACAATCCGCACTTGGGATGGGCGCCCAGCATCCACTACGGACTACGAGAAATAGATTTATCGGTAAGTAAATCTTATTTTCTCTAACGTCCTAGTGGATGCTGGGGACTCCGTCAGGACCATGGGGATTATACCAAAGCTCCCAAACGGGCGGGAGAGTGCGGATGACTCTGCAGCACCGAATGAGAGAACTCCAGGTCCTCTTTAGCCAGGGTATCAAATTTGTAGAATTTTACAAACGTGTTCTCCCCCGACCACGTAGCTGCTCGGCAGAGTTGTAATGCCGAGACCCCTCGGGCAGCCGCCCAGGATGAGCCCACCTTCCTTGTGGAATGGGCCTTGACAGATTTAGGCTGTGGCAGGCCTGCCACAGAATGTGCAAGTTGAATTGTGCTACAAATCCAACGAGCAATCGTCTGCTTAGAAGCAGGAGCACCCAGCTTGTTGGGTGCATACAGTATAAACAGCGAGTCAGATTTTCTGACTCCAGCCGTCTTGAAATATATATTTTCAATGCCCTGACAACGTCCAGCAACTTGGAATCCTCCAAATCGCTAGTAGCCGCAGGCACCACAATAGGCTGGTTCAGGTGAAACGCTGACACCACCTTAGGCAGAAAATGAGGACGCGTCCGCAGTTCTGCCCTGTCCGAATGGAAAATCAGATATGGGCTTTTATACGATAAAGCCGCCAATTCTGACACTCTCCTGGCTGAAGCCAGGGCCAGTAGCATGGTTACTTTCCATGTAAGATATTTCAAATCCGCCGATTTGAGTGGCTCAAACCAATGGGATTTGAGAAAATCCAAAACTACATTAAGGTCCCACGGAGCCACTGGGGGCACAACCGGGGGCTGTATATGTAGTACTCCTTTTACAAAAGTCTGGACTTCAGGAACTGAAGCCAATTCTTTCTGGAAGAAAATCGACAGGGCCGAAATTTGAACCTTAATGGACCCCAACTTGAGGCCCATAGACAATCCTGTTTGCAGGAAATGTAGGAATCGACCCAATTGAAATTCCTCCGTTGGGGCCTTCCTGGCCTCACACCACGCAACATATTTTCTCCAAATGCGGTGATAATGTTGTGCAGTCACCTCCTTCCTGGCTTTAACCAGTGTAGGAATGACCTCTTCTGGAATGCCTTTTTCCCTTAGAATTCGGCGTTCAACCGCCACGCCGTCAAACGCAGCCGCAGTAAGTCTTGGAATAGACACGGTCCCTGCTGAATCAGGTCCCGTCTTAGAGGTAGAGGCCACGGATTTTCCGTGAGCATCTCCTGAAGTTCCGGGTACCAAGTTCTTCTTGGCCAATCCGGAGCCACGAGTATCGTTCTTACTCCCCTTTGCCGTATAATTCTCAGTACTTTGGGTATGAGAGGCAGAGGAGGAAACACATACACTGACTGGAACACCCACGGTGTTACCAGAGCGTCCACAGCTATTGCCTGAGGGTCTCTTGACCTGGCGCAATACCTGTCCAGTTTTTTGTTGAGGCGAGACGCCATCATATCCACCTTTGGTTTTTCCCAACGGTTCACAATCATGTGGAAGACTTCTGGATGAAGTCCCCACTCTCCCGGGTGTAGATCGTGTCTGCTGAGGAAGTCTGCTTCCCAGTTGTCCACTCCCGGAATGAACACTGCTGACAGTGCTATCACATGATCTTCCGCCCAGCGAAGAATCCTTGCAGCTTCTGCCATTGCTCTCCTGCTTCTTGTGCCGCCCTGTCTGTTTACGTGGGCGACTGCCGTGATGTTGTCCGACTGGATCAACACCGGCTGACCCTGAAGCAGAGGTTTTGCCAGGCTTAGAGCATTGTAAATCGCTCTTAGCTCCAGTATATTTATGTGAAGAGACATCTCCAGGCTTGACCATACTCCCTGGAAGTTTCTTCCCTGTGTGACCGCTCCCCAGCCTCTCAGACTGGCATCCGTGGTCACCAGGACCCAGTCCTGTATGCCGAATCTGCGGCCTTCTAACAGATGAGCACTCTGCAACCACCACAGAAGAGACACCCTTGTCCGTGGCGATAAGGTTATCCGCTGATGCATCTGCAGATGCGATCCGGACCATTTGTCCAGCAGATCCCACTGAAAAGTTCGTGCGTGGAATCTGCCGAATGGGATTGCTTCGTAAGAAGCCACCATCTTTCCCAGGACTCTTGTGCATTGATGCACAGACACTTTTCCTGGTTTTAGGAGGTTCCTGACAAGTTCGGATAACTCCTTGGCTTTCTCCTCCGGAAGAAACACCTTTTTCTGAACCGTGTCCAGAATCATTCCCAGGAACAGCAGACGTGTTGTCGGGGTCAACTGAGATTTTGGAAAATTCAGAATCCACCCGTGTTGTTGCAGCACTACTTGGGTTAGTGCTACTCCATCCTCCAGCTGTTCTCTGGACCTTGCCCTTATCAGGAGATCGTCCAAGTAAGGGATAATTAATACGCCTCTTCTTCGCAGAAGAATCATCATTTCGGCCATTACCTTGGTAAAGACCCGAGGTGCCGTGGACAATCCAAACGGCAGTGTCTGAAACTGATAATGACAGTTTTGCACCACGAACCTGAGGTACCCTTGATGTGAAGGGCAAATTGGGACATGCAGGTAAGCATCTTTTATTTATGTCCAGGGACACCATAAAGTCCCCTTCTTCCAGATTCGCTATCACTGCTCTGAGTGATTCCATCTTGAACTTGAATTTTTTTATGTACAGGTTCAAAGATTTCAGATTTAGAATAGGTCTTACCGAGCCGTCCGGCTTCGGTACCACAAATAGTGTGGAGTAATACCCCTTTTCCTGTTGTAGGAGGGGTACCTTGACTATCACCTGCTGAGAAAACAGCTTGTGAATGGCTTCCAATACCGTCGCCCTGTCTGAGGGAGACGTTAGCAAAGCAGACTTTAGGAACCGGCGAGGGGGAGACTTCTCGAATTCCAACCTGTAACCCTGAGATACTACCTGCAGGATCCAGGGGTCCACCTGTGAGCAAGCCCACTGCGCACTGAAATTCTTGAGTCGACCCCCCACCGTTCCTGAGTCCGCTTGTAAAGCCCCAGCGTCATGCTGAGGGCTTTGCAGAACCCGTGGAGGGCTTCTGTTCCTGGGAAGGAGCTGCTTGCTGCCCTCTCTTACCCTTTCCTCTGCCTCGGGGCAGATATGACTGTCCTTTTGCCCGCTTCTTATAGGACCGAAAGGACTGCGGCTGAAAAGACGGTGTCTTTTTCTGTTGGGAGGGGGTCTGAGGTAAAAAGGTGGATTTCCCGGCAGTTGCCGTGGCCACCAAATCCGATAGACCGACGCCAAATAATTCCTCCCCTTTATACGGCAATACTTCCATATGCCGTTTGGAATCCGCATCACCTGACCACTGTCGTGTCCATAAACTTCTTCTGGCAGATATGGACATCGCACTTACTCTCGATGCCAGAGTGCAAATATCCCTCTGAGCATCTCGCATATAAAGAAAAGCATCCTTTAATTGCTCTAAAGTCTGTAAAATACTGTCCCTATCCAGGGTATCAATATTTTCAGTCAGGGAATCCGACCAGACCACCCCAGCACTGCACATCCAGGCTGAGGCGATGGCTGGTCGCAGTATAACACCAGTATGTGTGTATATACTTTTTAGGGTAGTTTCCAGCCTCCTATCAGCTGGATCCTTGAGGGCGGCCGTATCAGGAGACGGTAACGCCACTTGTTTTGATAAGCGTGTGAGCGCCTTATCCACCTTAGGGGGTGTTTCCCAGCGCGCCCTAACCTCTGGCGGGAAAGGGTATAATGCCAATAACTTTTTTGAAATTAGCACTTTTCTATCTGGGTTAACCCACGCTTCATCACATACATCATTCAATTCCTCTGATTCAGGAAAAACTACAGGTAGTTTTTTCACCCCCCACATAATACCCCTTTTTGTGGTACTTGTAGTATCAGAGATATGCAAAGCCTCCTTCATTGCCGTGATCATATAACGTGTGGCCCTACTGGAAAATACGTTTGTTTCTTCACCGTCGACACTAGATTCAGTGTCCGTGTCTGGGTCTGTGTCGACCGACTGAGGTAAAGGGCGTTTTACAGCCCCTGACGGTGTCTGAGACGCCTGGGCAGGTACTAACTGGTTTTCCGGCCGTCTCATGTCGTCAACTGATTTTTGTAATGTGCTGACATTATCACGTAATTCCATAAACAAAGCCATCCATTCCGGTGTCGACTCCCTGGGGGGTGACATCACCATTACCGGCAATTGCTCTGCCTCCACACCAACATCGTCCTCATACATGTCGACACACACGTACCGACACACAGCAGACACACAGGGAATGCTCTATTGAAGACAGGACCCCACTAGCCCTTTGGGGAGACAGAGGGAGAGTTTGCCAGCACACACCCAAGCGCTATAATATATATGGGAACAACCCTATATAAGTGTTGTATCCTTATAGCAGCTTAATATAGTAATATCGCCAAAAAAAAGTGCCCCCCCTCTCTGTTTTACCCTGTTTCTGTAGTGCAGTGCAGGGGAGAGTCCTGGGAGCCTTCCTCACAGCGGAGCTGAGCAGGAAAATGGCGCTGTGTGCTGAGGAGAATAAGCCCCGCTCCTATTTCGGCGGGCTCTTCTCCGGAGTTTGTGAGATCTGGCAGGGGTTAAATACATCCATATAGCCTCAAGGGCTATATGTGATGTATTTTTTTAGCCATAAAAAGGTATTATACATTGCTGCCCAGGGCGCCCCCCCCAGCGCCCTGCACCCTCCGTGACCGCTGTGTGAAGTGTGCTGACAACAATGGCGCACAGCTGCAGTGCTGTGCGCTACCTCAGGAAGACTGAAAAGTCTTCTGCCGCCTGCTTCTGGACCTCTTCCATCTTCGGCATCTGCAAGGGGGGTCGGCGGCGCGGCTTCCGGACCGGACTCCATGGCTGGGCCTGTGTTCGATCCCTCTGGAGCTAATGGTGTCCAGTAGCCTAAGAAGCCAATCCATCCTGCACGCAGGTGAGTTGACTTCTCTCCCCTAAGTCCCTCGATGCAGTGAGCCTGTTGCCAGCAGGACTCACTGAAAATAAAAAACCTAAAAACTTTTTCTAAGCAGCTCTTTAGGAGAGCCACCTAGATTGCACCCTGCTCGGACGGGCACAAAAACCTAACTGGGGCTTGGAGGAGGGTCATAGGGGGAGGAGCCAGTGCACACCACCTGATCCTAAAGCTTTATTTTTGCGCCCTGTCTCCTGCGGAGCCGCTAATCCCCATGGTCCTGACGGAGTCCCCAGCATCCACTAGGACGTTAGAGAAAACGGATTTATTTGAACTCTTACCCTTTTAACATTGTTATAGCGCATAAGATATCCATATATTTGTTTTGTATTTCTGTTTTTTTCTGGGAGATAACACCAGAAGATATCTTTTTTGCTGCTGTCACATATCCAGCGCAAGGGATTTCTATGTATATTTCCTTTATACGGCAGTAACCCTGAACTTATACGGCAGTACCTCTGAACTTATACGGCAGCACCACTGGACTGGACTTATACGGCAGTACCCCATGACTTATACGGCAGTAACCCTGAACTTATACAGCAGTACCCCTGAACTTATACGGCTGCACCACTGGACTGGACTTATATGGCAGTACGCCTGGACTTATACGGCAGCAGCACTGGACTTATGGCAGCACATGACACCACCCCTGGACTTATGGCAGCACAGGACACCACCACTGGACTGATGCAGCACAACACAGCACCACTGCAATGGACTTATACAGCAGCAGCACTGGACTTATGTCAGCACATGACACCACCACTTGACTTATGGCAGCACAGGACACCACCACTGGACTGATACAGCACAACACAGCACCACTGCACTGGACTTATACAGCAGCAGCACTGTACTTATGGCAGCACAGGACACCACCACTGGACTTATGGCAGCACAGGACACAACCACTGGACTGATGCAGCACAACACAGCACCACTGCACTGGACTGGCCTTATGCAGCAGCACTGGACTTATGGCAGCACAGGACACCACCACTGTGACTGGACTGATGCAGCTTAAGATACCACCACTGGACTGATGCAACATAAGACAGCACTGGAATGACATATAAGAGCAGGTCGCCACCCCACGCACCACACCACTTTCCCGCACAGACACTGAGGATACACGTCCTCTCGCTACACTCTCCAGGACTAGAGTGAAAATGGTGGTGACGCGCGGATCCTTATATGGAATCCAAAACCCGCGCAAATCCGACAGCGAGATGTTGACATTTTGCCTCGTTCTGGTTTCCGAGTCTGGTGGGAAGTCCCGGGCTCAAGATGTGATGTTCGGTAGGGTTCGGTTCTCAGGGAACAGAATCCGCTCATCCCTAGTTTTAACATGTAATTTTTGTTTTTGTTTTGTTTATACTAGCTGAAATAAATTCTGCTGCCTCTAGTCTTGTATCTTATGGCCATTCCAAAAATCCAGTTTGCTTGTTCACACTACCCCAAATTATCCGTAACTGATGAATACCCTTCCCCTCCCCCATGTAAATCTATAAGATATACAACTTCTGCAAAATGTTTTTATTATTATTATTATTATTATTATTATTTTATATTATATAATTATTATTTCAACAGTGTCACCAGTTGACTAAGCAACTTCACAACCCTTTGCTTATCTGGCCAAGCTTGGCACCAGAACAAATCTAAAAGGAGATGAAATTGTGTGCAAAAACTGTTTTTGGTTTCTGTTTTTTTGTTGTCATTATGGTGTTTCACATTGAAACAAGGTCATGACCTTGAACCAATTCTGTTCCCATAAAGATAGCTGACCTATGGTAATATATTTTATTCCTTGCAGATAATTAGACAACAGTTCCCACAATTAACCACAAGGAGACTCGGAACCAGAGGACAATCAAAGTGAGTACAAAAGTCAACCATAATAGAATTCCAACATCTTGCATGATCTTGTGCCAAAGATCAATGTGTTCTTTTTAGATTTATGTATCTGTGAAACTATAATTAATGTTTATATACTTGATTTTCCTGTGTACAACAATCAGAAGGATGAACAGTGATTTTTATATACACAGGGTCTTCTTGGTAATTTCATAATTAACCTCCCAAATGTTTAAAGGAATCCACGTTGCACCAAATTTGATGGATGCTACCCAGGGGCATAGCCAGAATTTTGTGGGCCCTATAGCAACATTTTGAAGGGCCCCCCGTCCCAATGCTTCTAGAGAGATACTTCTCTGCAGCAGTTGTTAATTTTATGCCCTATAATAGTGCCCTAGTTCATTTTCTGAACCATAGTAGAGCCTTATTTAATGTTATGCCCCATAGTAGTGCCCTAGACTCTTTTATGAATCGCAGTAGTGCTTAAGTTCACCCTACGAGCCTAATTCAGACCTGATCGCAGCAGCAAATTTGTTAGCAGATGGGCAAAACCAAGGCCCTCATTCCGAGTTGTTCGCTCGTTCTTTTTCATCGCATCGCAGTGAAAATCCGCTTAGTACGCATGCGCAAAGTTCGCACTGCGACTGCGCCAAGTAACTTTACTATGAAGAAAGTATTTTTACTCACGGCTTTTTCTTCGCTCCGGCGATCGTAATGTGATTGACAGGAAATGGGTGTTACTGGGCGGAAACACGGCGTTTCAGGGGCGTGTGGCTGAAAACGCTACCGTTTCCGGAAAAAACGCAGGAGTGGCCGGGGAAACGGTGGGAGTGCCTGGGCGAACGCTGGGTGTGTTTGTGACGTCAACCAGGAACGACAAGCACTGAAATGATCGCACAGGCAGAGTAAGTCTGGAGCTACTCAGAAACTGCTAAGTAGTTAGTAATCGCAATATTGCGAATACATCGGTCGCAATTTTAAGAAGCTAAGATTCACTCCCAGTAGGCGGCGGCTTAGCGTGTGTAACTCTGCTAAATTCGCCTTGCGACCGATCAACTCGGAATGAGGGCCCATATGCACTGAGGTAGGAGGGGAAGGGGAAAAGATATCATATAACATGTGCAGAGAGAGTTAGATTTGGGTGGGTTATATTGTTTCTGTGCAGGGTAAATATTGGCTGCTTTATTTTTACACTGCAATTTAGATTTCAGGTTGACCACACCCCACCCAAATCTAACTCTCTCTGCACATGTTATATTTGTTCCCCCTGCAGTGCACATGGTTTTGCCCATCTGCTGACACATTTGCTGCTACAATCAGGTCTGAATTAGGCCCTATGTCACATTTCAGATCTGCCAGTACACATTATGCTGCACAGTACCCCTAATTCAAATTATGGTATATAGCGCTCCCCGTTCATATTGTGCCTCATTACAGTGCCACGGTTCATATTATATAACATTAAAATGCCCTCCAGTTCATTATATACTACACTACAATGAGCAGGTCCAGGGGCATACCTAGAAATATTGCAGGCCCCACGGAAAACGTTTTAAAGGACCCCTACGTACCACCCAATGGCGAAAAATTTATATAACACATGTAACTTTGACAGGGAAGGTAGGCCCCTCTCAGCTCTGGGCCCCATAGCAGCTGCACTGCCTGCACCTATGGTAGCTACGCCATTGATGCTGCCATACCCAAGCAATAGCTATTTGTTCAATAGGGAGCATACACTGAGTATTCTGGGGAATGGTAATTCATTATAACTCATCTAAACTCCAATAATCAATCAAGACAAAATAGATCTGTGAATGTTATTCTTTGACCTTTTGGTTAAGGATATACTCTATGTATTTTTTTTTTTAAAGCATACCTCTCAAACATTAAAACATAAACACAAAATAATTCATATCAGTCCAAATCCAGCATAGATCCAGCAATCCACAGCCATATGTACACAAAGCAACATGTACTCACCAATTCATACAGCACAAAGTAACATTTGCATTTTGGAACCAACACCACAATGGGTTTGATTCAGGTCCCGTTGCAGTAGTGGCAGCATTCCACAAAGTACCGATGTTGACTGACATAGCACGCAGATTGGTATCAGACTGCCAGTGGTTGACAGTCTGATGCCGTTTGGGGGCTTAAAGGACGTGGCCTCAGCCTCCATTTAAAATGGAGGCGTGTCACCACCATTTCGGGGGAGAGAAGAGGCCAGGATCTCCGTCAAAGGATGGAGATTTCCTGGCCTCTATGTTGTTGTTGCAAGCAGTCATCTTGCGGTAACCCACTGGATGCAGCTCAAATCAGTAATGCGTGCAAGATGTGTGACGCCTCTTGCTAGTGCTGTTGCTGCTGCTTACACAGAAGCAACTCCAACCACAGGCCCAATGTTATGACATGACTTGAAGGAGCAATATACATTCTATAGGTGTTCTTTTATTTATTATACACTTATGGATGTGCATGCAGTGACAAGCTTAACTCTATTGTTTTACTAATTGTTTGCCTCACTTCTTCATTGTTGTCTCCCTGTTCCTTTCCTGAATGAAATTAAAAGCCCACTTCTTTCTAAATGATATGAAAAGGGTAAGAGATATTCTCCACTCTCAGCTGTGCGCAGTTGCAACATATTAACTCACTGGGGCTAATTCAGACCGGATCGCTGCTGTGCGTTTTCACACAGCGGGTGATCAGGTCTGAACTGCGCCATCACAGGTGCCGCAGTGCACCGGCGCATGTCAGAGATGCGATCGGCATCTCAACCCAGCGATCGCCTCTGCCTGATTGACAGGCAGAGGCGTTCGGTGGGCGGGCCTGCGGCGTTGGGCCGCCATTTTGGGGGCGTGGTCTGGGCAACGCGGGCATGGCCGGACTGTGCGGAGGGCGGGCTGCGGCAGCTGCGTGATGTCACACGCAGCCTCTACAACCCGGAGAGCAACGGGTAGCTCCCTGCCAGCGGGCAGGTGCTGTGCTGGTAGGGAGCTACTCTTCAGGTACAAGAGTATCGCCGCCGTGCGATGCTTTTGTACCTGTGGGGGGGGGGGGTGTGAGGGCAGAGCCAGACATGCGGGGCGACTAGCCCTGTGCTGGGCGTCCCCCCGCAAATCTGTGAAAGTGATCGTAGATGTGCTAAATTTAGCACATCTACGATCAAGTCTGAGTCTGAATTACCCCCATTGTTTGCTAAGTATGTGGGGTTTTTTTTATATATATTGTTCATAATCAACTTTTGCAATATATGTCATTCTATATTTTGGCACAACTCCCAAAGGCAAAAAAAGCATTGGCCTATGGATGCCAACTGTCACGGGGCACCATAGAGAAGGAGGGAGGCGCCACACATGGTGATTTACACAAGCTGACTTACACTGCTGAAAATGTCCACACCCCCCTCCTGGACTTTACCTGCTGGTTCTGAGTAGAGGTCTGGAGGCAGTTGCCGGAGGGAGTGAGGGGGTTGCTAGGGTGCATTGCCCAGATAGCTTACTTCCGGACACCTGCTGCAAGTTCTGCCACTGACTGTGCACACATTAAATATCAGTAATAGCAGCCTGTAGAAACAAAGCAAGGAAATTGAAATTACCAAGATAATTCTAGCATACCACAGTTATTTGTGGTAAAAAAAAAAATGATGAGTTTGTTGCTTTAACAGACATCAATAATTGTAGTAACATCTTTGCACTTTAAATTCAATCAGCAGAAAAAATTACACAAATAATACGATGTTCTCTTCCAATAGGTATCATTATTATGGTATTGCGGTCAAAGAAAGCTCTCAGTATTACGATGTCATGTACTCTAAGAAAGGAGCTGCATGGGTCAACGAGACAGGAAAAAAAGAAGTCACAAAACAGACAGTGGCGTATTCACCGCGGTCCAAGCTTGGAACATTACTGCCTGAGTTCCCAAATGTCAAAGATCTAAATCTGCCAGCCAGCATCCCAGAAGAAAAGGTATCTATAAAGCCAAATGAATTTCCCAGAGCCTCTTGTCTTTTAAAGGCTAGGCTCTCAGCCTTTGGTATATGCATCACAAGGAGTAACTTCAATCTGTTAAATGTTACTTAAAGTGATAATAAATGTATTAGTAAAAAATAATTCAGTATTTAATAGTTTGGTTATTAAGAATAAAATAAAAAAAATATTTACAAAAATAATTAGAAGATTTATTTTACATCATACTTGCCTATTTTTTTGGGAATGCCCAGGAGACTTCCGAATTTTGGGGAGTTACCCTGTACTCTCAGGATGGTAGACCATCTCCTGAATTCCACCCATTTCCCCAGTGAAATAGGTGATCTGGGCGCAGGAATGATGCAACTTGCAGTCCTATTCACTGTCATGACTTATATAAAGTAGTGAAGCTTACAGTCGGTTTGTGACAAATATGTCCCAAATGGGAGCTAGTGATAAAGCTCCTGACTCACCCACCAAATCAGGACATTTGGGAAGTATGTAAATGACCAGTGAAGGCAGCCATTTTATGGGTGGAGCCATTATTAATTGATGACTATGTAGCACAGTGGCGTAAGTTCGTCCCAGTTGCCCAGAGGCAAGATAAATATTGGTGCCCCCCCCCCGTATATAGATAAATATAGTAAGGCTGCAGATTCTAATTATATGAAGCTACTTAGAATTGACAATTCAAAAGCATCGCATTCGCAACTAGGCAGATCTATGTAGTGTGCAGCGACACACTATATAGATTTGCTCAGTCACTCACAATGCTGATTATTTATCTGACAATTATTTTACAAGTGTCATACCCAGGATTAGAACCCACTACCTATTACACTGGAAGCAGGCACCTTACTGATGGCGCTATATGCTCCTGTATGGGAAGCATGAGAATTCTAACTATATGAAGTTACGTGTAATTGTCAGAGAAGCAACTTCATATAGTTAGAATTCTCATGCTTCCTATACAGGAGCAAATGGCTCCATCAGTAAAATGCCTGTTTCCAGTGTAATAGCTAGGTCGTGAGTTCTAATCCTGGGTATGACACTTTTAAAGTGTGCATCTATAATAACGAGGGTGTGGCTTGTAAGGTGCTAGTGTGGAAGGGGAGTTGGCCATGGAAGATATAGCGGCGGCTGTTAATTAACTGAATATTGACGCTGAACACAGAATGGGAGGAGTGGTGCCCCCCTAAAGAGAAGGAGCCTGGCGGCAGCCGACTCTGTTGCCTCCCACAGTTCCACCTCTGATGTAACATTTGATTCACAAGTAAGCACTGCTTCTTGGATACTAGTTAAGCAGTGCTCCTAGAAAATTGATAATTTGCACACTCCTGGGGACACTTGCAGGGGTGCTTTGGGTTAGTGGTCCAGAACCAATTCAAATTATGTATGGTCAACGTAATAGGCAAAACCAGTGCTAGTGGCTGCCAATCAGACAATTTAATTTAATATTTTTTTCTACATTTTTCAATAAGAAACTTTTTGCATAAGGGTCCTGTGAAAAAAAATCTGACACTCTAGGGTGCTGTGATTCAAAAAAAGTTTGGGAATCACTGCTCCAGATCATACTGTAGTTGCCAACATTTGGGCTGCCCCCTCCAGAAGGAGGCAGCCAAGTGCGAAGTGCGGGTGGCATGGCACAGTGATTCCATCATCCAGGCCCCACCCACAGCTATACAGAGCCGTGACCCTGTAATTGGAAAGCGAGGGTGGGTCCATAAAGGTGCAATTTAGCATGAATCACATCATCATGCCACCTGGACCTTCAACTTTACTATGGGCGGCAGTTGACAGCAGCAAATGGCTTTGCAGGAGATTTGTTTACGCTTCCCAAAGTTCGAGAGAGCCACCTGAGAGTCAGGAGTCTCCCGGGCATTTTTAGAGAGTAAGTTATAAAATATGCTGCAGGTGACAGGTGTTATTTAAAATACAACTAATGGTCAGATCATGTAGAGTTGAACACAAATTGGATGTACATGCTCTCCCGGGATCCGGTCTGAAGATCGACAGTGTCTACAGGTCAACAATGTTTAGGTCGACCACTATAGGTCGGCAGTCACTAGGTCGACATGGATGGAAGGTCGACAGGGTTTCTAGGTCGACATGTGCTAGGTCGACAGGTCTGAAGGTCGACATGAGTTTTTCACATTTTTTTTTCTTTTTTTGAATTTTTTCATACTTAACGATCCACGTGGACTACGATTGGAACGGTAAAGTGTGCCGAGCGAAGCGGTAGCGGAGCGAAGGCACCATGCCCGAAGCATGGCGAGCAAAGCGTGCCATACGAGGGGACGCGGTGCACTAATTGGGGATCCCGGTCACTCTACGAAGAAAACGACACAAAAAAAAAAAAATCCTCATGTCGACCTTTAGACCTGTCGACCTAGCACATGTCGACCTAGAAACCCTGTCGACCTTCCATCCATGTCGACCTAGTGACTGTCGACCTATAGTGGTCAACCTAAACATTGTCGACCTAGACACTGTCGATTTGATGAACCACACCCGGTCTCCCATTGTGTGTCAAGAGATAAATGTGTGCCCATATACAGAGTTTCTATACATCGTCTTAGTCATCAGCAACCTGTTGGCTTCATGTGTGTAGTGTAATGTCTAGATAGCATGTTTATTTTCAAACAAGAGAGCCCTGCTGTAAAATCGCTGATGTTCTTAAATAAATATTTTATCATTTACTTTGGCTACAGATTTCAACATTTATAATGATGTATCGAACCCACTGCCAAAGGATACTGGACACTGTAATACGAGCCAACTTTGACGAGGTACAGTACAATAAAACTGATAGATTTCAATTGGATAGAATATACTAATATTGGAAATGTCTGTGAGCAAAATACCCTGATTGTCTTTTAGACATAGCACAAAGTCCATAGAATTCTACTGTCAGTGTAACTGTGTTTGTCATTTTCAAGCTATTGTTTTGTTTCTCTAGCATCCATAAGGGATATTGGGGAATAATACCCCTTTTCCACTGTAGCACGGGTTGCAGCCATAGGTGTGCGCAAGGGGGGTGCCTGGTGCGCACAGGCACCCCCTAATGTCTGGCACCCTGATCTCACAAGCCTGATGCAGCAATCGCCAAGCGGGCTGATTACTGTCATCTCTGCGCTGCACCCTGTCAGGACTGCATTACTGACCGGACGCCTGGGTTAATCAAGGGTGCCACTGCCACCGGCTTTCAAACTCCCGACTCCACCTCCATGTACAAAAACAGCGTGATGTGATGTGATTACGTCATGCTGCTCGCACGCCCACCCGCCACATGCCTACCACTCTCTTTCTATGCTATGTCAACGCCAGCCACTGATGAGGATCAGCATGCAGCCAGCGTTCCTCTTAGGAAGACAAATTCAATACTGGCAGGCGATCAGCAGCAACATTGACACGTCACTCGTTTTTCCAGCAGCAGCAGTACTAGTCTGCGACTGTCAGTGTCAGTGAGTGACTGACTTGTAAGTAAGCTGCTGCAGCTTGCAGGGGAAAGAGAGGGGGAGCCAGACCAGGCTGAGGAGGAGCAGTGTAATTGCAGGGAGTGCCATCAGGGGTGTTTGTTTGGTGCACACCATAACATCTGACAATGTATCTGCTTTATTAGGATTGGTGCAAGGGTGGATATTTTATATTGCGTTGACTGTCAATAGATGGTGCTAGACACGCCCAAAAGGCGGTGCTAGACACACCCCTCCGATGGTGCACCCCCTAATAAAATGTGCTGCGCACGCCTATGGTTGCAGCCTGACGCGGCTGCGACCCGTGCTACAGCCCCCTTTCAGACAGCGCTCCCCAACCCGGCATATTGCCGGGTTGGTGACACTGCTAGTGACGCAGCAGGGGCAGCGCTGGGAGATCACATGATCTCCCAGCGCCGCCCTCCCATACACTGTGAACGGGAGCCGTGTCGCCTTGACACGGCTCCCGTTCACACTACACAGCTTACCGGGTTGAACACGTGGAATCCGGGAATTTGCAGGGGGACCCTTTTCCATTAGGGAAAAACACGGGTAAATGTGCGCCCCCACGCATTTACCTGTGTTTTAAAAGCTAGTGGAAAAGGGGTATTAGTATGATGTGGTATAGATGGGGTCCAAACGAGCTGGTACACTTTACATTTCTTCAACTGGGTGTGCTGGCTCCTCCCCTCTATGCCACCTCCCACAGGCAGTTTAGAAAAAAGTGCCCTCAGGAGAGGATGCACACTCTGGAGCTTCAGAGAGTTTTCTTCAGTTTCTTTTAAATCTTTGTTATTTTCGGTATGCTGTTTGGGCAACAGCATACCTGCACCATGGGGGACAGTCACCGGTCTTGCAAGGTGTCAGAACCGCTTCCCCGCTGCAGGACCACTGTCCTGAGAGGTTGTTGTACAGCAGGGCACTGCACCTTAGCGGTCACAGTCGCAGCACGCCGCACACCCCTAACATTGCCTGAAGGTGGTGAGTACAAACCGGAGGCCGTCCTAGGGGGGTCCCCCGGTTCTTGGTGCGGCAAAGATGCAGGGGAGGCATACGGGACCATAGGGACCCGCTATAGCCCCTTGTGTACACTGTCAGTGGTAGTTAAAACTAACACTTGTGTGATGTTTTTACACTCCTAGGGAGATTTTGCCAGTATAAATATATCTGAAACTCCGGCACCATTACAGGGGGTGGAGCTTCCTCAGAGCGGGACCAGCTGCGTTTTGGTGCCTTCCTCTGCTTACAGCTGCAGCAGCAGGCACACACAGCTCCTCCAGACACTCAGGATATGCAGGAAAACTGGTACAGGGGTGTAGCAAAGGGGGAGAGCCGTTATTGTACACGATCTGTGTCTGGAAAAGGACAAAAACTCCAGTGTTTCACTGTGATATAACTGCTTGCAGCCTCACTGGGGCTGTTTAGCTTGGGTGTGCTGTTCCCTTCTCTCTGTCTCCCTTGGCTCTCACATACAGTAAAGGCAGACTTGCTATTGTATTACTTGTCTGTGTGTATGTGTATGTGAGTGTTGTTTACTGTAAACATGGTAAAATACCAATTACAGTGTCTGTCACACCAGATTCTCTCTCTCTCTACATCTGGTTTCATGTCATGTGAACAATGTAGTCAGTCATCACAGCACAGTGAGGGGACTAGTGGGGGGGGGGGGGGGGGTCAAGAGCCTTCCTGGCTAGGTGCCATAAAATCCATGATGTCAGATATGTCATCTCAGCTGTCTGCTAATGCTAAAAAAAACTCAACAACTGCAGCAGGCTGTTGCAGACCTGGCTGCAAGGGCAGATGGTCCACAGACCCCCTCTCTAGCTCAGGACCACTTAAACGTGTGTTACCTGCCTTACTCTCAGACTCTGATGAGGAGGAGTGGGAGGAATTGGATCCCCTTACTGGGGATTCCCCTTCTGCACAGGGTATTAAGCTCCTCATTTTAGCTATATGGAACGTGTTAAAACTCTCTCTAGAGGATGCTGCGGCGCAGCAGTCATTTTTATTCACACAGAACAAGCTCAGTGTCACTTTCCCTGAGTCTGCAGAGTTAAATGACCTATTTAAGTTAGCCTGGAAAAAACAGATAAAAAATACCAAGTGTCAAAATGGGTTTTTGCACACTTTCCCGTTTGCTCCTGAAGGCAGGAAAGTCTGGGAAGAACCCCCGGCTGTTAATGTATTAGTACCTTGCTTATCTAAAAAGGCGGTACTGCCAGCTCCGGGCTCCTTTACCAATAAAGGACCCTGGGGATAGAAAAATAGAGACTACACTGAAGTCTATCTACACTGCAGCGGGTATATCACAAAGACTGGTCATAGCAGGTTGCTGGATGACTCATGCCATTCATATGTGGGCTACTCAGATTCAAGAGGGCCTCTCTTAGTATATGTCCCTGGTCAGTAACGTGACTCTCCTGAAGCACATTCAGGACATTGCACACGTCCTGTGTGACTCCCTCAAGGAGATAGGCAATATTAATGCTAGGACATCTGCTATGGCAGTGTCGGCACACAGGGCTTTGTGGTTGCGTCAGTGGATAGCGGACGCAGAGTCCAAGCGCAGTGTGGAGTCTCTCCCCTTTTCAGGGGAATGGCTCTTCGGGGTGGAATTGGATACGTGGATTTCTAAAGTTACTGCAGGGAAATTCACGTTTCTCCCCTCTGGGGCCCCGCCGGCTAGACATTCCTACCTGGGGCATCTACTCAGTCCTTTCAGTCTAACAGATTTCGATCTAGCCTCAAATGCAGCTAGAGGCACCTGAGGCAAGACAAGAAAACCAGGAATCGCAGATTCTCAGGAGAGCACCAGTTCAGCTTCCACTAAGGCGTCAGCATGACGGTGCCCACCCACCCCAAGGGGATCTCAAGGTGGGAGCTTAGCTGCGTCACTTCAGCCGCATCTGGGAAAGTTCCTTCTAGGATACCTGGGTAAACGACCTCATTTCTCAGGGCTACAAGCTGGAGTTCGACGGTGCTCCTCCCCAATGATTTTCAAATCATACTTGCCAGCTTTGGAGGATACCCGTGTTACGCTGCAACAGGCCATCCTCAAGTTGGTCCAGTCCCAAGTCATTGTTCCAGTGCCACTTCAACAACAGGGAAAGGGTTACTACTCCAACCTGTTCGTGGTACCGAAACCGGATGGTTCGGTAAGACCCATACTGAATCTGAAATCCTTGAATCCTTACCTAAAGGTTTTCAGGTTCAAGATGGAATCCTTGTAAGCAGTGATCGCGGGTCTGGAATAACAAGAATTCATGGTCTCCCTGGATATCAAGGATGCCTATCTCTATATCCCAATTTGGCCACCTCATCAGGCTTACCTGAAGTTTGCCCTACTGAACGATCACTACCAGTTCCAGGTGCTACCCTTCGGCCTGTCCACAGCTCCAAGGGTGTTCACGAAGATGATGGCGGAGATGATGTTCCAACTCTGGGTCCAGGGGGTCAATATTGTCCCTCATCTGGACGATTTCTTGATAAAAGCGAGATCCAGGGAGCTTTTATTGCTCCATATAGATTGCACTATTCAGATTCTGTCACACCATGGGTGGATCCTCAATTTTCAGAAGTCCCACCTGGAGCCAACTCAACGGCTCCTGTTTCTGGGAATGTTGCTGGATATTGTGGCCCAGAAATTGTTCCTCCCAGAGGAAAAAGCGAGAACACTTCAGGAGATGGTCCGCATGGTTCTCCGGCCTACTAGAATATCCATCCATCTTTGCATAAGATTGTTGGGGAAGATGGTTGCTTCGTACGAGGCGATCCAGTATGGAAGGTTCCATGCCAAAACATTTCAATTAGACCTCCTGAGCAAGTGGTCCGGATCACATCTTCAGATGCACCGGATAATATGGCTATCACCGCAGGCCAGGATTTCCCTCCTGTGGTGGCTGCAGTCCTCCAACCTACTGGAAGGCCGAAGTTTCAGGATTCAGGATTGGATCCTCCCCACGACGGATGCGAGTCTGAGAGGATGGGGAGCTGTTGTTACCCAGGGGTCTCAGTTCCAGGGCAGGTGGTCAGCCCACGAAGCTGTCCTTCTGATTAACATTCTGGAACTTCGGGCGATCTACAATGCTCTGATTCAGGCCTCTCCTCTACTCAGAGATCACGCGATCCAGGTACAGTCGGACAACACCATGGCAGTAGCGTACATCAATCGACAGGGAGGAACAAAAAACCTGCATGTGAGAGGTGTCAAAGATTCTCCTCTGGGCAGAAAGAAATGCAAGAGCACTGTCCAAAATCTTCATTCCGGGAGTGGACAACTGGGAAGCAGACTTCCTGAGTCGTCACGATCTCCTCCCGGGAGAGTGGGGGCTTCACCATCAGGTGTTTCAGCAGATCATCGACTGGCGGGGCTGCCCACAAATAGATATGATGGCTTCTCATCTCAACAAAAAGCTTACTTGGTATTGCTCATGAACCAGGGACCCTCAGGCGAGGGCAGTAGATGCACTGACGTCGCCTTGGCTTTACCGGCTGTTCTATCTGTTTCCTCCGATTCCATTGCTCCCAAGGGTGCTCAAGCGAATCAGGAATTAAGGAGTCCAGGAAATTCTGATTGCCCCGGATTGGCCTCGGAGGTCGTGGTACGCAGATCTTCTGGACATGTCCATCGATGCTTGGCCTCTGCCACTGAGAAGAGATCTTCTTCAGCAAGGTCCATTCGTCTACCTGGACTTATGGTGGCTTATTTGACGGCATGGAGGTTGAGCAGAACATCGTAGCTCACAAGGGCCTTTCCAATAAGGTTATTGCTACCATGGTTCAGGCCAGGAAACCTGTAACGTCAAAACACTATCATCATATCTGGAGGAGATATGTCTCTTGGGGCAAGGACCACACGTATCCACTTGCGGAGTTCCACTTGGGACATTTCCTGCAGGCTGGTGTGGATAAGGGCTTACGTCTGGGTTCTATTAAGGTCCAGATTTCAGCTCTCTCCATTTTCTTCCATAAGAAATTTGCAGTTTTGCTAGAAGTTCAGACCTTCTTGCAAGGGGTGCTTCACATTAAATCTCCTTTTGTGCCGCCCACGGCACCCTGGGATTTGAATGTAGTGTTGGAATTTCTACAGTCCTCCTGGTTTAAACCTCTGATGATGGTAGAATACAAGTATCTCACATGGAAAACGGTGATGTTATTGGGGGCTTCTGCTAAGCGTATCTCAGAATTGAGGGCCTTATCGTGTAAAAGTCCTTACTTGGTCTTTTATGAGGACAGAGCAGAGCTCAGCACTAGGCAGCAGTTCCTGACAAAGGTCGTCTCTGCATTCCACTTGAATCAACCTTTTGTGGTTCCGTCAAGTTATGCCACTTCTGCTCCTCTGGAGGCATTGGATGCTGGTGGTCATTCCGAGTTGATCACAGCCAGCAACTTTTTGCTGCTGCTGCGATCAACTAGTACACGCCTATGGTAGAGTGTATGTTAGCTTAGCAGGGCTGCGATCGCTTGTGCAGCCCTGCTAAGGTAAAAAAAATTCAAGCAAAACTAGACTAGGCCTATACCTACTTACCCTGTGCGCTGGATCCAGCGATGATGGGAACGGCATCACTCCCCGAAAACGGCTCCAAACAGTCCGGATCTGCCCAGGTACGCCTTCTTCCTGTCAATCTTCTTTGCGGTCCGTCCTGCGACCGCTTTCTTCTTTAGACGCAACGTAACCTGGCGACCCCTGTCCCTGGACAACATCGCACATGGCGCCCGCTGCGCATGCGCTTTCCGCACCCGTTCGTACTGCAGCGATAAACCACTGCGTGAGAACGGGTCGGAATGACCCCGCTGTGCGAGCCTTGAAGATCTATGTCAAAAGAACAGCTCCCATCAGAAAGATGGATTCTTGTTTGTGCTTTATGATGCACAGAAAAAGGGTTGCCCTGCTTCAAAGCAGTCCATTGCTCGTTGGTTTAGGCTTATTGTCCAACAGGCCTATGTGTCGGCAGCCTTACCTGTTCCTCAGTCTCTGAAGGCCTACTCTACAAGATCGGTGGGGTCTTCCTGGGCGGCTGCCCGTGGAGTCTCGGCCTTGCAACTATGCCAATCTCTTACCTGGTTGGGGAAGAACACCTTTGTGAAGTTCCACAGGTTTGATACTCTGGCCAAAGATGATTCCCATTTTGGGCAGACGGTGCTGCAGACGTCTCTTCACATTCCTGCCTGTTCTGGAAGCTTTGGGATGTCCCCATCATACTAGATTCCCCCAATATCCCTTATGGATGCTAGAGAAAATAGGATTTTAATTACCGACCGGTAAATCCTTTTCTCGTAGTCCATAAGGGATATTGGGTGCCCACCTCAGTGTGTTGACTTTTTTGCAGGTCGTCTTTTATATGGTTACCTGTTCAGCTGTTGCTGTTTTGTAACCAGCCGTTGCTGGTTGTTTTTTTATGTTAGTGGTGTGCTGATGTGTAAATCTCGCCACTCATTGTTGTTGTGTTCCTTCTCTCAAGTATGTCCTTTCTCCTTCGAGCACTGTTTTACCTATAACTGCCTGTGGGAGGGGGCATAGAGGGGAGGAGCCAGCACACCCAGTTGAAGAGATTTAAAGTGCACTGGCTCCTTTGGACCCCGTCTATACCCATTGTACTAGATTCCCCAAATATCCCTTGTGGACTACGAGAAAAGGATTTACCGGTAGGTAATTAAAATCCTATTTTTGTGCCTTTCAAATCACTCATACTTAAAACATGTTTAAGGCTAAATTAAGTTTCACACTTATTTATCAAAGCTGTAAAGAAAGAGATATCGGAGATATCTCCTACTTTTCACGCAACAGAGCTCACCACAGCCATCCGCAGAGTTTTCTATGAGGGCGGCTATTTAATAAGCCCAGAAATTCCCAGCTTCTCGGAACTTGCCTGCAGTGACTAGTGCCATCTCTGTTACCCATGGGAAAGCCCAGTTGGAAATAATAATATTATAATAATAATTTTATTTATATAGAAATCAATGCAATAAATCTTTGGTGGACTACAGATACTACACAATCACAACATTTCTTTCCACCAGAGGTAAAGTAGTGATAGAGTAGGTTATCACTTTGCTTCTTACTTATTGCCGGAACGGGCTTTAATCGGTACTGTGTCCTGGAAACTGCACATTGGTAAATATCACTGGAGAAAATTCCTTATGAGTACGATATGCAGCGATGAGCAATATAAATTTTTCAGGGCTACACTGCAGTGTTTATTAAATAAGGCCTTTGGCGGGAGATGTACTGAGCAGTGAAAAGAATGGAGAAGTGAGCCAATGGAGAATTCACCCATGGCAACCAATCAGCTACTCTGTATAATTTTATAGTATGTAAATGATAAATGTTACTTCAGTGCTGATTGGTTGCCATGGGCAAGTTCTCCTCTCGCTCACTTCTCCACTCTTTTCACTGCTTATCACATTGTGGTAAAACAGGAAGCAGCCAGCTTTTCAGTACGCAAGCTCTGAGATTCAATTCTAAGTGATGTCTGCAAATGCAGACATTGCTGACCATTATGCTATGTGCACGTCTATGGACTGTCAAGCAAGTTTGTGATGTTTGTGTCCATGAGTTGCCAAGGAAACGGCCTGACAGCTGGCGACTGGTGCTGCTGATAATTGTCCCCATTCAATTTTCCATAGGTTATATTTGTATAATTTATTTAACATTTGTTTTAAATAGGGTGGACAGGGGTCAGCAGTGTACTCACTATTATACCCGTTATGCCAAATATTGTAGTAAGATTGTGATGTTCAAAATGTATTTATCAACGGTCCTAACTTTTTGTGGGTAACAGCGGTAAGCCTATCATATGGAAGGAGTGGTCACAGCAAGTTGAGGGTGTTGCTAGTAGCTGTAGGTGCTTTTACTTTGTGGATCAGAAACAGGGATGATTTTGGATTTAGAAACAGCAATGACCTGAGTAATCCAACCCCATTATTCAATGGTTGTCTCTATTTTGCAGGTTCAGAGTTTTCTTCTGCACTTTTGGCAAGGAATGCCACCCCATATGTTGCCGGTTCTGGGCTCGTCCACCGTGGTAAACATAGTGGGTGTGTGTGATTCCATACTATATAAAGCGATCTCTGGTGTATTGATGCCAACTGTGTTACAAGCTTTGCCCGACAGGTTGGTGCATTAAGTCAAAGTGCATTATTGCTATTTGCTATGGTGTTATTATCTTACTGTATGTTACTTTGTCCTGCTTAGTGCAGGTCTAGCCACTGATTCAGAAATCTTTGCAGTGAACTTGAAGTGGCTTGGACAGTATAGGTCTAATTATAAGTCATCTATCGAGAGTAGAGAATATAAAACTGTTTTGGGCTGATGCCTATACAGGTTGAGTATCCCTTATCCAAAATGCTTGGGACCAGAGGTATTTTGGATATCGGATTTTTCCGTATTTTGGAATAATTGCATCCCATAATGAGATATCATGGTGATGGGACCTAAATCTAAGCACAGAATGCATATATGTTACATATACATCTTATACACACAGCCTGAAGTTAATTTTAGCCAATATTTTTGATAACTTTGTGCATTAAACAAAGTGTGTGTACATTCACACAATTAATTTATGTTTTATATACAACTTATACACACAGCATGAAGGTCATTTAATACAATATTTTTAATAACTTTGTGTATTAAACAAAGTTTGTGTACATTGAGCCATCAAAAAACAAAAGTTTCACTATCTCACTCTCACTCAAAAAAGTCCGTATTTCGGAATATTCCGTATTTCGGAATATTTGGATATGGGATACTCAACCTGTATTAAATTTAACCAAAACTAGAGTCCATCTGTACCCATTTCGTAGCCAATACTGCTGTACTCTTGTAGCAGCAGATCCACTGTTGAATTTGACAGTCTGCTGCTGTACTTACAAAAGTACAGTAGATCCCTGTAGGTAAAGTTCTGCACTCTAATGTATTTAGTTTTATAATGCTGTTGCCAGATTAGCCTTAACCTTCACAAAAATCCAATTTACAGTTTCTGAGCTAATGTTCTATCTTCTATGCACTTAGCTTTGCAGTGGCACCATAATATTGATGGAAGCTTTGCACTCACTTCAAAATGTTCCAATACACTTGGCAATAAAATTATAATTTTAGCTATGGCCACAGATTTTCATTGCATTTCTTGCAAAACATCTCTTTATTTTCTAAAATCCAATCATGACCAAATATTTTGATTCTTCGCCTTTAAGTTTGACGCAAGTGATACGAAAATTTGCCAAGCAGCTGGACGAATGGTTGAAAGTTGCCCTCCATGACCTTCCGGAAAATTTACGGAATATTAAATTTGAGCGTAGGTATTGATTTGATTTCTGTTCTTTTGGTTTGTGTGTGTAAGAGAATATGTTGGAATGATCACTGATGAATGCAGTCAAATTAATTTTTAAAGCAGTTAAATGAGTAGGAAATAATTCCTGAATGATCATATATGAAGGCTAAATGATAAATATTTTATTCTGTGTTCCATTATTATTGAGCTGCAGGTCCGTTAAAAAGTAAAGTTTAATAGAGTATTTCCTTCCAATTTCATTACACAGCTGAACTTTAAATATTTAAAATATTGCATTCTGACAAGACTTTAGCATTTGAAACTCCTCTAGGTTCCGTCACATTGGAGCCTATATCAGGTCCCATGATCCCCAATCCATGCAACTTATTCTAACTACTGAATATGCAATTTTGGGGTTCCGGATGAGTAACTAGGTAGAGATACCAGAACCAATGATCAAAACTGGTTGCAAGAAATATATTTGAATTCAATTGATAGTAAGAGGATGTATTTGCAATGTCCTTGCTTGGCTCATCAATCTTGTGCCAGATATGTATGTGGAAGACCAATTCATTTGGTTGTTTTGTGGTCATTCAGAGGAATAGATCATAGCATTTGTGTAGAGCAAGTTTTCCTAAAAAAATTGCAATCTCACTTTACAGTATATTTAATTTTATATGATAAGGAGAAAATGTTGATTAAAATGATTCTTTTTGGATGGTATGATTTGCAAAAAATTGCACCTTAACTCCAAAAGTCCAATATACAGCTTTAAATTGGACTATAAGGTCGGGGTCCAAGCAATATTCCTTCACTCCTATCATTTTCATGCCCCATATTAATGACATTAATACCAGAAGTTCTCCCCTTCTCATCATGGGTGACTTCAATATCCCTAACTGACAGATTCTGGTTCTTCTACCTTCTCTCCTTTTCTTCCTCCCTGACCTTTACTCATTGGCCTTCTTCCCTTTCTCAATTGAGTGGTTATTCATTTTGCCTCATCTTTACCTATCATTGTGATGTCTCTGACTTCACCAACTTCCCTCTTCCTCTCTGTGACCATCACCTCATCTACTATTTCCTATCTCTAACTTGTTCCTTGATCCACTCTTTCAAGATAACCATCACTTGGTTCAACCTTGATGCCCTTGGCCCTGACTTTTTCTGCTCCCCTAGACTCTCACCCATCCTTCATCTTCCTTTATTCCCTGACAAGGTTATTTCCCTCTATACATGTGCCCTTGCTTCTGCCTTTGACTCTTTTGCTTTGGTAGTTGTTTTCAACCTCTGACTATCCTCATCCCAACCCTGGCTTCCTAGACTTAGCCCCATAGAGGTTCCCACACTGTGTAATGGCATTTGAGAAGATCTTGTTTGCTCCCTGACTTCCCTCAATTCAAATTTATGCTCATCTCTTACTGCTTTGCTTTTTCCCTCTACAAACATCAAATCTCTCATCACCTTCCAATCATCCAACCCATGATGTCTTTTGGTACCTTCAACTCCCTCCTCAGTCCTCCCCTCCACTCCTCTTCCCTTAAAGCCCTGAAGTTTGAATCTTTTTTTCCCTCCAAATATCAGAACTATCGCCATGATTTTTCTATCATAATAATTCTCCTGCTCTTCCTTTTCCCACATGTGCTGGCCAACCTACACTTTCCTTCTGTTCTTGGTACCAATCTCTATATGCCTCCTCCCGTTGTGAACTACTCAGATCATTTGGTCTACAATACATTTATTCTGATGATCAAATCTACCCTGACCTTTCCTCTCCGCTGTCTCTCTCATCTCCAACTGTCTATTCCATATATATTCTTCAAAGTCTCAGCATTTTCTTAAACTCAACGTATGTCTACTATTTCACTTTTTGTCTTCTCCCCTTCCAGGACCCGCTTTTCTTTCCACCTCTAACTTACTATTGCCAACACTGTCCTCTATCCTGTCACATAGGGATCATCCTTGGCTCCTTCCTTTCTTTCATCCCCCGCATTCATGCTATCTCTCAATCTTGTTGCTTCCACCTTCACAACATTTCTAAAATTCATCCCTTCTACACCAATGAGGCCACTAAATCCCTTATTCCTGCCCTTGTCATCTCTCGCTTGGAGTATTGTAACCTCCTACTCTCTTGTCTTCTTTTCTCCCATCTCTCCTCTCTTACCTCTATCTTCAATACTGTACCATGTCTTATATTCCTATCTCATTGCTTTAAGTCGTCCTCTACTCTCTTTTAACTCTTTCACTGTATCACCTTTCCTTACAGAACTGAATTTAAACTTCTCACCCTACACTTCAAAGTACTTCATAACTCTTCTTCTTCCTCCATCTCTGACCTCAACTAAATCCTCACTCCCCCCTAACTCTTCCTCTGTCATCTTACCTCATTATCTTTTCCCATTTCCGCATCCAGGATTTCTTCTTAACTGATCCCCTCTGGAACTCACTACCTCTACTTATCAGACTGTCTTACTAAAATGCACCTGTTCCTCAAAGCCTGTCAGCTCAATTCACCTACTTAGCTCTCATCTCTGTGTTCGCCCCTCCCCTTTTTCTCGAGTTCACATCCCAGATAGACCCTACTGTATATCCCTTAATATGTAGACTCTTACGGGCAGGGCCCCATCTCCTCTTGTTTTCTCCATGCACTACCTATGTCCCAAGTGTGCTCCAACTTATGAATGATCATTTATGTTTGCTCATCCCAGGCTTCTGTGTCTTTGGGTTATATGAATTTGTTGCCAGTTATGATGTTACCTTACTTCACTGATTAGTCTATCCTCATATATGTTGTTGTTGTTTTTTGTTTTGTTTTTGTACTTTCTATATAAAAGTGGTTGTTTTAAATGTAATTGTTTCAAAGTAATTGCTGGCACCATGTAAATAAAGGTTAATAACAGCATAATAATACAAATGATTTAGACCAATTTCATTTCAATTCTGCAATAGTGATTGATAACTCATTGCAAAGGCACTTTGAGCTGATATATTATGTCCTATAGCACTTCTAAAAAAAGTGGCATGTTTGGTTAAAATACCGTAAATTTTAAGTTTATTTTTTAAAGAGAGTATGCATAGTAGTATACTCCATTATGGTCCAGTTTATCCAATAGCTTATATAATGCATATATCTCTGTGCCAAAAGTCTTTTAATCTATACACAACAAATAAAAGCAGCAGATTAATACTTTGTCTCTGCGGGTAGACTTTCCTTCCTAACGATGTTCCTGCGTTAGACTAAGCCCATCTCCTGCAAATAAATCCTTCCTCATTGTAAAGCTTTTACACTTTCTCCATTCAGAAAAACTGTTCACCATCATACAGTAATTAAGAAAAAGGATTAGCTGTGGCTCAAGAACAGGAGCTAGGCTATTGTTGTAGCATGTTAATACTCATAAAACAAATATAATAATAGTAATGCTGACTTTTTTTCTTATTATTTTTTATGTTTTAAATAACTATAAAAAGTACCTGATCGTGTTCGCAAAAAGCACTCTTGATCATATGAATTTTTGATAATTATTTTAAATGTTTCTGCTGCTTTCTGATGGAAATACAGTATAAAAATATGGCAGTTGCTAGTAACTTATCTACTTGTGAGTTATATTTTTAAGCTACAGAAACAATGTATAAAAAGAATACAGCAATTGTACTAGTCAGGGGCAGAACCATAGGCGATGGAGGGGGTGCAGTGGCTTAGGAACGTGGAAGTGAGGAAACACAGACAATGTCACGTTTGCTTCCAAAAGCTCGCCCTATCAGCTAGGGAAGGCAACTGGAAACCAATGGTTCTTCACTATTCATGTTTCCGACTTGATGGTGATGGTTTTGCCATTTAATTCCAGGATTGCATTGGTTGTCACCATTTCATGCTGCTTTTCGATGTGTGTTCTCCCATGGTGTAATACACCATGGGCATAAACACTGACCCAGCTGTCAACTCTACAACCACTCAACTGTACCATTGATGGTTTAAACTAAGATGATGGTCACATACCATCAGGAATTTGATTCCAGCCTTCTGATGGCCGAAGAATCTGTTTTCAAAAGGTTCCTCTTGTGAACATTGTATTGGGTGTATGAGATAGACCACACATGCTGAGGAGAGGTTACTGCTAAGCTTTATTGGGAGCAGTAAAGGAGGCCCATGTGACAAGATCAGCATTGCTGGGGTCTATCCAAAGGTTGGTATGGGACCTATCACCCGGTGATGCACTTGTTCATACCGAATGTTAGTAATATCAATAGGCTTTTATAATTTCAGCATGCTGAAGAACAGGGAGTTGTTTATATTAACAGAGGCAAACCTAAAGCCCTTCTCCATCCTAAAGCCCCCTGGTGCTGCTCCATTTGGCCATCTTTCCTTTTGTTTAAACAAAACCAGGTCTGTGTGAAGTTGCAGTGTTGGTGGGGGTGATAGTGGGAGGAGCAATTTCAAGCCACAATCACCAATGGAAAAATAGGCCCGGCGTGCTTCTATAGCGGCGTGCGTCTGTATGTTTTCTTTTAACTGAATGGATGGACCAGTCTAACCTCCTAGGTACTAATTTTTATTACTCTCTTTTCCTACTAGTATCTAAAAGGTTTTCACAAATCCTTCGAAGGCAGACATCATTAAATCATCTGTGCCAGGTGAGTATTCTTCAAAAATGTACTTTTACATAAATGACTGATATTCTGATATATATTGTCTATTTTCAGAACAACAACAAAAATCACCCCAGCCCCTCCTCATGTGGAAACACAGGAGAGCTGCAGCAGCACCCTTAGTTAAGAATAGTGAGATCAACACAAAGTCTATCTGAAAGATACTCACTGCATCTGTTAGGGAATTGAATGGTGTGAATGGGTCATACACCTAGTAGACACATAAAATCTGTGGGCACTGGGTTGCGTGAATGGATCATACACCTAGTAGACACATGAAATCTGTGGGCATTGGATTGTGTGAATGGGTCATACACCTAGTAGGCACATGAAATCTGTGGGCATTGGGTTGTGTGAATGGGTCATACACCTAGTAGGCACATGAAATCTGTGGGCATTGGGTTGCGTGAATGGGTCATACACCTAGTAGACACACGAAATCTGTGGGCAGGGTCGGACTGGCCCACAGAGGTACAGGGGAAACCACGGCTGGGCCCCACTGCCTGGGGGCACTCCTCCTCCTCTAGTGATCAGGTTCCAGACTGTGCACATGAATTAAACATTATACATATGTTACCTTATACTGCACAGGACTATAATGTATTATCTACAGTACATTATACATTATACAGTACATATGTTACCTTATACTGCACAGGACTATAATGTATTATCTACAGTGCATTATACATTATACAGTACATATGTTACCTTATACTGCACAGGACTATAATGTATTATCTACAGTGCATTGCCAATATTTATCTGGTACAGTATCATGCACGCACTAAAAGTATTTGTATATTTGTCAATGGGCCCAGCCCATGCACTCAATAATGGTTAGGCAATCCAATGTAACGGCTGGCCACACCCCCTCTGGAGACTGACCACACCCCTAAACATGGGCCCCTACCACGGCATTCCCCGGTGGGCCCTTCATGCACCATACACATACACATACATGGATCATACACCTAGTAGACACATGAAATCTGTGGGCATTCAGTTGAGTGAATGGATCATACACCTAGCAGACACATGAAATCTGTGGGCATTCGGTTGTGTGAATGGGTCATACACCTAGCAGACACATGAAATCTGTGGACATTGGGTTGAGTGAATGGGTCATACACCTAGTAGACACATGAAATCTGTGGGCATTGGGTTGAGTGAATGGGTCATACACCTAGTAGATGCATGAAATCTGTGGGCATTGGGTTGCGTGAATGGGTCATATACAGCTGAGTGGGAAGTGTTAATTTGGCCTGTTTACATATGGATGGAAAAATGAAGATAATCAGTCCTTAGGGAAAGCCAGTTATTTAAAGCCACAGCAATGTAAGGTCTGACAGGTTGATTCTCTGGAGTATGCAACTTGAGAGTAGCCCACAGTTTGGTTACCAAGGATAAAATTCCACGGTGATCCGGGATTCCTTTCAGACTTCATAGTCATTAACTGCTGGGGGAGTTTCCATGTTGTTATGTGTCATTGTGTTTGTATTTATATTTATTTTATTGTTACAGGTACATTAACTTTATTAAAACGCCTGTGTGGCCTTTCACGTCCTGTTACGCAGCTTTGTGACTTTATTCATACATGTGTCTGTTAAAAAGGGTGTACCAAAGGCGGTTCTGTATTGGGCATAATTGTACTTATAAGGGGTAATTCAGAACTGATCGCTCGCTAGCGTTTTTTGCAGCGCTGCGATCAGGTCAGAACTGCGCATAGATATGCACCGCAATGCACAGGCGCATCACACGGGTACAAAGCGGATTGTTGCTTTGCGATGGGTTTTATGAAGAATCCATTCGCACAATCGATCGCAAGGAGAGTGACAGGAAGAAGGTGTTTGTGGGTGGCAACTGACCGTTTTCAGGGAGTGGTTGGAAAAACGCAGGTGTGTCCAAGCGTTTGCAGGGCAGGTGTCTGACGTCAATTCCAGCCCCGGACAGGCTGAAGTAATCGCAGTGGCTGAGTAAGTTCTGGGCAACTCAGAAACTGCACAAATATTTTTTGTATCGCTCGGCTACACATGCGATCGCACACTTGCACAGCTAAAATACACTCCCCGGTGGGCGGCGACTATGTGAACACAGGACTGCAAAAGAACTCTAGTGAGTGATCAGGTCTGAATTAGGCCCATAATACACTGGGGACTCACCAGTATTTTGCTGCCAACTGTAAACCCACTTTTTATACTTAAAGATATAGTAAAATCTGTGTTTCTTATTTATTTATGTCGTATTGAATTTCTGTGAATTTCAGGCATCGCGGACAGTAATACACAGTGCTGATATCACATTTCAGATGCTGGAAGACTGGAGGAATGTTGACCTTAATAGTATTACCAAACAAAGTCTATATACTATAGAGGACTCCAGAGACGAACACAGGAAACTCATTATCCAGTGTAAGCCATACAGCTCAGTATGTTCTGAATAAACAGACGTTATATCCACTGATCTGTAAGAATGAGATAGATTTTAAAGTGGCAGTCTAATGGTGCCCATACACTTGTGTGATGCCCCGCGACGCGACATCTTGGGGCATCGCACTGGCAGTCATCGCACCTGAACTGCCAAAGTGATTACCATGCGATCATGCGATAGATCACATGGTAATCACGTGATGGGCACATCACCGCTGAGTGGGAGCGGCCTCCGTCCACTCCCGGCGGGTGCCCATCGCACATCGCAGTGCGATATATAGCATGTGTTTTTAAAAACACATGCGATCGCACTGCGATTCGATAAATATTAAGTGCAGCACATACTATCTTGAGACGTGAGATTCGACCGGTGTGCCCGCGCATCGCGTCGAAAGGTACCTAAAATGTGCATACAATCCTTCAATTTCTCTCACAGATGTGGTTGAAATCGAAGGTTACCACCGATTATCTCACAAGTGTATGGGCACCATACGGGTTTTGAAGAGGATAAGAAAGCTTTCGTATCTATGGTGCAAAAGTATTAAGCCTGGAGAAGTGAAACAGACGTGATAAGTGGAAGGTGATAACGCACCAGCCAATCATTCCAGGGTTTGAAAAATGATAGTGGCTGGTGCGTTATCACTTTCCATTATGTTCCTACCCAGCCTACTTGTTATGTTCTGTCATTCCAACACAGCAGCTAAAATGTACTTCCAGTCAGCAGTGTTAGCAATCCTGGAACAATTCCTGTTTGCTCCCTACTGTGTGATCTCTTCATAGCCAATAGGGAGCAACAGCCCTCATTCTACTGGGACCATGCCTGCAAGTGCTTTATCTGACCTGGTCGCACAGGATGCGACCTGTCAGATAAACAGTGTCAGCAGCGGCAGGGAAGATATGACATCATTCATAGTTGGTTTATGCTGGGTTTACATTATAAATGGTTGGAAATAGGGGATATGGTTAGCGAAGGAGGTATTTGCTTGTGGGTGAAGGCCAGAGGCTAGGACCTACTGAACTGACTCCTGTAGAATACTAGAAATCACTTTACATTAATACAATTTAGGGATGAGTATTCTAATCGACTACCAGAAGAGAGTTTGTAGAGAAGCAATTCATCCTGGACCTCACTTGGATTAGAGGATAGCCGGCAAAGGGAACAGAAGGGCAATTGCTTTTTTTCTTCCCTACAATTATACTTAATACTGCACTTGCATTCAGCATTACCCAGACGCTGTAAACAGTGTCGGACTGGGGCAAGAAGGGCCCAACCGGGGAAGTGCAGTAGTAGGGGCCCATGCTTAAGGATGTGGCCAGGCAATAGTGGAGGTGTGGCCAACCACCACAGAGGCCCACCTAACCGTAAGAGAGTGCATGGGCTGGTCCCATAGTCCTGTGCCGTATAAGGTAACATATGTATAATGTATAATTAAAGTACACTAGGATACAGCCTGGAACCTAATCCCTAGAGGAGGAGGTGGGCCCACAGGCAGTGGGGCCTACCGGTGGTTTCCCCTGTTCCCCTGTGGGCCAGTCCGACCCTGGCTGAATATAGCCTCTGTGACCATCTACTAGTTCTCAATGGTCCATCAGATGTCTCCTGAAAACTTTGGTAAAAAAAACGGGAATGGGTCATTTGGTCGACTAGACTTAGGTCGACAGTCATTTGGTTGACCACTATTGGTTGACATGCATTAGATCGACAGGGTCACTAGGTCAACATGGTCATTAGGTCGACATGAACAAGGTCGACATGGAAAAAGGTCAACATGAGGTTTTTTAACTTTTTTTGGTGTCGTTTTCTTCGTAAAACTAACGGGCAACCCCAATTAGTGCACTGTGTGCCCTCGCATGGCTCGCGGCTTTGGGCAAGGTGCCTCGCTGCGCTCGGCACAGGATACCATTCCCAATTGTAGTCCATGTGGATCATAAAGTATGAAAAAGGTCAAAAAAGTGAAACTCATGTCGACCTTTTTCCATGTCGACCTAGTACATGTCTACCTAATGACCATGTCGACCTAATGCATGTCGGCCAATAGTGGTCGACCTAATGACTGTCGACCAAATGACCGTAAGCCAAAAAAACTGTTAATGCCATTAACGAGAAACTCCCAAGCTGAGTGATCTCCTCTACTCTCCTTTCAATAGCAATATTTTACTGTAAACATCTGATGTTGTACCATGGGTCACTTACATGTGCTGGACCCCAGGCAGAATAAGCCTTTCCCTGACTTGAATATAGTTATTTTAAACTGAATAAAATCTTTCTAGTGCTCACAACATAAACATATAATATACCGATTGTCTTTTAAAATGTGTTAAAATCTTTTTCTATGAGTGTTCAGCAAATGTATTACTAAGGTATGGGTTTCAGTCTGAATGGAGCTCAGTTAAAATGTACAATATGGACACTCTGCAGCGTACATGCAGCTTGGACATGCTGTCTGCTTCTCCTTGCACAAATGCACCAGCTAAATGGGCCTGGCTGTCCCTCTGCACATCATGTGTACCGAGGTGTTTTGTGCTACGCATAATAAATGGACGCTAATGACATGGCACACAGTTCAGGTTTAGAAACCTGAAAACTGACCTACTAATGTTTCATCGTTGCAGTGTATCAGGAGTTTGATCATCTGTTAGAAGAACAATCCCCAATTGAATCATACATTGATTGGCTGGATTCCATGGTAGACAGATGTGTCGTAAAAGTAAGTTGACATATTAATTCTATTTAATGTGGTATATTACTATAAGGCAATAATGAAAAAGGATATAGGGCCTAATTCAAGGCTGATTGCAAAACAACATTTTCCTCTAATGGGCAAAACCATGGGGGTCATTCCGAGTTGTTCGCTCGGTAAATTTCTTCGCATCGCAGCGTTTTTCCGCTTAGTGCGCATGCGCAATGTTCGCACTGCGACTGCGCCAAGTAAATTTGCTATGCAGTTAGGAATTTTACTCACGGTTTTTTCTTCGTTCTGGTGATCGTACTGTGATTGACAGGAAGTGGGTGTTTATGGGCGGAAACTGGCCGTTTTATGGGTGTGTGTGAAAAAACGCTACCGTTAAAAACGCGGGAGTGGCTGGAGAAACGGAGTAGTGTCTGGGCGAACGCTGGGTGTGTTTGTGACGTCAAACCGGGAACGACAAGCACTGAACTGATCGCAGATGCCGAGTAAGTTTCGAGTTACTCAGAAACTGCACAGAGATGTCTTATCGCAACATTGCGAATCTTTCGTTCGCAATTTTAAGAAGCTAAGATTCACTCCCAGTAGGCGGCGGCTTAGCATGTGCAAAGCTGCTAAAAGCAGCTTGCGAGCGAACAACTCGGAATGACCCCCCATGTGCACTGCTGGTGGGGCAGATATAACGTGCAGGGAGAGTTAGATTTGGGTGGGTTATTTTGTTTCTGTGCAGGGTAAATACTTGCTGCTTTATTTTTACACTGCAATTTAGATTTCAGGGGCAGATGTATTAAGCCTGGAGAAGTGATAAAGCAGTGATAAAACAGTGATAAGTGCAATGTGATAACGAACCAGCAAATCAGCTCCAATATGTAAATTGACAGTTAGTAGCTGATTGGCTGGTGCGTTATCACCTTGCACTTATCACTGCTTTATCACTTCTCTAGGCTTAATACATCTGCCCCTGAGTTTGAACACATCCGACCCAAGTCTAACACTCTCTGCACCTGTTATATCTGCACCACCTGCAGTGCACATGGTTTTGCCCATTATAGTCAATACAGTTTTCTTACATTGACATCCCCCAGTTGATAAAAGGATGATTTGTAAATGTTTTAAAAATTATGTTCATTATGTTCTATTCCTACGCATTCAGACGTCATGATTACATGTGAATCAAATCTTCTAAAAAAGATAAGTGAAGTTGCCCATAGCAACCAATAAGCTATCATTTTATAGAATGTATTATACAAATGATTTGCTATGGGCAAATTCTCCCCTTCACCTTTTTAGGTTGCTATATCATCCCCATAGTCCCTGCATGCTGTGCTGAACATCTCTTATTGGTGGTCATTCCGATTTGTTCGCTAGCTGTTTTCGGTCGCAGCGCAGCGATCAGGCAAAAAAACAGCACTTCTGCGCATGCGTATGCGGCGCAATGCGCACGCGCGACGTACTTTCACAACAGCCGAAGTAGTTTCACACAAGGTCTAGCGACGCTTTTCAGTCACACTGCTCGCCGCAGAGTGATTGACATGAAGTGGGCGTTTCTAGGAGGTAACTGACCGTTTTCGGGGAGAGTGTGGAAAAATGCAGGCGTGTCAGATACAAACGCAGGCGTGCCGCAGGAAACGCAGGCGTGGCTGGCCGAACGCAGGGCGTGTTCGTGACGTCAATACAGGAACTAAATTGTCTGAAGTGACCGCAAGGTAGGAGTAGGTCTCGAGCTGGTCAGAAACTGCACAATCTTTTTTTGTAGCAGCGCTGCGATCCTTTCGTTCGCACTTCTGCTAAGCTAATATACATTCCCAGAGGGTGGCGGCTTAGCGTTTGCACGGCTGCTATAAGCAGCTAGTGAGCGAACAACTCGGAATGAGGGCCATTGTTCTGTGGGTTCTATTGACTGCAGATAAACAGGCACAGGAAATAAGTCTGAAAACATACTACTTCCATGTATAAAGCTCACGTATGAACATGTTGTATTACAGTGGTCGCACACACACATATTTAGATCTGGTCACCAGACATATAATTAAGCCTAATTGGACAGATCTGACCATCTGATCAGCCAGCTCACATTAAACGCTGATGGCATTTTTGACTTTTAAAAACCAGTCATCAGTAATATCTGGTGGAGCCCCATACTGTATGCAATAATTGTGCAGCTTAAACTGGACAATAAAATCATATACAGTATGTCCCAAGCTGTGCCTTTCAAGCTATTGTTTGAACCACATAAATGGGAATGTAGCACAGAACAGCCACCAAATTAAAAAGAACACAGCAAATTTGTATTTTCTACTGTTCACTAAAAAGCACTTTCTTCAACTCGAGCCTTAATAGTCTTGTATAGTGGACATTGTACAAATAACATTAGGATGTGGGGGGATTTGGAATCCATGGACTGTACTAAGAGGTTGGTCACATAACTACATCCCATCCTAAGTGATAGTGGCCCTCATTCCGAGTTGTTCGCTCTGTAATTTTCTTCGCATCCCAGCGATTTTCCGCTAATTGCGCATGCGCAATGTTCGCACTGCGACTGCGCCAAGTAAATTTACTAAGAAGTTTGGTATTTTACTCACGGCATTACGAGGTTTTTTCTTCGTTCTGGTGATCGGAATGTGATTGACAGGAAGTGGGTGTTTCTGGGCGGAAACTGGCTGTTTTATGGGAGTGTGTGAAAAAACGCTACCGTTTCTGGGAAAAACGCGGGAGTGGCTGGAGAAACGGGGGAGTGTCTGGGCGAACGCTGGGTGTGTTTGTGACATCAAACCAGGAACGAAACTGACTGAACTGATCGCAGTGGCAGAGTAAGTCTTGCGCTGCTCAGAAACTGCAAAGAAATTTCTATTCGCAATTTTGAGAATCTTTTGTTCGCAATTTTGCTAAGCTAAGATTCACTCCCAGTAGGCGGCGGCTTAGCGTGTGCAATGCTGCTAAAAGCAGCTTGCGAGCGAACAACTGAGGGCCAGTATTTCTTGATTTATGTTTGGTGATGCACAATTAGGTAAAAAAAAAATAGTTCATATAAAGTGGAGGTGCTTATTGTAATTATACCTGTACGAGAGATACACCTGCCTTTGCTTGCTGTACGTTACATTTGTTTACTATTCTAGGTAGCATCCAAAAAACCCGGCTTATTGAAGAGGGTGGCACAACAGTTCCTCTTGATCTGGTCTTGCTTTGGTACAAGAGTCATTCGGGATATGACGTTACACAGTGCGCCAAGTTTTGGTATGTTAGTAATTCCTCCAGTGGCTGTTTCTATAATATATAGTGGTATGTAGCATATCAATATTACTACAAAGGAAAACCTCTGATATTTCTATATATATATATATAAAAAGAAACATATTTTGAACAAGGTGTAATTAATCCACACCTTTCCATGTTTAGCCTGGGTTCTGGATGATAGGTCGTCAGTCAGTAGGTCGACGGTCAATAGGTAGACCCCATATGGACGACAAGCACAAAAGGTCGACATGGTCAAAAGGTCAACACGTAAAAGGTCGACAGTGCTTAAGGTTGAACAGCACAAAAGGTCGACAGGTTCAAATGGTCGACGTGAAAATTGTAGATACACATATGTTCACGTAAGTTTTGGGGGGTTTTGTTGTTCCCCCCCCCCCCAATTTTATCATCACTTACCATCCATGTGGACTACAATTGGGAATAGTAACCTGTGCCGAGCGCAGCGGTAGCAGAGCGGAGGCACCTTGCCCAAAGCGTGGCGAGCGAAGCGGCACAATAATTGGGGTCACATGTGGTTTAACATAGAGAGTGACACCCAGAAAAGAGATAAAAAATGTGTCGACCTGTTTTGTGTCGACCTATTGACTTTCTACCTAATTCTGGTCATCCCAGTGATCCACACTCGTTTTGCCTAGCCAATCCAATAAATGAAATATGATTATTATAGATGACATCTGTATTACTAAAAAGTAAAAAGCAACTTCTTTATAGAACATACAGTACAGACCTTTATATATGTTATCTAGAAACTGGTAGCGATTGGCAACTTTTCCACTTGTACTCAGAACATTTGATGCATTTCCCCCCTGAAACGCAGGGATTCACAAACCTAGAAATCATCCACTGCTGGACCATGCACCCAATCCTCCTCCTAGTTCCCACCTCCATAGTTGTCATTGGCATTGGGTGCTCGTATTGAATACTTAGTCAAAAGATGGACAAATATGACTATATATAGTAGAAAAAAATAAGTATAAATGATAGTATGATATGTTTAATAAGACTCTAGTAATTACAGAGCATCAACCGTCAATAGACAGTAGACGTAACTTGCAAAGCGTACTGAATGTCCACCGCTAAGTAACCTGATAGTCTGCCCAGCACCCTTCGAGGTGCACACCTATAATCCGCTTTCTGGAAATGGCTCCTGGTGGGAGTGGTATAGATGATCTACAGCAGTTAGATAGACAGTCATAAGATCAACCCCATATGGTCAACGTGCATTGGATCGACAGGGTCAAAAGGTTGACATGGAAAAGGAAGACAGTAGAAAAGATCGACAGGTAAAAAGATCAACAGGGTGAAAAGGTCAACACGGAAAAGGTTGACACAAGCTTTTTTTTTTTTTTTTGCGTTATCCTTTTCCAGGGGCGGAACTCCCGGAGACAGCGGAGTCCGTTGCCGCCGGGCTCCTGGCCCTGAAGGGGGCACGGCAACTGCTCCGTTGTCCCCCGTCCGTCCACACATGATTCATAGTGCAGCAGCCGTTGCTAGAGGAGCCGACGAGCGAGCGCAACGCCTATCAACATCAGCGGCGCTCGCTCCTCCTCTCTGTGCTCTCTGCTGCTGTGCTCTGGCCTGGGTCGCGGGTATCACGTGATATCCTTCTGCGACCCAGAGCCGCCGCCCGCCAGGACACGTACTGTAGCAGCAGCAGCCGCCGCCAGGAGAGAGTCTGCAGTGCGGGAAAGTGAGGCTGTTCCAGGCAGGAGCGTGGACTCCTGAAAACTGAACCCTATGTAAGTGTAAGCCCTTTTGGGAGAGGGGGAACATGTGAGGGGGAAGACAGAACACCTGCTGCTGTCACGGCTCAAGTCACAGGGTCGTTTAACTAAGCCTAAGCCTGGCCCTGCCTACCCTCTCTCCTGTCACCATTGTCCTGTACCTGTCACCTCTGTGCTGGGCTATCACTCCTGTCCTGTCTCTGTCACCCTGTCCTTTCCCATCCCTGTCACCTCTGTGCTGGCCCTGCCTCCCCTCTCTCCTGTCACCCTGTCTTGTCCTTGTCACCGCTTACCGGCCCTGTCATCTCTCTCAGCTGACACTTCTGTTCTGTCCCTGTCCCCTCTGTCCAGTCCCTGTCACCCCTCTTTCCTACCCCTGTACTGTCCCATCCCTGCCACCTCTGTGCTGGCCCTGTCTCCCCTCTTTTTTGTCACTATCACCCCTGTCCTGTCCTTGTCACCTCTGTACTGCTGGCCTTGTCATCTCTCTCTGCTGACCCTTCCGTTCTGTCCCCTCTGTCCAGTCCCTGCCACCCCTGTCCCTGCTAACTCTGTCCTGTCCCTGTTAACCCTCTCTCCTATCCCTTCAGTTCTGTCCTGGTACCTCTGTCCTGGTTCTGCCCATGTCACCCCTTTCCTGTCCTGTCCCCTTCCCCTCTGTCCTGGTCCTGTTACCTATGTCCTGGTCCTATCACCTCTCTCTTGTCCCTGTCACCTCTATCTTGGTCCTGTCATTTTTGTTCTTCCCCACTGGACTGTCCCTGTCATCGCTGTATTGGCCCTGTCACCTCTGTCCTGTCCCTGACACCCTTCTCTCCTGTCCCCTCTATTCTGTCATGGCTCTGTCATCCCTGTACTCTCCCTGTCCCCTCTGCCGTGGTCCTGTCACCCATCTTTCCTGGCTCTCTGTTCTGTCCTGGTCCTGTCACCTCTGTCCTGTGCCTGTCCCTTCTGTCTTAGTCTGTCCTGGCCCCACTGGACTTTCCCTTTCATCTCAGTACTGTTCCTGACACCTCTGTCCTGGCACTTTTTTCGAGGGTTGGGGGCACCAAACTGTAACTTGCCTCCGGGCGACGGGGATGAACTTACGCCACTGTCCTTTTCTATTTTTCATCATATGTGACTACCGTTATTGCAAACGTACACCCTTGTGGGCTCACTTCACTCCCCACACTTCGGACAAGGTGCCTCGTTCTGCTACGGCTGCATTCAACACAGATTACTAATCCCAATCATAGTCAAAGTGGATGGTAAATCAAGCAAAAGTTTAAAAATATTTGAACCCCCCCCCCCCCAAATAAAAACTTGTGTCGATCATTGCCATGTCGACACTTTGAATCTGTCAACTTTAAGCACGTCTTCATTTTACCTGTTGACCTTTTGACCATGTCGACCATATGGGGTTGACCTATTGACTGTCTATGTAGACACTGTCTATATATTGGAAATTGCTCCTGACACTAGATGTCTGCTTATGTTTCTGTAAATGTGGAAAAATCTGGGCAAATATCTCCTAGTTTATAACTAGTCCTTTTAATAAAATAAACTGCAGAGCAAGTAATGCCTCTGAAAAAGCACCCTCTCTAATCCTTATTTTAATCATCTCAGTCCTCAAAATAAAGGCTCTGTTTTTGCAAGGATACGGTCCTTAGGTTGACCTAACTTAGGTCGAGAGTCATTAGGTCGACCAATATTGGTCGACATGGGCCTAAGGTTGACATGGGCATTATGTCGACATGGCAAAGGTCGACACATAAAAGGTCGACATCGGTTTTTCACATTTTTTCACTTTTTTGAACTTTTTCATACTTTACGATCCACGTGGACTATGATTAGGAATAGTAACCTTGCCCAAAGCATGACGAGCGAAGCGAGCCATGTGAGGGGACACGGTACACTATTTGGGGTTCCCGGTCACTTTATGAACAAAACGACACAAGAAAAAAACCTGGAAAAAAATATTTCAACCTTTTGCCATGTCGACCTTTTCCACATCGACCTTATGTCCATGTCGACCTTTTCCAGGAGTCAACCTACTGCCTATCGACCATTAGTGGTCAATCTAATGAGTGTCGACCTAAATAGGGTCGATCCAACAAACACATTCCAGTATTGCACAGCTCCAGAAAATTAGACACACTTACCAAGAAAATGTATTAGTTCACCCAACTCCCCCTATTGGCTGCTAACAGGGTCGGACTGGCCCACAGTGGAACAGGAGAAACCACCGGTGGGCCCCACTGCCTGTTGGCCCTCCTCCTCCTCTAGGGATCAGGTTCCAGACTCTATCCTAGTGCACTTTAATTATGTATTATACTTATGTTACATTATACTTCACAAGAATATGGTTTATTATATATTTACCAAGGGGTACAGAACATGTACTCTGTAATAGTTAGCTATACCTCTGTGGTGGCTGACCATGCCCCAGTGCAGCCTGGCCACACCCTTAAGCATGGGCCCCTACAACAGCATCCCCCGGTGGGCCCTTCATGCCCCAGTCCGACACTGGCTGCTACATACAGTACTTCTCCTCCTCTGCAAAAAATGATGCCATTTTGCACCACAAACCTATGCATCTTGCTGTAAAATGAAGAGCCCCACAGCAGATTGAGCACATGGTATTGCATCTGAATCACTTGCTTCATTGAGAATTTCTACTGCACTTTTTTGGGTTGAAGCAGCATTCAAGAAAATTCAGCCTTAAATTTCACTTGATGTCAAGATGTCAAAGACTAGACTAGAAAGTTTAGGTATGCAGCGTCTCAGTGATGTCACTACTTCTCATGAAATTAAAAGGCTGCATTCCCATTAATTGATTGTTCAGCCCACAAAATTGCTGCCTCCGCTATGTTTACATGTCGGGCCAAGTTTGGCAGTCGTGACGTTTTTTTTAAAAGGGCAATCGCTTACAAGGCTAAACCATCCCTTGTAAGTGATTGCCGCCTTAAAATTTTTTCCGAGTTTTGCCGGCATCCCGCACGGCCGCCGAACGCGACTGTCATTACATACTGCCCGACATTTGCTCTGTTATTACTCTTTTACCAAACATTGTGATGTTGTAGGGTCTAATTAACATCTATGATATTGTGCTCCTACCAGGTTCCTTCCACCTCATTCACCTCATGTTTGATGACTACGTCCTGTACTTGTTGGAATCGTTACACTGTCAGGAGAGAGCTAATGAGCTCATGAGGGCAATGAAAGGAGAAGCTCACAGTGGTAAGTTTGTTAACAAATTATTACCAAGAAATAAATGCATTCTAGTTATTTTATTTAAGCAGCAATCCCATGAAATTTAGATGTGTTTGAGATATCTATCTTTCGACCGATCTATCTATCTATCTATCTATCTATCTATCTATCTATCTATCTATCTATCTACTATCTATCTATCTATCTATCTATCTATCTATCTATCTATCTATCTATCTATCTATCTATCTATTTAAATTACTGTGGCAAGATATAAGAATCTGGGTATTTATCATTCATCATTGGTTTGTTTCTTGAGTCTGCTATTGTTATGTTATTCTGCTCAGGGTCATGGACTACCATGGCAACAACAGTCACATGGCACATTGGGGGTCATTCCGAGTTGTTTGCTAGCTGCTTTTGTTCGCTGTGCAGCGATCAGGAAAAAATACGGCACTTATGCGCATGCGTATGCGGCGCAATGCGCACGCGCGTCGTACTATTGCACCAAACGATGTAGTTTCACACAAGGTCTAGCGAAGCTTTTCAGTCGCACTGCTGGCCGCAGAGTGATTGACATGAAGTGGACGCTTCTGGGTGTCAACTGACCGTTTTCAGGGAGTGTTCGGAAAAATGCAGGCGTGGCTGGGCAAACTCAGGGCGTGTTCGTAACGTCAAAACAGGAAAAATGCAGGCGTGGCTGGGCGAACTCAGGGCGTGTTCGTGACGTCAAAACAGGAACTGAATGGTCTGAACTTAGTCATCGCAAGCGCTGAGTAGGTTTTGAGCTACTCTGAAACTGCACAAAAAAACTTTGTAGCTGCTCTGCGATCCTTTCGTTCGCACTTCTGCTAAGCTAAAATACACTCCCAGTGGGAGGCGGCATAGCGTTTGCACGGCTGCTAAAAACTGCTAGCAAGTGAACAACTCGGAATGACCACCATTATGCAGTCAGCAGAGAGGTTCTTGAGCCCTCTAGTCTGCTATGTTAGGGCAGCACAGATGGTGTAATGGTTAGCATTACTGACTCACAACACTGAGGTCATAGTTTTGATTCCCACCACGGCCCTCTGTGGAGTTTGGAATTCTCCCCGTACTTGCGTGGGTTTCCAATCACAATCCAAAAATTTACTGGTAGGTTAATTGTCTCCCAACAAAAAATGAACCCTAGTATGAATGTGTGTGCATGTATATGTGTGTGCATGTATATGTGGTAGGGAACTTAGATTGTAAGCTCCACTGGGGCAGGGACTGATGTGAATGGCAAAATATCCTCTATAAATTCCCGCGGAATTTGTGTGTGCTATAGAAATAACTGGTAATAATGTGTACTGTAAAATACTCCTCTTCTGTCTTCACATGACATGCTGAAAGCTGTGAGTCTGTGTGCTTGACTGGCAGCCATATTTTTGTAACCTCCAGAAATTTTTTGTAAGAAGATACTAATTTATAGAATGGGGTATGATAGTGTGATTTACAAAAAATAACATACTTGTATCCTTGCCCCCATAATGTAACGCCGCAAATCACAACATTACATCATAGATAGGGTCCTGGCCCTCCCCAAATCTTCCTGAGACTAGATATGGAAAGTGGATAAGTATTACTTTTGTGAATATATTCCTGCATCCTATTTATTATTGTGGTTTCACATGTCCCTGTTTGTTGACTGTTCTAACCATGGTCACTGGTACTGAGCATGACACCCTAGAATCAGCTAGCTTGTGTTGAAAGACATAATAAATGAGAACGCTAACAATTCTTTAGCTTATTCAAATTGTATACAATATACTAGCTCTTCACTCTCTAAACTGTTTACTTGGCAGCAGATTTTTTTTATGGTTTTATTATCGAGTACAATTTTTCCATGCATTCATACCTAAAGAATTAATACATTAGGGCATATTTACCAATTATGGGGTTTTAGAACCAATAAATGAAATTTCATATTGCTGCTTTTCTTGGCAATAAGAAATTAAGTTTTATACCTGCAAGTATAGGGACTCCAGAATGATCCGGTCCCTGAGATGTGTTCAGAGGGAAGTGACCGCTTCTACTGACCATGCAGTCTCCTGGTCATTTTTGCAAAGTGTAGCCCATAGGCTACAATGGGCTAATGTATTCTTCAAATGGTGTTAGCTTCCGGGGCCAAACTAACTTGGTAGATTGGCTTCGGCTGCTATCGGAAATGGAGGGACCTCAGCAGATATTGGAGATATCAGCTGTGATCCCTCCATGGTACCAGTGTTGGACTGGGGCATGAAGGGCCCACCGGGTAAACGCAGTGGTAGGGGTACATCTTTAGGGGTGTGGTCAGTCTTCAGAGGGGGCGTGGCCATCCACCACAGAGGCTTGGCTAACCATTAGAGAGTGCATGGTCTGGGCCCCTTGATAAATACATATAGCAAATACTGATAGTGCATACATGATAATGTATCAGATTGATAATAGCAATGCACTGTACAGAATACACCATAGTCCTGTGCACTATAATGTAACATATGTTTAATGTATAATTCAAGTGCACAATCTGGAACCTGATCCCTAGAGGAGGAGGTGGGCCCTCAGGCAGTGGTGCTCACTGAGGGTTTCCCCTGTACCCCGGTGGGCCAGTCCAACCCTGCAAGGTACATTTGGGAATACTTAATATTTGTGGGTATACCCCTAATAACGGGTGTTCTCAGGGAATGTCCTGCAAAAAGTTTTTGATACATAGGCAACATTATATTTAAAGCCAGATTAATAGGAAAAATGTTTTCTCAAGCTTATCAGCTGCATGAAGACAGAACAATTTGTAGCCAATCCAATCATCAGAATGCTCAAAGCAGAACAGAATATTTCAAAAGATTAAACTTCTTATTAAGCATAGCCATCGGGCATTTAACCATTGATGGTCATCATCGATGGTACCATTGGTGGTTAACTTTGATTGTATAAAATCATCTACAGAGGAACCATCAATGGTTTTACCCACTTATGTCATTCTTGTTTTATAACTCACTGGGCTGTGGGCCAATCAGAGCCTGGGCTCCATGTCCTAGTACCAAGTAGGAAAAATAAAACATTGGGACGCTTTGTACCATAGATGTTGGAGAACTGTTGGATCTATGCCATTGATGGCAAAACCATCTACCATTGGTGGTTAACTATTCATGGTTTCTAACCCTTGATGGTTGATGGCCAACCCTTCTTCTTATATGGGAGGCAGTGATCTGTCCATCTAAGTGATTGCCAGTGAGGGCAGTGTCATAGTATAATGAGTCGGGCACAGACAAGTTAGGAGCCATAGATTTACTTAGAGTGTGAAAGGACCAGAGTACTCGTCAGGTTCCTATCACACCAATGCAGGAAGATTACAGTGTCATATGCACCTTTATATGAAATACAGTATCTACATTTTTTTTTTTTTATTACATACTTTTCATTCTCCTCAGAGGATGCAGAAGAAATTATACTGGTGGAGCCGGCAATTTCTACACCCTCTCCCATACCCTTCTCGCCAGCTACTTCTTCAGCATCTGTTGAAATCTCATCAGTGACGTCCCCTGGTGGCACCCAGTCTCCTGAGAGTGGTGCTTTGGTGACAACAGGTAGGAGAGTTATTACCGTATAAATGGAGCTACAGAATATCAGCTTCTGAATACATTATGTATTTGTATCTTATGGCAGCTTCTCCCCTTCATTTAAGCATTTTTTGACAGAATGCGTCATAACTGACCTATATTTCATGAATAAATATTTAGATAAACTGTACATCGTACTTGTCACCTACACCCTGTGAAGTCTAACACATGCATTGTACATATCTGTCTGTCTATCACCTTCAGCACTGAAGTAACATCTATAATTTGCATACTATAAAATGATACAGAGCTGCTGATTGGTTGATGGGGAAATGTATCCACTGGCTCACTTCTCCGTTCTTATCACTGCTTAGTAAATGTACCACTAAAACTGGTTAATGTCTTTAGTGCCCTGTCTCACTCCACTGTCTATAGTTATAGATTCCAACTTACTTTTTGGAAAAGTTGGACACCGTTATAATACACAATATGACAGGTAGGGGCACGGTGCTGTTTTGAACTTTAGAATATACAACGTAAATGACCATTTACGAGAATTAGATTTCTTTCATTGTCTTGGGACTTTCCCTTGGGCAAAAGGCTTCTGCTTTACATTCCACTGATGCCTTTATTGTTGAGTGAGCTGTTTATAGAGCAGTGTGATGTATGCCTTTCTGGTCAATGGCTGGCCCACAGCTTATGATGGGACAATGTTGCACACATTACAAATGCATACAGCTTCTACTTAGGCCATCTATCTTGCTGGCTTCCAAAAGAGCCTACACTTTACTGCCTGGAACTTTCGTGCTGTTCTCACACCCAGCAGCCTATTTGTTTGCATTCTCTCAGCAAGTTTACCCAGCAGTGAAATGTTTAAGAGCTTGCCATGATTACTGGTCTGCAGTGCAAACACGGCAAAAAGCAACAAATTCCAGATAGAAAAAATTGTGTTAGTACACTCTAAAAAGGCCACTCTGCCCCCAAGAAGACAGTTTAACCTTTAAATCCATGATTTGGATTTAACGATGTGTTTACTAGTTTTCAATATGACCACATTATTGTATTGTGCAGAGAAAAGAAAAGTTAAATAAAGCAGTTTCATGAAAAGTTAAATAAAGCAGTTTCATGAAAAGTTAAATAAAGCAGTTTCATGAAAAGTTAAATAAAGCAGTTTCATGAAGAAACTAAAACATATCTACATTGCCAGTAGTTTACGGACAATTAAATACATAAAAATGCATACATTTATTTGCGTAGGTGCTTTAATCCTTATAAGGAAAGTTATAATCACCACAACATTTACCCCTGTCTGCCTGCCCCTCCCATTTAGAATGTAAGCTCTCACGAGCAGTGCCCTCTTCCCTCATGTGCTTATCCTTTTCTTACTTTATTAATTTTCGACTGCACCAAATCCAGCAGGTTTTTTTCCACCTTGATGCTTATTTCAGTGTCATCTGCTGATGCGGTTATGGTTATTTACCCTGTACTTGTCCTATATTGTCTTCAACTGTGAGTCACTGATTTCCTGTTTTGATTATTTGTTTATGTCCTCTGAGTTGCGGAACCCTTGTGGTGCCATATAAATAAAGGCTAATAATAATAATTTGTCACATTATGATTTATTGTTTAAACATAGTGTAACATAACATCCCTGCATAGTAGCTGGCTCTTATCTACAAGTTTTAGAGAACTTGTTTATTACACAGCCCAACACGTGTTTTGGTGCCAAGGATTTTTGAGCTGATTTTATGTATATTTGGTGTGCTGATTACAAATATAACATACATTTTTGCCTATCAGCTCTAATTTTTGAGATATAAACATTGTCTGATTTGTGTTACCCTATTTCATACTAGGCCTATGATTCACATAATAAAACACAAAATGTTAAAAAACAGTCTAAAAATATTTTCGAGAATATTTTAGTGACATCACTAAAACTAACATTACAGTAACACTATAGTGACTCAAATAACACATTTTTAATAAAATGAAACCATAAAAGAAAAGAAAATTAGTTTAGGAAGCTTCTTCTGTGGGACATTCTTGAATGGACTTTGGGCCTAATTCAAATCTGATCGCAGCAGCAAATTTGTTAGCTAATGGACAAAACCACGTGCACTGCAGGGGGGGGGGGGGGGGGCAGATATAACATGTGCAGAGAGAGTTAGATTTGGGTGGGGTGTGTTCAAACTGAAATCTAAATTGCAGTGTAAAAATAAAACAGGCAGTATTTACTCTGCACAGAAACAATATAACCCACCCAAATGTAACTCTCTCTGCAAATGTTATATCTGCCCCTCCCCCCCTGCAGTGCACATGGTTTTGCCCATTAGCTAACAAATTTCAGGCAGTACGGATGGTGTAATGGTTAGCATTACTGCCTCACAGCACTCATTAGACAACCCTAATTTCTGCTATCAAGCAGAAATTGTGGTGATATCGCAATTTCTGCATGAACGGGGATAGCGGCGGTATATATTTTTTCATATTTCAGAAAGTGCAGTAGACCCATATACGAATAATGGGTGGTCTTCAGTTTGCCGGCTGTTGGGATCCCAGCGCACAGTATACCGGGACCGGAATCCCGACAGCCGGCATACCGACACCTTTTCTCCCTCTTGGGGGTCCACGATCCCCCTGGAGGGAGAATAGATAGCGTGACGCCGCCACCATGCCCGCAGTGTGGTGAGCGCAGCTAGCCTGCAAGGGGCTCATTTGCACTCGCCCAGCTGTCGGTATGCCGGCGGTCGGGATTCCGGCGCCGGTATGCTGGCCGCCGTGAGCCCGGCCGCCGGCATACCCTACTACACCCAATAATAATATGTGCAGGTGAAATACATTTTTAGTATTGCTTTTGGAATGGCCCCAGTGACCTGTTATGCTAGGTACAGTAAAGAGGTGACTTTAGAATTACTTTATTAAAATAAAATGTGATGTAACAATAACAGGAGATCTGTGAGTGATGCAAAATACATCAGTTGTTTTGTTACTTTGGGATTATTGTGCGGGTGTAGTATGGTTTGCCGGCGGTCGGGGGCCTGGCGACCAGCATACCGGCGCCGCAATCCCGACCACCGGCATACCAACAGCTCGGCGAACGCAAATGAGCCCCTTGCGGGCTCGCTGCGCTCGCCATGCTGCGGGCACGGTGGCGCGCTATGCGGGCACGGTGGTGCGCTATGCGGGCACGGTGGCGCGCTATGCGGGCATGGTGGCGCGCTATGCGTGCCACGCTATTTATTCTCCCTCCAGGGGGGTCGTGGACTTCCAAGAGGGAGAAAAGATGTCGGTATGCCTGCGGCAACCTGAAGACCACCCTTATTGGGCAACTCCTCTATTTGCCAAACACCAGAACGGTACAGCACTAATGTGGTGTCATAAGGAAACTAGGTTGCCAACTTTTTTCCTTTATATCATATGTTAATATAATAAATGTTACATTACGATGTACCAAAAACTCCCTGCTGAATTCTTTTAATTTACATTTACATTTTTAATTGCCTCTGTGACTGTTTTATTTTGCTGGGTAACATGTAGAGAAGTCAGTGCCTGTGCACAGAAGCCGAAAGTGCTCTCCTTTATTTTTGATCTCTCTGTGATGTTTGGTACAACATTGTCATTGTGTTCTACGGATTATCCAACCGTGATCAGATACTGGGAATTGCTGCTTTCTTTGGAGGTCTGTCATGCACACCGGTATCACAGACTGTTCTGGTTGGCCGTATATATATAAGTCTGTAAAGGAATGCAAATGATAGCTCTTATTGCGCCCATTGTTTGACATTTTTCACATTTCTCCCCTGCTCATTTACATAAACAAATACTAATGAGCTGCTTGCTGGGTGGTCCACAGTGCAAAATCTTTCCTGCAGAAAAATCCCTGAACAATAGGCCTTCACTAGATGCTGGGGATGCTCCGTCCTGGCCAGGTTCCACAAAGTACTTGGAAGCTTCATTTTTATCCTTTGTCAAATGCTTCCACAGGAAAAATACCAGATACATGTTTATCAATGGAAAACATTATTTTTTTATATTGATCTATAACTTATACCCCTTTTCCACTAGCTCCTTAAAACACGGGTAAATGCGCGGGGGCGCGCATTTACCCGTGTTTTTCCCTAGTGGTAAAGGGTCCCCCTGCAAATTTACGGATCAATTGATCCAGGAATCCTACCCGGGTAGCTAGCGGGGTTGAACACGTGTTCAACCCGGCTAGCTGTCTAGTGTGAACGGGAGCCGTGTCGAGGTGACACAGCTCCCGTTCACAGTGTATGGGAGGGCGGCGCTGGGAGATCATGTGATCTCCCAGCGCCGCCCCTGCCGCGTCACTAGCAGCGTCACCAACCCGGCAATATGCCGGGTTGGGGAGCGCTGTCTGAAAGGGGTTGTTGCACGTGTCGCAGCCATGTCAGGCGACACGGCTGCGACCCGTGCTACTAGTGGAAAAGGGGTATCAGTTTCTCACGTGCACTAGTCTTACGTAATAATTAGCACGGACGGTGTAATGGTTAGCATTACTGCCGTACAGTACTGAAGTCATGGGTTCAATTCCCACCATGGCCCTAAATATGTGGAGTTTGTATATTCTCCCTGTGCTTGCGTGGGTTTCCTCTGGGTGCTCCGGTTTCCTCCCACATTTAAAAAAATATACTGGTATTGGCTCCCAACTATATTAACCCTAGAGTGGGTGTACATGTGGTAAGGAATATAGATTGTAAGCTCCACTGGGGCAGGGACTGATGTGATTGGGCAAATATTTTATGTAAAGCGCTTCGGAATATGTGTGCGCTATATAATTAACTGGTAGTAATAATAATAATAATAATCTGATTTTGATCAGTGTCTTTTTATGTAAGGCTTGGATTAAAAAGTGTTTTTATATTTGATTCAAATAATTATGCCAATCCATAATGGAGTGATAGATGTCAGCCACCTTACTATGGACCTGATTCAGCGTCGTTCGCTACTGCGTTGCAATCGCATTTTGATGATTGCTGGGCCAGTGCGCACACGCAGTGATTGACAGAGGCATTCGCAGAGCGGTTGGGGGCAGCGATGCGGTGTTGCGGGGTCATAGTGTCGAAAACGCGGGCGATCCAGGACTTTTGTGGGGGATGGCCACGTGATGTCACACGCGACCACTGCGCCGGGAAAGATGGCGCCGGGGCACCTGCATACACAGCCTGGCTAAGAATACATGGGGCTACCAGTATTTCATGATGTCTGCATTGCGTTCGCATTATAAATGCAAACACAATGCAGGGCAGTCCTTCACATGCTGGACGGCCTTGCCGTAGTGTGGGCCGTCCCCAGCATGCGATTGTAAGCAGTTGCAGATTTGCTATTTTAGTAAAACTGCAACTGAAGCTGAATAAGGTTCTAGGTATTGTTATTCTCATTTGACTTTACACTCTAATATTAACACCTATTTGTAATTAATCAGATCAAGTCACTAACAGTAACTACATGTCCGAGCTACAGTATGCTACTTCTTCTTCTCAAATACTAACAATAGCACCATTCAAAATAGCTTGTGTGTGTTCAGTGTTATTAATAGGTGAGGTAGAAAATGTGCTCTGAGGCAGGGGCGGATCTAGATGTTTTTTATAGGGGGCGGTGAGCTTCCGGACATGGAGGAGGCTGCTAATGCTGCTGCCGGTGATGATCGTGAACTGAGTCTGGCAGCAGTATATAGGGTGTGCCCAGTGGTGCTGCCGGTGCTGATAATGCTGTGGTGTAGTGTGCGCCTCTCCCGGCGGAGGTACCTGTCCCCGGCCGGGAAGCACTACTGGCAGGACACAGATTTATTCTGGCAGGCCAAGTACTGCTCGGTCTGCGGATGTGTGCAGATGAGCCGTGCGTGTGGGCGGCCAACAGGCGCTTCTCCTGCAAGGACGGGCTGGGATACCATGATGGAGATGGAGCTACTGGCCTGAGTCATAATCACTGGGTCTGGGAAAATGTTTATGACTATGTTAGGGCATACTTGCCTACCTGACCCTCTCCATAAACCTCATATAGTCTGAGGATTGTCCGTAACATAAACCATAACATCTTAACACTTAATTATAATAAATAAAGACACGGAGACTTGAATTTGGCAGAAAATGTTAGCTATTTATTTAAGTGAACCATTAACTGTGGATAATTAAACTAAAGTATGGTGGCCAGAAAGAACGGCTAAAACAACCCTATCCCATAAACAAACTATCTTATAAAAAACTGGCGTAAACCTTCCAACAAACAATAGGTATCCGCTCAACCTCCATCCTGACTACCCACCCGTGAAGGTGATGAGGCTGCCACCCGAGAAGGCGGTCCAGCAGATGTAAAACCAGTCAGCGAAGGAGAGTGCACCTAAAAATCAACCACCAAATGACCTCCAATCCACTCTTTAATACAACAAATGTTAACTTGCCGTTCTTTCCCGCCAACAGCGAAGTTCTGCTCCACAGAAACTATGCACCGCCACCATACCCCTAACCCACCGTACCAACCACCGAAAACAGATCCTCCAGAAATATAGATAGTCCCTGTCCTGTCAAGTGCACCCCATCAGGTCCAAACAAGTAGAAGTACCGGAACTTGATCTGCTGGTGCCAAACTACCGCACCGCCATGGGCCACCACAAACTTAGCAACCGCGGCATTCACTTTCCGGCGAGCCACATCGATCGCCCGACAATCCACCACTCCACGCCAACACAACCGCGGCACTATACAAGACCAGATAAGCCTACAGCCTGGCCAAGCGCCCGTAATCACTTGCAAATCCTGAATAATGGCCAATCGAAGATTCACCGCCTTCCTCTTACCCAGGTCATTCCCTCCTAAGTGAATCACCAACAGCTTGGGGATGCCAAACCGCCGAACCTGCTCCATAAGCCTCGCTTTCAGGTCATGCCAAAGCATACCCCGAACACCTATCCACCGTACGTCATCCGATCCAACAAAGCAAGGAGCCCCTTCCGCAGCCAGAAACTCGGCTGCCCAATAAACATAGGAGTGACCAATCACCCACACACCACACACATCCTCCCGCCAACCTATAAAGGGAAAGACAGATAAACAAATGTGAATATGTGAGGTAAAACCAAACCCAGTCCAGAACAAGAACCAATTACCAAAACGAGGATCTGCCAAAAAGAAAAATTAAATAGAGGACTATAACTTTCCTCTTGGACAAGCTTCAGGCCAATCGAAGCAACAGAAAGAAACAAAAGGAAAAGCAAAATAATAAAAAGGGGGAGGGAAGGGGGGGGGGGGGGTGTAGTGACACACAGGATAACTCGGCTGGAGGTGAAACGTAAAAACCTGCTGAGGAACTTGTAATTAGATGCCAATTAAGCCAAATCAGTTCATCAGTTCAGGCAAAAAATTGCCAGCAGTGGCGAGTAGCTAGCCATCCGAGTAGGGAGGACAGGGGAGACAAACAAACAGCACGAACACACTGAACTGAAACACATAACGCAGTAAACTAACAACATGTTAGTAGCAACAAACTCGCTTACGCAACAGCGGGCCGAATGTAACGCTTATGAGCCGCCGACTTCCAGCGGCCCAAAGCCTTAATTTCATCCACAGCGCGCCCTGCAGATGCTGCGGAAGTGGCGTCCCCGATTCTAAAGGAATGTGAACCAAAGTCCCGAGGGGAGAGGCCCAAACTGGACAGGCAGCGCCGCATCATTCATGTAAATTGGTACTTCGTCAATGGCGACCCATCGTAATGTAGCAGCCAAGACCCCTCAGACAAGGGCCTGACCGCCGCATACCGACTAGCCAACGCCAACGGACAACAGTCCTCACCACCCAATGGTGCCAAAGAGATCCAATGACCTCTACCCATCTGATCAGTTTTGGAGCGGCGCAGCCTGCACAGCACGGACCCCCCACCCACGACAACATCCACACGCCGCATCATGGCCTCGGACTTCTTAGAAGCCGCAACCAGCTCAGAAACCCTGAACGCGCCATGGAAAGCCATGGAAAAAGCCAGCTGAAACCGGAGCGCTTCAAAACGGGAGTCCGCCACCCTCGCCACCAAGAGGAAAAAAAGCAGGGACGCATCAATAGGGCGCCGACCATCAGGAGGGACCGGTGCAGAGCGCACCCAACCTCTAAGCGCCCTCGCCAGCAGGAAACCCTTCATAAAATCTGGCATACCCTTCAATTTAGAATAAAAGGATATCCCGGCGAGGTATCGAGACACCACGGCCCTCGATCTCCCCGTTACGAAGAGTTGCCAAATGAAGTCTAGAAACAAGCTCTGACCCCTCTTACCTCTAGGCCCTTGGTCACGGGAAAAGTCTTCCCACTCCTTCCAAGCCCAACGGTATCCTGCGAGAGTGGACGCAGCCAAAGACAGCTCTGCTAGCCCTTCCAATCCGCCATGATGACCTGCCAAACATAAGAAGGGCAGGGCAAACCTGCCGAATCAGCCTCCGGGGCCAGCAAACGGAAACTATCCCACTGCCCCCTGGACAATGCATCGGCGATCCCATTATCAACCCCGGGGACGTGTTGAGCCCTAAACAGAATATTGCAGCGCATACAAGTCAGCACGAGTCGTGACAACACCTGAAGGACCCGGAGGGCCTTAGCTTATTGGTTGTTAACCGCGTGCACGACCCCTAAGTTATCGCAGCGGAAGAGAATACTGCAATCGCGAAGGCGCTCTCCCCAAACCTCCAAGGCCACCATGATGGGAAAAAATAAGATTTTACTCACCGGTAAATCTATTTCTCATAGTCCGTAGTGGATGCTGGGAACTCCGAAAGGACCATGGGGAATAGCGGGCTCCGAAGGAGGCTGGGCACTCTAGAAAGATTTATGACCACCTGGTGTGCACTGGCTCCTCCCACTATGACCCTCCTCCAAGCCTCAGTTAGGACACTGTGCCCGGACGAGCTGACATAATAAGGAAGGATTTTGAATCCCGGGTAAGACTCATACCAGCCACACCAATCACACCGTACAACTCGTGATACTATATCCAGTTTGACAGTATGAAAACAACTGAGCCTCTCAACAGATGGCTCAACAATAACCCTTTAGTTAGCAATAACTATTTACAAGTATTGCAGACAATCTGCACTTGGGATGGGCGCCCAGCATCCACTACGGACTACGAGAAATAGATTTACCGGTGAGTAAAATCTTATTCTCTCTAACGTCCTAGTGGATGCTGGGAACTCCGAAAGGACCATGGGAATTATACCAAAGCTCCCAAACGGGCGGGAGAGTGCGGATGACTCTGCAGCACCGAATGAGAGAACTCAAGGTCCTCCTCAGCCAGGGTATCAAATTTGTAGAATTTTGCAAACGTGTTTGCCCCTGACCAAGTAACAGCTCGGCAAAGTTGTAAAGCCGAGACCTCTCGGGCAGCGGCCCAAGATGAGCCCACCTTCCCTGTGGAATGGGCTTTCACTGATTTAGGATGCGGCAGTCCAGCCGCAGAATGCGCCTGCTGAATCGTGTCACAGATCCAGCGAGCGATAGTCTGCTTAGAAGCAGGAGCACCCAGCCTGTTGGGTGCATACAGGATAAATAGCGAGTCAATTTTCTTGACTCTAGCCGTCCTGGAAACATAATTTTTCAAGGCCCTGACTACGTCCAGTAACTTGGAATCCTCCAAGTCCCTAGTAGCCGCAGGCACCACAATAGGTTGGTTCAAGTGAAAAACTGATACCACCTTAGGGAGAAACTGGGGACGAGTCCTCAATTCTGCCCTCTCCATATGGAAAATCAGATAAGGACTTTTATATGACAAATCCGCCAATTCTGATACACGCCTGGCCGAAGCCAAGGTCAATAACATGACCACTTTCCGCGTGAGATATTTTAGATCCACGGTTTTTAGTGGTTCAAACCAATGTGATTTTAAGAAACTCAACACCACGTTGAGATCCCAAGGTGCCACTGGAGGCACAACCGGGGGCTGAATATGCAGCACTCCTTTTAGAATGTCTGAACTTCAGGTACTGAAGTTAATTCTTTCTGGAAGAAAATCGACAGAGCCGAGATCTGTATCTTAATGGAGCCTAATTTTAGGCCCATAGACACTCCTGCTTGTAGGAAATGCAGAAATCGACCTAGTTGAAATTCCTCTGTTGGGGCCTTTTGTGGCCTCACACCAAGCAACATATTTCCGCCATATGCGGTGATAATGTTTTGCAGTTACATCTTTCCTGGCTTGAATCAGCGTAGGAATGACTTCCTCCGGAATGCCCTTTTCCTTTAGGATCCGGCGTTCAACCGCCATGCCATCAAAACGTAGCCGCGGTAAGTCTTGGAACAGACAGGGCCCCTGCTGCAGCAGGTCCTGTCTGAGCGGCAGAGGCCATGGGTCCTCTGATATAATTTTTTGAAGTTCTGGGTACCAGGCTCTTCTTGGCCAATCCGGAACCACAAGTATCGTTCTTACTCCTCGCCTTCTTATTATTCTCAGTACCTTTGGTATGAGAGGCAGAGGGGGGAACACATAAACCGACTGGTACACCCACGGTGTTACCAGAGCGTCCACAGCTATCGCCTGAAGGTCCCTTGACCTGGCGCAATATCTTTTATAGCTTTTTGTTGAGGCGGGACGCCTTCATGTCCACCTGTGGCCTTTCCCAATGGTGTACAATCCTTTGGAAGACTTCTGGATGAAGTCCCCACTCTCTCGGGTGGAAGTCGTGTCTGCTGAGAAGATCTGCTTCCCAGTTGTCCACTCCGAGAATGAACACTGCTGACAGTGCTAACACATGATTTTCCGCCCATCGGAGAATCCTTGTGGCTTCTGCCATCGCCATCCTGCTTCTTGTGCCGCCCTGTTGGTTTACATGGGCGACTGCCGTGATGTTGTCTGATTGGATCGGGACCGGCCTTTTGAAGCAGAGGCCTTGCCTGACTCAGGGCATTGTAAATGGCCCTCAGTTCCAGAATATTTATGTAGGGAAGTCACCTGACTTGACCAAAGTCCCTGGAAGCTTCTTCCCTGTGTGACTGCCCCCCAGCCTCAAAGGCTGGCATCCATGGTCACTAGGACCTAGTCCTGTATGTCGAACCTGCGGCCCTCTTGAAGATGGGCACTCTGCAGCCACTACAGTAGAGATACCCTGGTCCTTGGAGACAGGGTTATCAGCCGATGCATCTGAAGATGTGATCCGGACCACTTGTCTAACAGGTCCCCCTGAAAAGTTCTTGCATGGAACCTGCCGAATGGGATTGCTTCGTAGGAAGCTATCATTTTTCCCAGGACTCGCGTGCAATGATGCACCGATAACTGTTTTGGCTTCAGGAGGTCTCTGACTAGAGATGACAGCTCCATGGCTTTCTTCTCCGGGAGAAACACTTATTTCTGGTCTGTGTCCAGAACCATCCCCAGGAACAGTAGACGTGTCGTAGGAAACAGCTGTGTCTTTGGACTGTTTAGAATCCAACCGTGCTGTTGTAGCACTTTCCAAAATAGTGCTACCCCGACTAGCAACTGCTCCTTGGACCTCGCCCTTATAAGGAGATTGTCCAAGTACGGGATCATTAAAAACTCCCCTTTTTCGAAGGAGTATCATCATTCCGGCCATTACCTTGGTAACACCCTCGGTGCCATGTACAGTCCAAACGGCAGAGTCTGGACTTGGTAATGGTAATCCTGTACCACAAATCTGAGGTACTCCTGGCGAGGATAGTAAATGGGGACATGCAGGTAAGCATCCTTGATGTCCCGGGATACCATGTAATCCCCCTCGTCCAGGCTTGCAATAACCGCCCTGGGCGATTCCATCTTGAACTTGAATTTTTTTATGTATGTGTTCAAGGATTTTAAATATAAAAAAGGGTCACACCGAACCATGCGGTTTCGGTACCCCAAACCGTGTGGAATAGTAACCCCGTCCTTGTTGAAGTAGGGGCACCTTAAGTATTACCTGATGGGAATACAGCTTATTAATTGCCTCTAGCACAGCCTCCCTGCCTGAGGGAGTTGTCGGCAAGGCATATTTGAGGAAACGGCGGGGGGAAGACATCTCGAATTCCAGCTTGTACCCTTGAAATACTACTTGAATGAAACAGGGATCCACCTGTGAGCGAGCCCACTGATCGCTGAAATTTTTGAGACGGCCCCCCCACCGTACCTGGCTACACCTGTGGAGCCCCCGCGTCATGCTGTGGACTCAGAGGAAGCGAGAGAAGAATTATGATTCTGGGAACAGGCTGACTAGTGCAGCTTTTTCCCTCTTCCCTTGTCTCTGTACAGAAAGGAAGCGCCTTTGACCCGCTTGCTTTTCTGAAGCCGAAAGGACTGTACCTGATAATACAGTGCTTTCTTAGTCTGTGAGGAAAACTGAGGTAAAAATATTTCTTCCCAGCTGTTGCTGCGGATACGAGGTCCCAGAGACCATCCCCAAATAATTCCTCACCCTTATAAGGCAGAATCTCTATGCGCCTTTTAAAGTCAGCATCACCTGTCCAGTGACAGGTCTCTAATACCCTCCTGACAGAATGGACATTACATTCATTTTGGATGCCAGCCGGCAAAATATCCCTCTGTGCATCCCTCATATATAAGACGACGTCTTTAATATGTTCTCATGTTAGCAAACTAGTATGTTTGACAGGGACACCGACCACGCTGCAGCAGCACGCTCTGCAGGTTTCAGTCTAGTACCTGAGTGTGTAAAAACAGACTTCAGGATAGCCTCCTGCTTTTTATCAACAGGTACCTTCAAAGTGGCCGTTCCTAAAACGGTAGTGCCACCTATTTTGACAACCGTGTGAGCGCCTTATCCACCCTAGGGGATATCTCCCAGCGTAACTTATCCTCTGGCGGGAAAAGGTACGCCATCAGTAACTTTTTTGAAATTACCAGTTTCTTATCAGGGGGAACCCACGCTTCTCACACACTTCATTCATTCATCTGATGGGGGAACAAAACACTGCCTGCTTTTTCACCCCAAACATAAAAACCCATTTTTAGAGGTTAATGTCAGAAATGTGTAACACATTTTTTATTGCCGGGATCAAGTCACGGATGTTCCTAGTGGATTGTGTATATGTCTCAACCTTGACGACACTGGAGTCAGACTCCGTGTCGACATCTGTGTCTGCCATCTGAATGAGCGGGCGTTTTTGGCCCCTGATGGCCTTTGAGACGCCTGGGCAGGCGCGGGCTGAGAAGCCGGCTGTCCCACAGCTGTTACGTCATCCACCCTTTTATATAAGGAGTTGACACTGTCGGTTAATACCTTTCACCTAACCATCCACTCTGGTGTCGGCCCCACAGGGGGCGACATCACATTTATCGGCATCTGCTCCGTCACTATATAAGCCTCCTCCTCAAACATGTCGACACAGCTGTACCGACACACCGCACACACACAGGGAATGCTCTGACTGAGGACAGGACCCCACAAAGCCCTTTGGGGAGACAGAGAGAGAGTATGCCAGCACACACCAGAGCGCTATATAATGTGGGGATTAACACTATAACTGAGTGAATTTTCCCCAATAGCTGCTTGTATATACAATATTGCGCCTAAATTTAGTGCCCCCCCCTCTCTTTTTAACCCTTTGAGCCTGAAAACTACAGGGGAGAGCCTGGGGAGCTTTCTTCCAGCTGCACTGTGAAGAGAAAATGGCGCCAGTGTGTCTGAGGGAGATAGCTCCGCCCCTTTTCCGCGGCCTATTCTCCCGCTTTTTTATGGATTCTGGCAGGGGCATTTATCACATATATAGCCTCTGGGGCTATATATTGTGATTGTTTTGCCAGCCAAGGTGTTTTTATTGCTGCTCAGGGCGCCCCCCCCCAGCGCCCTGCACCCTCAGTGACCGGAGTGTGAAGTGTGCATGAGGAGCAATGGCGCACAGCTGCAGTGCTGTGCGCTACCTTGGTGAAGACTGATGTCTTCTGCCGCCGATTTTCCGGACCTCTTCTTGCTTCTGGCTCTGTAAGGGGGACGGCGGCGCGGCTCCGGGACCGAACACCAAGGACTGGGCCTGCGGTCGATCCCTCTGGAGCTAATGGTGTCCAGTAGCCTAAGAAGCCCAATCCGGCTGCAAGCAGGCGAGTTCGCTTCTTCTCCCCTTAGTCCCTCGCTGCAGTGAGCCTGTTGCCAGCAGGTCTCACTGAAAATAAAAAACCTAATTCTATACTTTCTTTCTAGAGGCTCAGGAGAGCCCCTAGTGTGCATCCAACCTCGGCCGGGCACAAGATCTAACTGAGGCTTGGAGGAGGGTCATAGTGGGAGGAGCCAGTGCACACCAGGTGGTCATAAATCTTTCTAGAGTGCCCAGCCTCCTTCGGAGCCCGCTATTCCCCATGGTCCTTTCGGAGTTCCCAGCATCCACTAGGACGTTAGAGAAAGCTCCAGCAACAACAGGTCGCCGGTCAGCCCCTCCCGCGACCAAGACTCGGGCCATGAGGCCGCGCACCAAGCCCCGTCTAGGTAACAACCGAACCCCGACGAGCCCGCCGCATCCGTAAACAACTGCAGGTCGAAACTGTCAACGAGCGGGGCCATCCAGATCAGCACACCATTGAAATCCACCAGAAACAAAACCCACATAGCGAGGTCCCGCCTAATCTCAGCCGAGAAACGGACAAAATGGTGCGGCCTGGACACCCCAGCCGTGGACCGTTCCAACTTCCTACAAAAAATGGGAATCACCCGACAGGCAAAGTTCAACAGGCCTAGGAGGGATTGAGCCTCCCACAACGTCACCTTACTCCGCTCCGAGCACTGCGCAATGGACTCCCGAAGCTTCGCAACCTTGTCCTGAGGCAGCCGGCAAGCCCCCGCGACCGTATCGATCTCGATACCTAAAAAGGACAAACAGGAGAGGGGCCCCTCCGTCTTGTCCACGGCCACAGGGACGCCAAAATGCTCCAACAAGGCACGCAGCGAAAACAGCAGGAAACCACAGCGAGGAGAACCCGCGGGCCCCACGCACAAAAAATCATCCAGGTAATGTGCAATCCCGCTACCTCCGCAAGAAAACTCCACACACCAATGTAAAAAGGTGCTGAACTTTTCGAAAAAGGCACACGAAACGGAACACCCCATAGGCAGACACTTGTCTACAAAGTATTCCTCCCCGACGCGGAAACCCATGAATCGAAGCGAATACGGGTGCAAAGGGGAGCAAGCGAAAAGCTGATTCAACATCCAGTTTAGCCATGAGGGCCCCGGGGCCACAGCCGCGAACCATGTCCAAAGCATCCTCAAAGGACTGATACACCACCGAACAATATTCCGTCGAAATTGCATCGTTCACCGAGGACCCAGATGGATAAGACAAATGTTGAATGAGCCGGAACTTACCCGGAGCCTTTTTGGGCACGACCCCCACCGGGGAAATAATCAAATCCTCGACAGGCGGCAGCGCAAAGGGGCCCGCCATTCTCCCCAGGCGAACCTCCTGCTCAACCTTTTCCCGAAGCACGTCGGGGAAATCCCGAGCAGACTGCAGGTTCCTGGCGGCCCGAACCAAAACCTCCCCCCACCACTGGTAGACGAAAACCCGACACAAAACCCTCCCGCAGAAATTTTGCGTCGTCTGTGTTTGGGTACCACCCCGACCATTTTAGCATGGCCCCCAAACGAACCGGGGTCGGCGCCCTAACTAGCGGCAAGCCCCCCAGCTGTTTCTCCGGCTGGGCCTGCGGCCGCCCTGGCACCCGGTAGCCCCCCACGAAAGCAATTGGAAGCAGGGTGGGATCCATTACATCGTAAGCAAAGGTGGCGAAAACGACACCGTTGCCCGAGGGGGCACGTGGAATTGTTGAACGCGAAACACTTCCCCTTCACCGGCGCCTGCTGCGGAGAACGGGCTGCGGTCCAAGGGCGGCGCGGCGGAGCCTCAACCGCGGGCCGAAACTGACTCGCCGCCGCGGCCTGCGCCACAGCCACCTCCTTAGTCACCATCTTCATATCCTGCGCTCGCGTGACCCGAAGCCATACCTCCACATCTTTGCATCCGAAGTCAATGATGTGCAGGCAATCGTGCTTCTGACGAAATTGCTTGTCATAATGCAGCCACGAATCGTCCTTAGACTGACGCTGCATGTCATGCACGAGGTGGATATACCTGATGACGTTCATGTGTTCATCAGGGCGATCCTCCAAGTAGCACGCCGCGAAGACACAGAAACCCGCCAACCAGTTGTCATACGAGCGGAAGGCCTCCGCCCCAATACCGCCCTTCGCAAGCGCTTCCTTACCTTCCCTCTTGGTTTCCTCCGTCAACGTAAAAAGGTTGACGTATTCCCCCCGTCTAATCTTCCTCCTGCAACTCTCACGCAACCCTCGCAAGACTGCCGTGCACTCGCAGCGAACCACGCCCGGCAAATTACGCCTCCTCCATTCCCGACGGGAACTACTACTACTCTTCCGAGACCGTTTATCCCAGGGCCACGCCTCACGCCGCGCGTACTTGATAGCCCTCTTCCTAGCCTTTGCGGTGCTACTAACCGCAGACTGGCACGACAAAGAAGAGGAAGAAGATCTACTTGATGTACTGCCATACGAGGAAGAAGAGGACCCCAGCGAGATAGCAACTGTATCGGCGTCCCACTCACCGGCAGGCCCGCCTACGTCGGCCATGACTGGCTCCTCGTCCTGATCGCCATCCGGATCCGCACCTGAAAAAGAAGGGACAACCGCCACAGGAGCCAAAGCCCCCCCGGCGGGAATGAAAGCAGACGCCCCTGCGGGCGATGGGGTAGCGCTACCCAGCAACGCAGCGGCAGAGCCCAGACTGCGACACGCCTGTAGAAACTGCGCCATGGCGGGGCCAGAAGCACCTGGGAGAACGGGCGCGTCGACCGAATCGGGAACCACGGAAACGCCACCCGGAGACAAAGTCGACAAAAACGGCGCAAACGCCGCCGTCATGGCCGACATTGCCGCCGCAACGGCGGAGGGATCCAGAGCCGCAGCTCCAGTGGTCCCCCCGGACCCCGGGTCCAAAGCAGGGATGGCTCCAACCGCGTCTTCACGCCGCCCAGGCCGGCCCCGCCTGGGATCGGCGCTAGCCACCCTTAGAACCCCCATTCTCTCCTGCGGTGCACCACGAGCCACAGCGCTGCCCCAGCCCCCACCGGGAGAACTCGCTGGCCCCCGCTTCCAGGCATCACCCCCCCCCTCTGGTCCCGTGCCGACACCACCAAAGGCCCCCGGGAGCCCCCCATGCTAGAGCGAGGAGAGCGCCCCGGGAGTCCAGCAGCCCCACGGACGCGCGTGCGCGCCCGCGACACGGAAATCGCCTGGCTTAAGGGACGGCCAGTGGAAGAGCCACTGGCCCCATCCCTACAAGCAGTCCCCTCATTCTCTGGGGAGCCGCCGGTGACTCTCAGCGGTGGAGGGCGCAGGGAACACGCGCGCACGCGTCCCCACGCCGCAGCAGCAGCCGGCGGGGGATTCACACCAGCGGGCAACCCGGCCGGCTCCCCCGCCGGCTGCCAGATCCAGTTCGCCACCGGCCGCCGCCCTGTCCCCCGCCAGCCGCCGCCACGCCGGAGGGGTCCCCTGGCGCCCGCGGCCTAGCCGGCGAAGGGGCGGATGCATGCGCCGCAGCACGCGACCGTGGACGGGTGCCCGCAGCAGCACCAGCAGGCTCAGCCCCGGACGTGAGCAAAGTGCTCAGGCCCGGGGCACCGGACGCCGGCTCCCGAGCAGGAGCTGCATCAATATAGCGGGCAGGGGGGCCAGAGGAGCGGCGGGGATGGGGCATGGCAGGCCACAAGTTCATACCCTCCAACTGTACCTTTTTAATAGGTACAGTACCTTTTTTTTATGGTCTGTACCGATTTTTGGCTCTCCAAACTTCCATTGAAAGCATAGGAAAAGGGGCGTGGCCACGCCCCCCTTACCCGCGACCACGCCCCTTTTCCGGATTTGTACCGATTTTTCTATGTAAAATGTTGGAGGGTATGCAAGTTAATCCCAGGTAATGGGGACAGAGGAGGCACAGTATAAACCACACTGCCACAGCAGCAGCAACCTAATATTTCACAATGGCAAGCAGCACAGCAAGGAGACAAAGGGGAGAAGAGCACTCACCCTCACAACGACAAAAGCAGAAGAGGCTGAGGTTGGTTCTATATCGGAGGGGCTGAAGGGACCTTGTGACGTATTGAGGGGAGGAGCAACGTCACCAGGGGGAGGAGCTATGGGCGAACAGGGTACCCGAAAAGTACCCTCGCGGGCTCGCTTCGCTCGCCACGCTTCGGGCACGGTGGCTCGCTCCGCTCCGCTTCGCTCACCACCTAATTACTAAAGGTAATAGTTGGTGGCGTGGATAGTAGAGGAACTATCCCGCTGGCCTAGCTCCTCCCCCTTGCATCGTAACTCCTCCCCCTTACGGAAAAGGTCCCTTAGCCCACTTGATTCTAGCATCTACCAAGAGGCTGACCCAGCCCCTTCACCAGGCTTAAGAACCCTTTCCACCTACCCCCAACATTCATTCCTATTGGCTAACCATAAACTCCCATAATGCCTTACCGTCCTGCCTCCCAGACTAGCTGAGGTTTAACCCACTCCTCTCCTATTCTGTCAATTCGTTCTCCTGAGGGAGAAAATGCTCTGTTCCTGGACTTTCCTGGTAATGTATGATTGCCATCACCTGTGGTGAGCTAGGTAATTGATAAGAAAGGTGTTTCACCACAGGTGATGGCAATCATACATTACCAGGAAGGTCCAGGAACAGAGCATTTTCTCCCTCATGGAGAGGGTCAGGTAGGCAAGTATGTGTTAGGGGGCCCCCGCTTCCCCCCGCCCCCCTGAATCCGGTCATGCTCTCTGAGGCCAGGGCTGATGTTAAAAAATAAACCAAAGTAGGTTTTAAAGATTTAGTGAACATTCTAAGTGTAATCTATAGCAACCAGATTCTTGTTATGATTTTTAAGGCTGGAATAGATCAATTATATCTAGATTCTAATTGGTTGCTACAGGCAACCTACATTTCCTCCCAAGTAATACCCCTTTCACACTGCCAATGCCGGATCCCACCCGGGAATTGGAAACGGGTCCTTCTCGGGTAGGATCCGGCATTGGCCGCTGCTGCAGGCTTCCCCGACCCGGCAATATGCCGGGCGGGTTGCCATAGCAGTGGGGGGAGGGGGGGGGGCAGAGGCGGAAGCGGCGCTGGGAGATGAGATCATCTCCGCGCCACCTCTACCTGCTGTAGTAAACGTGTCCCGGGACGCAACGACCCGGGAGCCCGTTTACGCAGCGACTGACCCGATATTCAACCCGGTATAACACTGCTTTATTCCCGGGTTGAATTGCTGGGTCAGGTGGCCCGCAATTTCGGCTATGCCCCTTTCACACCGCACGCCGACCCGTGTCGACCCGGCAATATGCCGGGTTGATACCGGGTTATTTGTGCAGTGTGAAAGGGGTATAGGTTGTACACCCATATCATACCTGTGTGTAAAATCTTTATGTAATGACAGAGGTATCTGTACTGTAGGAGGAAGTCAGACCTTATTTGACTTTTTCAATTTTGCACACTGCACCTCTTTCCTCTTCCCCACAAACCTGGGTTTGCACTTCTAGGGGGATATCCAATTATCCCCGTTAAAACATCGGGTCCGAAAAACGTCCGTTTTCGGCCGTTTATCTGACTTTTTTTCGATGTTTCACCAATTTTTTTTGACAGGCTATCCTGTTAAATCGCGTGTAAAAAAAAAACCTTTCTCTCGAAAACACACAGGTTCAGTGAAACCTGTGTGTTTTCGGGTGAAACAGCCCCGTTTTCGGACGAAAACGGGGCTGTTCCCAGGGATTCTGCTTCGCCTGCCGGAGGCAGGTGAAACAAAATCCCCGATAAACCGGCGCGTACCGCGACTTATAGGGGCTTATTAGATAGCCCCCGGCGGGACAATTAGCCTCGGTAAAAAACCGGGGCTAATTGGATATCCCCCCTAGTTTGTGGAGGCTCTTCCAAAAAGTGAAGGATAGGTTGGCATGTTGCAGTGCACTAGCTAGACGTCTTGTTCTGGGGTAGGCAAAATAAAGCCTGCAGGTTGTATGGAGCCTGCCAGGCAATTAGTTCCGGCCTGTTGCAGCACTTGTTTTAACAACTTGTATGTAGCCGTCCACAATGTGAAGCCAGGAGCTAAGGAACCTCACTGCGTCTGAATTCCTGAGTTGCTTGCTACTGACTCCTTCTTTACTGTTTTGGAACTCATTTGTACGCTGCTCAAATTTAAAGGAGTTTCAGACTAGCTCATAATAAAGGAGACCGGAGCACGCAGCCCAGTAAGAGTATTCCCTGTCATTGTGGCCCTCACTAGTTTATCAAAACTTGTTAAACGGTCCCCAGCTGAAATAATTGCTAACCGCTGGTCTACATGCACCGGTTGAAGCCAAGGCCATTTGCTGTGCGCATCCAGTGCGGTTTTATACATGAAGTGTACTGTGTGTAAATTACGGCTCCACTTACACAGTCTGCAGAGGTGCAGTCACAGGCCCAGAGTCATGTTATTTGTTACTTTTCTGTTTGTAGGTACAATGCAGTCATACACATGGTCTCTAACGTACACTGTCACTACAGCTGCTAATGGATCGGGAGAGAATGCTCAGCAAGTACCTTGTATGAGAAGTACACACATGTCCCCTTCTGTCACGCATAGAATACCTGTTTATCCACATCGAGAGGAACATGGGTAAGTTGTGTCAGTAGCTCTATTATGTATATTACGCAAGTGACTTCAGCATAAACATATTTGGATATTTGTTTGCAACATCACATCATCGATACAGGTTGTGGGCAAAAAATAAAAAAAGACCAATATAAAGTCAGTATATAGGATACTGAGCCACCAGAAGAAGACTACTAAATGGCATTGAATCTACCAAGAGAGCCGAGAGGTCAGGGCCATCTTAATTTATGGGCTCACTGGGCAGCTGCCCGTGGGACTCACGATTCTAGGAGCTTTTGAGCTGGTGTCTCCGGAGCTTCTTGGGAGGCAGGTGGAGAATGCTACCCGTATGCTCTGATTGTGAATTACCCACAATCAGAGAAGGCAGGCAGCATTCTCTACCGGCCTCCCAGCCTGTAGCCAGATAGTGAATGGCTGTCAGCATACTGATTGGTGGATGGCTGGAGCTATCAACCAATAAGAAGGCTGACAGCCATTCACCATATGTAAACATGTGGGAAGACAGTGCAGGACCGCAGGAGGGGTAAGTTGTGATTTTTTGCATCGCTCTGTCCAGGGCCTACAATGCTGTTAAGACGGCCCTGTGAGAGGTCGGTGAGATGGGTGCAAAGTATCTGGGCTTGTGTCTGTCTGGGGGCTTGGGAGTACGGGAGGGACATAACCATGTTCCCATGCTGCCATGACTATCCTGTGTGGGCACCATAGGGAAATGCTCCATAGCAGGGCTTAGCCACGGCCCATACTGTGCCCACTCCCTTCAGTACCCAAGCCTGCCCAATGTCTTGATGGTCCTGCCAACGTGCGGAACTGTGGAGGAGAGATGCAGCTCCATACTTCCACAAAACAATCACTCACCTGACGCCTGGTTGAGGGATACGGGAAAACGCTGTTTCAGACATCTTTCCAGAGTATTCCAGAAATGCTTGATTGGGTTATCAGGTGACCGAGAAGTCCATGACATATGGGTAATATCAGTGTCATGCTCATGGAACCATTGGGCAATGACATGCTTTGGTAGAATTGTCATCCTAGAAGACGCCTCAACCATCAGGAAGCAACTGCTACAATATGGCGTGAAGATGATCAGCCTTCTAGGCAATGTGTAAAAAACTAATACTCATATTAACAAATGCTCCATAAAATGACAAATCCAACAAAGCCCTTCACTGTTAGGAATAAACGCCCACAGCTGTACAGTTCTTTAGGTTGGCCACACATGGAAATGTTTTTATGGAACATGATGAAGGATGATTTATCTGATTTATCTGATTAAATCGCCTTTCCCTGTTGTATGGTAATCCATTGTCTGTGCTTTGCCCACCAGTGCTTTTTAAATGATAAGTTGTATTTGATTGGTTGCTATGGGCGGTATCTTCACGTTTGAAAACCCTCAGTTTAGTAAATATACTGCTAAGAGTGGGATGGTAACCTTACCAAACCTTCTATTTGTGTATTACAAGTAAGACAGATGGACTTAGATGTTCTCATGTGATTTGTAATTTTAGCTCGTAGAAGAATTAACTCTGTCCTTTGCATAAAATGAGGATTCCTACTTAGTTGTTGAAATAAAGATTATTTTGAGCCCCAAATTCTGTTTAAAAAACCCCTATAATTGTTCTCTATCATACACTTCATGAATCTCTACTCTGACAATGCAGTATTATTATCCTGCAATGTTGTGTCACTTTATAATCAGTGTATCTTTGCTTTAGGTATACAGGGAGCTATAATTATGGAACCTACGGTAACCAGAGTCATCACTCAATAGCGTCGCAGTACACATCTCTCCCACACGAATCTGCCATTGCTGGACCACTTCATTATACAGCTTACCACAGAAGTCCCTCTCAGGTTGGTATTAATGAAATCACTGGCTGCAGAACTAACAATAAAGTTATGTGAAGCATGATTGCAGAAAACACAAGGGGCCTATTGAGAATTGCACTGAAGACAGCTTTCTAGCACTACACATGATCCAGAGCTGAGCATACTCATGTACGGGTCTTACCCGGTATCCGGTTAATAGATAGACAGTGTCTAGTTAGACAGTCAATAGATAGACACGAAGGGGGAGATTCAAATGTTTAAAAAGTCAATTGGGAGTTTGTTTTTCCTATCTAATAGACAGGAAAAAAACAGACACCCAACCGGTTTTTCAAACATTTGAATCTCCCCCCATATGTTAGACAGACATTAGGTCGACAGGGTCAAAAGGTCGACATGAAAAAGGTAGACAGTACAAAAGGTCGACAGGGTCAAAAGGTCGATAGGGGCAAAAGGTCGACATGAAAATGGTCGACATAAAAAAGATAGACAAATGTTTTTGGTTTTTTTCATTTAACATGTTTCTGCTACGGGGTACACTGTGCTCCACAGGGAATGACATTGTGTGTAGAGTAGGATCTTGATCCGAGGCACCAACAGGCTAACAGCTTTGACCTTCTTCCCAGAATGCCTAACGCTGCCTCCTCTATAACCCCGCCTCCGTGCACAGGAGCTCAGTTTTTTGTAGTTGGTGCCATGCAGTGCAGGCATACAACAGCGGGGCTGCTCCAGCAGCCCTGAGAAGAAGCTTTTTAAGAAAAATGAAGACTTCAAGGGCTGCAGCAGAGACACTGTAAGTTTTAGATGTCAGTCAGACATATCCTGCTGCAGCTCCATCACCTCCCTCAGCGGCGCTGTATACTCCCGCGCCCTGGTTGCCGGGTACTTACAGCGGAGGCTCCGGTTTCTTCCAGTTAGTCACACACACACCGCCACTGTGCTCCTGGATCGCGTGCCGCACTTCAGGGAGGAGGTAAGTGGGTCCCCTCCGCGGGACCCGCATTAAATCGCGATCCCGCGCGTCCGGTGGGACACAAGCTGCGCGCGCTGGTGTGGACACTGTGGCAATACAGGGACCCCACTAGACCACCAGGGCAAAGGCACAGGTCGGGTTCTCCTAAAAACCGTTTATTCTAAGCCCATAGTACCCGGTGGTGAAGTCCAGCAGGGGGATAAGGCTTTGACCTGTAGCCCCTCCCCCAGCCCCAGGGTGCCATTTAGAGTAAATGTTCCCGCCCTGGAGCTGCATATCTCTCTCTCCCTCACTCCCTGTCAGCGTTTAGGCGCCATTAGGACAAGCTGAGCTGATTCTGGGACTGCTTGGGCAAATCCTCCTCTGTAAAGCTGCCTGCATGTCAGCACTGTGCATTTTACAGGACACTTAAGTATTCTACATGTCTGCTGACAGTGTTAGTTAAGAAAGAGTGCATTTAGTCAGGGTTATTTATAGAGATGAGCGGGTTCGGTTCCTCGGAATCCGAACCCCCCCGAACTTCACCCAATTTTACACGGGTCCGAGGCATACTCGGATTCTCCCGTATGGCTCGGTTAACCCGAGCGCGCCCGAACGTCATCATCCCGCTGTCGGATTCTCGCGAGATTCGGATTCTATATAAGGAGCCGCGCGTCGCCGCCATTTTTCACTCGTGCATTGGAAATGATAGTGAGAGGATGTGGCTGGCTCCTTCTCACTTTGTTTCAGGGGGCTGCATATCTTTATTCTGGGGACCAGCAGTATTATAGGAGGAGTACAGTGCAGAGTTTTGCTGACCAGTGACCACCAGTATTATACGTTGTCTGCCTGAAAAACGCTCCATATCTGTGCTCAGTGTGCTGCATATATCTGTGCTCACACTGCTTTATTGTGGGGACTGGGGACCAGCAGTATTATATAAGAGGAGTACAGTGCAGAGTTTTGCTGACCAGTGACCACCAGTATACGTTGTCTGCCTGAAAAACGCTCCATATCTGTGCTCAGTGTGCTGCATATATCTGTGCTCACACTGCTTTATTGTGGGTACTGGGGACCAGCAGTATTATATAGGAGGAGTACAGTGCAGAGTGTTGCTGACCAGTGACCACCAGTATTATACGTTGTCTGCCTGAAAAACGCTCCATATCTGTGCTCAGTGTGCTGCATATATCTGTGCTCACACTGCTTTATTGTGGGGACTGGGGACCAGCAGTATTATATAGGAGGAGTACAGTGCAGAGTTTTGCTGACCAGTGACCACCAGTATACGTTGTCTGCCTGAAAAACGCTCCATATCTGTGCTCAGTGTGCTGCATATATCTGTGCTCACACTGCTTTATTGTGGGTACTGGGGACCAGCAGTATTATATAGGAGGAGTACAGTGCAGTTTTGCTGACCAGTGACCACCAATATACGTTGTCTGCCTGAAAAACGCTCCATATCTGTGCTCAGTGTGCTGCATATATCTGTGCTCACACTGCTTTATTGTGGGGACTGGGGACCAACAGTATTATATAGGAGGAGTATAGTGCAGAGTTTTGCTGACCAGTGACCACCAGTATACGTTGTCTGCCTGAAAAACGCTCCATATCTGTGCTCAGTGTGCTGCATATATCTGTGCTCACACTGCTTTATTGTGGGGACTGGGGACCAGCAGTATTATATAGGAGGAGTATAGTGCAGAGTTTTGCTGACCAGTGACCACCAGTATTATACGTTCTCTGCCTGAAAAACGCTCCATATCTGTGCTGCATTGTAGTATATAGTAGGAGTACAGTGCATAATTTTGCTGACCACCAGTATATAATATATAGGAGTACGGTACAGAAGGCCACTGCTCTACCTACCTCTGTGTCGTCAAGTATACTATCCATCCATACCTGTGGTGCATTTCAGTTTTGCACAGTTTGCTGACCACCAGTATATAATATATAGCAGTACGGTACAGTAGGCCACTGCTCTACCTACCTCTGTGTCGTCAAGTATACTATCCAACCCTATACCTGTGGTGCATTTAAGTTTTGCACAGTTTGCTGACCACCAGTATATAATATATAGCAGTACGGTACAGTAGGCCACTGCTCTACCTATCTCTGTGTCGTCAAGTATACTATCCATCCATACCTGTGGTGCATTTAAGTTTTGCACAGTTTGCTGACCACCAGTATATAATATATAGCAGTACGGTACAGTAGGCCACTGCTCTACCTACCTCTGTGTCGTCAATTATACTATCCAACCCTATACCTGTGGTGCATTTAAGTTTTGCACAGTTTGCTGACCACCAGTATATAATATATAGCATTACGGTACAGTAGGCCACTGCTCTACCTACCTCTGTGTCGTCAAGTATACTATCCATCCATACCTGTGGTGTATTTCAGTTGTGCGCAGTATATATAGTAGTAGGCCATTGCTATTGATACTGGCATATAATTCCACACATTAAAAAATGGAGAACAAAAATGTGAAGGGTAAAATAGGGAAAGATCAAGATCCACTTCCACCTCGTGCTGAAGCTGCTGCCACTAGTCATGGCCGAGACGATGAAATGCCATCACCGTCGTCTGCCAAGGCCGATGCCCAATGTCATAGTAGAGAGCATGTAAAATCCAAAAAACAAAAGTTCAGTAAAATGACCCAAAAATCAAAATTAAAAGCGTCTGAGGAGAAGCGTAAACTTGCCAATGTGCCATTTACGACACGGAGTGGCAAGGAACGACTGAGGCCCTGGCCTATGTTCATGGCTAGTGGTTCAGCTTCACATGAGGATGGAAGCACTCATCCTCTCGCTAGAAAACTGCAGTGCCACTCCTAGATGGGCCAGGTGTTTGTGTCGGCCACTTTGGTCACTTAGCTTCAGGGCCGGAGCTTCCACTAGGCAGCTTTAGGCAGCTGCCTAGGGGCGCCGGGACCTGAGGGGGCGGCCTGCTACAGCTGCCTGAAAAAGGTAGCGTGGTCCTATCTTTCACAGCCACTGCAATCCTCCCAGGACTCGTATCTTACAATAGCCGTGACTGCTAAGCTCCCGTATTGCAGCTTCCAGCTCCACCTCCACAAGGCACAGGCAGTAACTGTGACAGCTCCTGGAGTCCTGGCTGGGGGTGACATGCAGCACTGCTCTTCATTCCAGGCTCTTTCACAGACTACTCAGTCCCAACTCTGCATCGCAGCCTGCAGGTAGTGGCTGCACAGTGTACTCTCTGCATTTGAGTCCACTGAGGAGGGGGGGGAGGAGATGAGCAGCAGGCATGCACACAGTTTGGGGGGGATGAGCAGCAGCATGCATACAGATGGTGGTGGGGATAGGACAGCAGACTTTTAACTAGAGATGAGCGCCTGAAATTTTTCGGGTTTTGTGTTTTGGTTTTGGGTTCGGTTCCGCGGCCGTGTTTTGGGTTCGACCGCGTTTTGGCAAAACCTCACCGAATTTTTTTTGTCGGATTCGGGTGTGTTTTGGATTCGGGTGTTTTTTTTAAAAAACACTAAAAAACAGCTTAAATCATAGAATTTGGGGGTCATTTTGATCCCATATTATTATTAACCTCAAAAACCATAATTTCCACTCATTTTCAGTCTATTCTGAATACCTCACACCTCACAATATTATTTTTAGTCCTAAAATTTGCACCAAGGTCGCTGGATGACTAAGCTAAGCGACCCTAGTGGCCGACACAAACACCTGGCCCATCTAGGAGTGGCACTGCAGTGTCACGCAGGATGTCCCTTCCAAAAAACCCTCCCCAATCAGCACATGACGCAAAGAAAAAAAGAGGCGCAATGAGGTAGCTGACTGTGTGAGTAAGATAAGCGACCCTAGTGGCCGACACAAACACCGGGCCCATTTAGGAGTGGCACTGCAGTGTCACGCAGGATGTCCCTTCCAAAAAACCCTCCCCAATCAGCACATGACGCAAAGAAAAAAAGAGGCGCAATGAGGTAGCTGACTGTGTGAGTAAGATTAGCGACCCTAGTGGCCGACACAAACACCGGGCCCATTTAGGAGTGGCACTGCAGTGTCACGCAGGATGTCCCTTCCAAAAAACCCTCCCCAATCAGCACATGACGCAAAGAAAAAAAGAGGCGCAATGAGGTAGCTGACTGTGTGAGTAAGATTAGCGACCCTAGTGGCCGACACAAACACCGGGCCCATTTAGGAGTGGCACTGCAGTGTCACGCAGGATGTCCCTTCCAAAAAACCCTCCCCAATCAGCACATGACGCAAATAAAAAAAGAGGCGCAATGAGGTAGCTGACTGTGTGAGTAAGATTAGCGACCCTAGTGGCCGACACAAACACCGGGCCCATTTAGGAGTGGCACTGCAGTGTCACGCAGGATGTCCCTTCCAAAAAACCCTCCCCAATCAGCACATGACGCAAAGAAAAAAAGAGGCGCAATGAGGTAGCTGACTGTGTGAGTAAGATTAGCGACCCTAGTGGCCGACACAAACACCGGGCCCATTTAGGAGTGGCACTGCAGTGTCACACAGGATGTCCCTTCCAAAAAACCCTCCCCAATCAGCACATGACGCAAAGAAAAAAAGAGGCGCAATGAGGTAGCTGACTGTGTGAGTAAGATTAGCGACCCTAGTGGCCGACACAAACACCGGGCCCATTTAGGAGTGGCACTGCAGTGTCACGCAGGATGTCCCTTCCAAAAAACCCTCCCCAATCAGCACATGACGCAAAGAAAAAAAGAGGCGCAATGAGGTAGCTGACTGTGTGAGTAAGATTAGCGACCCTAGTGGCCGACACAAACACCGGGCCCATTTAGGAGTGGCACTGCAGTGTCACGCAGGATGTCCCTTCCAAAAAACCCTCCCCAAACAGCACATGACGCAAAGAAAAATAAAAGAAAAAAGAGGTGCAAGATGGAATTGTCCTTGGGCCCTCCCACCCACCCTTATGTTGTATAAACAAAACAGGACATGCACACTTTAACCAACCCATCATTTCAGTGACAGGGTCTGCCACACGACTGTGACTGATATGACGGGTTGGTTTGGACCCCCCCCAAAAAAGAAGCAATTAATCTCTCCTTGCACAAACTGGCTCTACAGAGGCAAGATGTCCACCTCATCATCACCCTCCGATATATCACCGTGTACATCCCCCTCCTCACAGATTATCAATTCGTCCCCACTGGAATCCACCATCTCAGCTCCCTGTGTACTTTGTGGAGGCAATTGCTGCTGGTCAATGTCTCCGCGGAGGAATTGATTATAATTCATTTTAATGAACATCATCTTCTCCACATTTTCTGGATGTAACCTCGTACGCCGATTGCTGACAAGGTGAGCGGCGGCACTAAACACTCTTTCGGAGTACACACTTGTGGGAGGGCAACTTAGGTAGAATAAAGCCAGTTTGTGCAATGGCCTCCAAATTGCCTCTTTTTCCTGCCAGTATAAGTATGGACTGTGTGACGTGCCTACTTGGATGCGGTCACTCATATAATCCTCCACCATTCTTTCAATGGTGAGAGAATCATATGCAGTGACAGTAGACGACATGTCCGTAATCGTTGTCAGGTCCTTCAGTCCGGACCAGATGTCAGCATCAGCAGTCGCTCCAGACTGCCCTGCATCACCGCCAGCGGGTGGGCTCGGAATTCTGAGCCTTTTCCTCGCACCCCCAGTTGCGGGAGAATGTGAAGGAGGAGATGTTGACAGGTCGCGTTCCGCTTGACTTGACAATTTTCTCACCAGCAGGTCTTTCAACCCCAGCAGACTTGTGTCTGCCGGAAAGAGAGATCCAAGGTAGGCTTTAAATCTAGGATCGAGCACGGTGGCCAAAATGTAGTGCTCTGATTTCAACAGATTGACCACCCGTGAATCCTTGTTAAGCGAATTAAGGGCTCCATCCACAAGTCCCACATGCCTAGCGGAATCGCTCCGTGTTAGCTCCTCCTTCAATGTCTCCAGCTTCTTCTGCAAAAGCCTGATGAGGGGAATGACCTGACTCAGGCTGGCAGTGTCTGAACTGACTTCACGTGTGGCAAGTTCAAAGGGCATCAGAACCTTGCACAACGTTGAAATCATTCTCCACTGCGCTTGAGACAGGTGCATTCCACCTCCTATATCGTGCTCAATTGTATAGGCTTGAATGGCCTTTTGCTGCTCCTCCAACCTCTGAAGCATATAGAGGGTTGAATTCCACCTCGTTACCACTTCTTGCTTCAGATGATGGCAGGGCAGGTTCAGTAGTTTTTGGTGGTGCTCCAGTCTTCTGTACGTGGTGCCTGTACGCCGAAAGTGTCCCGCAATTTTTCTGGCCACCGACAGCATCTCTTGCACGCCCCTGTCGTTTTTTAAATAATTCTGCACCACCAAATTCAAGGTATGTGCAAAACATGGGACGTGCTGGAATTTACCCATATTTAATGCACACACAATATTGCTGGCGTTGTCCGATGCCACAAATCCACAGGAGAGTCCAATTGGGGTAAGCCATTCCGCGATGATCTTCCTCAGTTGCCGTAAGAGGTTTTCAGCTGTGTGCGTATTCTGGAAAGCGGTGATACAAAGCGTAGCCTGCCTAGGAAAGAGTTGGCGTTTGCGAGATGCTGCTACTGGTGCCGCCGCTGCTGTTCTTGCGGCGGGAGTCCATACATCTACCCAGTGGGCTGTCACAGTCATATAGTCCTGACCCTGCCCTGCTCCACTTGTCCACATGTCCGTGGTTAAGTGGACATTGGGTACAACTGCATTTTTTAGGACACTGGTGAGTCTTTTTCTGACGTCCGTGTACATTCTCGGTATCGCCTGCCTAGAGAAGTGGAACCTAGATGGTATTTGGTAACGGGGGCACACTGCCTCAATAAATTGTCTAGTTCCCTGTGAACTAACGGCGGATACCGGACGCACGTCTAACACCAACATAGTTGTCAAGGCCTCAGTTATCCGCTTTGCAGCAGGATGACTGCTGTGATATTTCATCTTCCTCGCAAAGGACTGTTGAACAGTCAATTGCTTACTGGAAGTAGTACAAGTGGGCTTACGACTTCCCCTCTGGGATGACCATCGACTCCCAGCAGCAACAACAGCAGCGCCAGCAGCAGTAGGCGTTACACGCAAGGATGCATCGGAGGAATCCCAGGCAGGAGAGGACTCGTCAGAATTGCCAGTGACATTGCCTGCAGGACTATTGGCATTCCTGGGGAAGGAGGAAATTGACACTGAGGGAGTTGGTGGGGTGGTTTGCGTGAGCTTGGTTACAAGAGGAAGGGATTTACTGGTCAGTGGACTGCTTCCGCTGTCACCCAAAGTTTTTGAACTTGTCACTGACTTATTATGAATGCGCTGCAGGTGACGTATAAGGGAGGATGTTCCGAGGTGGTTAACGTCCTTACCCCTACTTATTACAGCTTGACAAAGGGAACACACGGCTTGACACCTGTTGTCCGCATTTCTGTTGAAATAGTTCCACACCGAAGAGCTGATTTTTTTGGTATTTTCACCAGGCATGTCAACGGCCATATTCCTCCCACGGACAACAGGTGTCTCCCCGGGTGCCTGACTTAAACAAACCACCTCACCATCAGAATCCTCCTGGTCAATTTCCTCCCCAGCGCCAGCAACACCCATATCCTCCTCATCCTGGTGTACTTCAACACTGACATCTTCAATCTGACTATCAGGAACTGGACTGCGGGTGCTCCTTCCAGCACTTGCAGGGGGCGTGCAAATGGTGGAAGGCGCATGCTCTTCACGTCCAGTGTTGGGAAGGTCAGGCATCGCAACCGACACAATTGGACTCTCCTTGTGGATTTGGGATTTCGAAGAACGCACAGTTCTTTGCGGTGCTACTGCTTTTGCCAGCTTGAGTCTTTTCATTTTTCTAGCGAGAGGCTGAGTGCCTCCATCCTCATGTGAAGCTGAACCACTAGCCATGAACATAGGCCAGGGCCTCAGCCGTTCCTTGCCACTCCGTGTGGTAAATGGCATATTGGCAAGTTTACGCTTCTCCTCCGACAATTTTATTTTCTCTGACGTCCTAGTGGATGCTGGGGACTCCGTAAGGACCATGGGGATATAGCGGCTCCGCAGGAGACAGGGCACAATAATAAAAGCTTTAGGATCAGGTGGTGTGCACTGGCTCCTCCCCCTATGACCCTCCTCCAAGCCTCAGTTAGATTTTTGTGCCCGGCCGAGAAGGGTGCAATCTAGGTGGCTCTCCTGAGCTGCTTAGAATAAAAGTTTAAGTTAGGTTTTTTTCTTTCAGTGAGACCTGCTGGCAACAGGCTCACTGCTACGAGGGACTTAGGGGAGAGAAGTAAACTCACCTGCGTGCAGGATGGATTTGCTTCTTAGGCTACTGGACACCATTAGCTCCAGAGGGAGTCGGAACACAGGTCTCACCCTGGGGTTCGTCCCGGAGCCGTGCCGCCGACCCCCCTTGCAGATGCCGAAGTTGAAGAGGTCCAGAGTCCAGAAACAGGCGGCAGAAGACTTTCAGTCTTCATAAGGTAGCGCACAGCACTGCAGCTGTGCGCCATTGTTGTCAGCACACTTCACCAACAGTCACCAACTGTCACTGAGGGTGCAGGGCGCTGGGGGGGGGCGCCCTGGGCAGCAATGTATAATACCTTTTTATGGCTAAAATACATCACATATAGCCCTTGAGGCTATATGGATGTATTTAACCCCTGCCAGATCTCACAAACTCCGGGAGAAGAGCCCGCCGAAAAGGGGGCGGGGCCTATTCTCCTCAGCACACGGCGCCATTTTCCTGCTCAGCTCTGCTGTGAGGAAGGCTCCCAGGCTCTCCCCTGCACTGCACTACAGAAACAGGGTTAAAACAGAGAGGGGGGGCACTTATTTGGCGATATGATTACATATATAAAAATGCTATAAGGGAAAACACTTGTATAAGGGGTTGTCCCTGTATAATTATAGCGTTTTTGGTGTGTGCTGGCAAACTCTCCCTCTGTCTCCCCAAAGGGCTAGTGGGGTCCTGTCCTCTATCAGAGCATTCCCTGTGTGTGTGCTGTGTGTCGGTACGTGTGTGTCGACATGTAGGAGGACGATGTTGGTGAGGAGGCAGAGCAAATTGCCTGTATTGGTGATGTCACTCTCTAGGGAGTCGACACTGGAATGGATGGCTTATTTAGGAATTACGTGATAATGTCAACACGCTGCAAGGTCGGTTGACGACATGAGACGGCCGGCAAACAAATTAGTACCTGTCCAGGCGTCTCAGACACCGTCAGGGGCTTGTAAAAACGCCCATTTACCTCAGTCGGTTGACACAGACACAGACACGGACACTGACTCCAGTGTCGACGGTGAATAAACAAACGTATTTTCCTTTAGGGCCACACGTTTCATGTTAAGGGCAATGAAGGAGGTGTTACATATTTCTGATACTACAAGTACCACAAATAAGGGTATTATGTAGGGTGTGAATAAAATACTTGTAGTTTTTCCTGAATCAGATAAATTAAATGAAGTGTGTGATGATACGTGGGTTTCCTCCGATAGAAAATTATTGGCGGTATACCCTTTCCCGCCAGAAGTTAGGGCGAGTTGGGAAACACACCTTAGGGTGGATAAGGCGCTCACACGCTTATAAAAACAAGGGGCGTTACCGTCTCCAGATACGGCAGCCCTCAAGGAGCCAGCTGATAGGAAGCTGAAAAATATCCTAAAAGTATATACACACATACTGGTGTTATACTACGACCAGCAATCGCCTCAGCCTGGATGTGCAGCGCTGAGGGGGCTTGGTCGGATTTCCTGACTGAAAATATTGATAGCCTTGTCAGGGACAAGATTTTATTGACTATAGATGCATTTCTATATATGCGAGATGCGCAGAGGGATATTTGCATTCTGGCATCAAGAGTAAATGTGATGTCCATATCTGCCAGACGAAGACACGACAGTGGTCAGGTGATGCAGATTCCAGACGGCACATGGAAGTATTGCCGTATAAAGGGGCGGTCCATCGGACCTGGTGGCCATGGCAACAGCTGAAAAATCCACCTTTTGTTACCCCAAGTCACATCTCAGCAGAAAAGGACACAGTCTTTTCAGTCTCAGTCCTTTCGTCCCCATAAGGGCAGGCGGGCAAAAGGGCCAGTCATATCTGCCCAGGGGTAGAGGAAAGGGAAGAAGACTGCAGCAGGCAGCCCATTCCCAGGAACAGAAGCCCTCCACAGCTTCTGCCAAGTCCGCAGCATGACGCTGGGGCAGTACAAGCGGACTCAGGTGCGGTAGGGGGTCATCTCAAGAGTTTCAGCACGCAGGGGGCTCACTCACAAGTGGACTCCTGGATCCTACACGTAGTATCCCAGGTGTACATTGGAAATTCGAGACGTCTCCCCCTCACAAGTTCCTGAAGTCTGCTTTACCAACGTCTCCCTCCGACAGGGAGGCAGTATTGGGAACAATTCACAGGCTGTATTCCCAGCAGGTGATAATCAAAGTACCCCTTCTACAACAAGGGAAGGGGTATTATTCCACACTATATTGTGGTACTGAAGCCAGACGGCTCGGTGAGATCTGAAATATTTGAACACTTACATACAAGCGTTCAAATCAAGATGGAGTCACTCAGAGTAGTGATAGCGAACCAGGAAGAAGGGGACGATATGGTGTCACTGGATATCAGGGACGCTTACCTACATGTCCAAATTTGCCTTCTCACCAAGGGTACCTCAGGTTCGTGGTACAGAACTGTCACTATCGGTTCAGACGCTGCCGTTTGGATTGTCCACGGCACCCCGGGTCTTTACCAAGGTAATGGCCGAAATGATGATTCTTCTTAAAAGAAATATGGACGCTTTCCTGATAAAGGCAAGGTCCAGAGAACAGTTGGAGGTCGGAGTAGCACTATCTTAAGTAGTTCTACGACAGCACGAGTGGATTCTAAATATTCCAAAATCGCATTTTTTTCCGACGACACGTCTACTGTTCCTAGGGATGATTCTGGACACAGTCCAGAAAAGGATGTTTTCTCCCGGAGAAGAAAGCCAGGGAGTTATCCGAGCTAGTCAGGAACCTCCTAAAACCAGGAAAAGTATCAGTGCATCATTGCACAAGGATCCTGTGAAAAATGGTGGTTTCTTACAAAGCGATCCCATTCGGTAGATTTCACGCAAGAACCTTTCCGTGGGATCTGCTGGAAAAATGGTCCGGATCGCATCTTCAGATGCATCAGCGGATAACCCTGTCTCCAAGGACAAGGGTGTTTCTTCTGCGGTGGCTGCAGAGTGCTCATCTATGAAAGGGCCGCAGATTCGGCATTCAGGACTGGGTCCTGGTGACCACGGATGCCAGCCTGAGTGGCTGGGGAGCAGTCACACAAGGAAAAAATTTCCAGAGAGTGTGATCAAGTCTGGAGACTTCTCTCCACATAAATATACTGGAGCTAAGGGCAATTTACAATGCTCTAAACTTAGCAAGACCTCTGCTTCAAGGTCAGCCGGTATTGATCCAGTGGGACAACATCACGGCAGTCGCCCACGTAAACAGGGCGGCACAAGAAGCAGGAGGGAAATGGCAGAAACTACAAGAATTCTTCGCTGGGCGAAAAATCATGTGATAACACTCTCAGCAGTGTTCATTCCGGGAGTGGAAAACTGGGAAGCAGACTTCCTCAGCAGGCATGACCTCTACCCGGGAGAGTGGGGACTTCATCGGGAAGTCTTCCACATGATTGTAAACCGTTGGGAAAAACCAAAGGTGGACATGATGGCGTCCCGCCTGAACAAAAAACTAGACAGATATTGCGCCAGGTCAAGGGACCCTCAGGCAATAGCGGTGGACGCTCTGGTAACACTGTGGGTGTACCAGTCAGAGTATGTGTTCCCTCCTATGCCTCTCATACCAAAAGTACTGAGAATCATGAGAGGGAGATGAGTAAGAACGATACTCGTGGTTCCGGATTGGCCAAGAAGGACTTGGTACCCGAAACTTCAAGAGATGTTCACGGAAGACCCGTGGCCTCTACCTTTAAGAAAGGACCTGCTCCAGCAGGGGCCTTGTCTGTTCCAAGACTTACCGCGACCGCGTTTGACGGCATGGCGGTTGAACGCCGGATCCTGAAAGGGCATTCCAGATGAAGTCATCCCTACCCTGGTCAAAGACAGGAAGGATGTAACCCCAAAACATTTTCACCGCATTTGGTGAAAATATGTTGCGTGGTGTGAGGCCAAGAAGGCCCCTACAGAGGAATTCCAACTGGGTCGTTTCCTACATTTCCTGAAAACAGGACTGTCTATGGGCCTAAAATTAGGGTCCATTAAGGTTCAAATTTCGGCCCTGTCGAATTTCTTCCAGAAAGAACTGGCTTTAGTGCCTGACGTTCAGATGTTTGTAAAAGGGGTACTGCATATACAGCCTCATTTTGTGCCCCAGTGGCACCTTGGGATCTCAATGTTGTTTTGAGTTTCCTAAAGTCACATTGGTTTGAACCACTCACCACTGTGGACTTAAAATATCTCACATGGAAGGTGACGATGCTATTAGCCCTGGCTTCAGCCAGGCGTGTGTCAGAATTGGCGGCTTTATCATATATAAAGCCCTTACTTAATTTTTCATTCTGACAGGGCAGAATTGAGGACTCGTCCTTAATTTCTCCTTAAGGTGTTTTCTGTTTTTCACATGAACCAACCTATTGTGGTACCTGCGGGTACTAGGGACTTGGAGGACTCCAAGTTACTTGACGTTGTCAGGGCCCTGAAAAATATGTTTCCAGGACGGCTGGAGTCAGAAAATCTGACTCGCTGTTTAGCCTGTATGCACCCAACAAGATGGGTGCTCCTGCTTCTAAGCAGACGATTGCTCGCTGGATTTGTAATACAATTCAGTTTACACATTCTGTGGCAGGCCTGCCACAACCAAAATCTGTAAAAGCCCATTCCAAAAGGAAGGGGGCTCATCTTGGGCGACTGCCCGAGGGGTCTTGGCTTTACAACTTTGCCGAGCAGTTACTTGGTCAGGGGCAAACACGTTTGCTAAATTCTACAAATTTGATACCCTGGCTGAGGAGGACGTGGAGTCTCTCATTCGGTGCTGCAGGGTCATCCGCACTCTCCCGCCCGTTTGGGAGCTTTGGTATAATCCCCATGGTCCTTACGGAGTCCCCAGCATCCACTAGGACGTCAGAGAAAATAAGATTTTACTTACCGATAAATCTATTTCTCGTAGTCCGTAGTGGATGCTGGGCGCCCATCCCAAGTGCGGATTGTCTGCAATACTTGTACATAGTTATTGTTACAAAAATCGGGTTATTCTTGTTGTGAGCCATCTTGTCAGAGGCTCCTTCGTTGTTATCATACTGTTAACTGGGTTCAGATCACAGGTTGTACGGTGTAATTGGTGTGGCTGGTATGAGTCTTACCCGGGATTCAATATCCTTCCTTATTATGCACGCTCGTCCGGGCACAGTATCCTAACTGAGGCTTGGAGGAGGGTCATAGGGGGAGGAGCCAGTGCACACCACCTGATCCTAAAGCTTTTATTATTGTGCCCTGTCTCCTGCGGAGCCGCTATATCCCCATGGTCCTTACGGAGTCCCCAGCATCCACTACGGACTACGAGAAATAGATTTATCGGTAAGTAAAATCTTATTTTAGGTTTTGGAGTCCTTTTTTTACTGATATTTGGTGTTTTGGATTTGACATGCTCTGTACTATGACATTGGGCATCGGCCTTGGCAGACGACGTTGCTGGCATTTCATCGTCTCGGCCATGACTAGTGGCAGCAGCTTCAGCACGAGGTGGAAGTGGATCTTGATCTTTCCCTAATTTTGGAACCTCAACATTTTTGTTCTCCATATTTTAATAGGCACAACTAAAAGGCACCTCAGGTAAACAATGGAGATGGATGGATACTAGTATACAATTATGGACGGACTGCCGAGTGCCGACACAGAGGTAGCTACAGCCGTGAACTACCGTACTGTGTCTGCTGCTAATATAGAAAGAAAAAAAAAACACGGTTAGGTGGTATACAATTATGGACGGACTGCCGAGTGCCGACACAGAGGTAGCCACAGCCGTGAACTACCGTACTGTACTGTGTCTGCTGCTAATATAGACTGGTTGATAAAGAGATGTCGTAGTATGTATGTATGAAGAAGAAAGAAAAAAAAACCACGGGTAGGTGGTATACAATTATGGACGGACTGCCGAGTGCCGACACAGAGGTAGCCACAGCCGTGAACTACCGTACTGTACTGTGTCTGCTGCTAATATAGACTGGTTGATAAAGAGATGTAGTAGTATGTATGTATAAAGAAGAAAGAAAAAAAAACCACGGGTAGGTGGTATACAATTATGGACGGACTGCCGAGTGCCGACACAGAGGTAGCCACAGCCGTGAACTACCGTACTGTACTGTGTCTGCTGCTAATATAGACTGGTTGATAAAGAGATGTCGTAGTATGTATGTATGAAGAAGAAAGAAAAAAAAACCACGGTTAGGTGGTATACAATTATGGACGGACTGCCGAGTGCCGACACAGAGGTAGCCACAGCCGTGAACTACCGTACTGTACTGTGTCTGCTGCTAATATAGACTGGTTGATAAAGAGATGTCGTAGTATGTATGTATAAAGAAGAAAGAAAAAAAAACCACGGTTAGGTGGTATACAATTATGGACGGACTGCCGAGTGCCGACACAGATGTAGCCACAGCCGTGAACTACCGTACTGTGTCTGCTGCGACTGGATGATTAATAATGATATAAAAAATATATATATATCACTACTGCAGCCGGACAGGTATATATATTATATATTGACGGACCTGCTGGACACTGTCTGTCAGCAGAATGAGTTTTTTATAGAATAAAAAAAAAAACACCACACAAGTGAAGTCACACGACGAGTGTTTAACTTTTTCAGGCAATCACAATATAGTATACTACTAACTATACTGGTGGTCAGTGTGGTCAGGTCACTGGTCAGTCACACTGGCAGTGGCACTCCTGCAGCAAAAGTGTGCACTGTTTAATTTTAATATAATATGTACTCCTGGCTCCTGCTATAACCTATAACTGGCACTGCAGGGCTCCCCAGTCTCCCCCACAATTATAAGCTGTGTGAGCTGAGCACAGTCAGATATATAATATATACATAGATGATGCAGCACACTGGGCTGAGCAGTGCACACAGATATGGTATGTGACTGTCTTGTACTCCTGGCTCCTGCTATAACCTATAACTGGCACTGCAGTGCTCCCCAGTCTCCCCCACAATTATAAGCTGTGTGAGCTGAGCACAGTCAGATATATAATATATACATAGATGATGCAGGCATGCAGCACACTGGGCTGAGCAGTGCACACAGATATGGTATGTGACTGAGTCACTGTGTGTACCGTTTTTTTCAGGCAGAGAACGGATATATTAAATAAAACAACTGCACTGCTGGTGGTCACTGTGGTCAGTCACTAAACTCTGCACTCTCTTCTACAGTATCAGCCTCAGGTCAATCTCTCTCTCTCTCTCCTAATCTAAATGGAGAGGACGCCAGCCACGTCCTCTCCCTATCAATCTCAATGCACGTGTGAAAATGGCGGCGACGCGCGGCTCCTTATATAGAATCCGAGTCTCGCGAGAATCCGACAGCGTCATGATGACGTTCGGGCGCGCTCGGGTTAACCGAGCAAGGCGGGAAGATCCGAGTCGCTCGGACCCGTGAAAAAAAACATGAAGTTCGTGCGGGTTCGGATTCAGAGAAACCGAACCCGCTCATCTCTACTTTTAACACAGTGGGGGGGGGGGGGGGGGGGTGAGAGTAGCAGGCACCCACACAGACTGGGGAGATGGGGAGAAGAGAGCAGCCATGCAACAAACTGGGGGTGGGGGAGAGCTGCAGCATGCCTTTCATCTGAAGGGTAGGTAGGGGGAAGGGGCAGTAGGCAGAAGTTTTGCCTAGGGTGCCGAGAAACCTTGCACCGGCCCTGCTTAGCTTAGCCATCCAGCGACCTTGGTGCACCTTTTTTTTTCTTTGCATCATGTGCTGTTTGGGGACTATTTTTAAATCTGCCATCCTGTCTGACACTGCAGTGCCACTCCTAGATGGGCCAGGTGTTTGTGTCGGCCACTTGGGTCGCTTAGCTTAGTCACACAGCTACCTCATTGCGCCTCTTTTTTTCTTTGCATCATGTGCTGTTTGGGGACTATTTTTTTGAAGTGCCATCCTGTCTGACACTGCAGTGCCACTCCTAGATGGTCCAGGTGTTTGTGTCGGCCACTTGGGTCGCTTAGCTTAGTCACACAGCTACCTCGTTGCGCCTCTTTTTTTCTTTGCTTCATGTGCTTTTTGGGGACTATTTTTTTTAAGTGCCATCCTGTCTGACACTGCAGTGCCACTCCTAGATGGGCCAGATGTTTGTGTCGGCCACTTGGGTCGCTTAGCTTAGTCACACAGCTACCTCATTGCGCCTCTTTTTTTCTTTGCATCATGTGCTGTTTGGGGACTATTTTTTTTTAAGTGCCATCCTGTTTGACACTGCAGTGCCACTCCTAGATGGGCCAGGTGTTTGTGTCGGCCACTTGGGTCGCTTAGCTTAGTCATCCAACGACCTCGGTGCAAATTTTAGGACTAAAAATAATATTGTGAGGTGTGAGGTGTTCAGAATAGACTGAAAATGAGTGGAAATTATGGTTATTGAGGTTAATAATACTATGGGATCAAAATGACCGCCAAATTCTATGATTTAAGCTGTTTTTGAGGGTTTTTTGAAAAAAAAACACCCGAATCCAAAACACACCCGAATCCGACAAAAAAATTTCAGGGAGGTTTTGCCAAAACGTGTCCGAATCCAAAACATGGCCGCGGAACCGAATCCAAAACCAAAACACAAAACCCGAAAAATTTCCGGTGCACATCACTAGTTATTTAGTACAAATACCCTGTGATATACATCCAGTCTTTACTGTGCATTGTTATATCAATTGACTGTATAGCTATACTTAGTATTACTCTGTATTACTAGTCCAGTGCAGTTTTATTGCATGTCATAATTTCTACATTGTAAACTGTGACTAAGTCATAGTTGCCTACCCTCCCTCATTCTGCAGGAGACTCCCTGAAAGAGCAACAATCTCCCTGACTCCCTGAATAGACCATCAATCTCCCTGATTGCCCCTTACCCCCATTATGCAGCTGTTACATTCTTAGGGAAAAAGTGAAATTAGAGATACATACATTCAAATGGGCTCATCAGTGTAATTTCCCTGCATTGGGTATAAGGCACAATGATCCCTATGGCTACATGCATTTTAAATAAGGTTTCTCGTGGCCACTTACTTATTGGACCTCTTGTAAACCACAATACACGAACAAATCCTGCAAAATATCAGTGTCATTTCTTCAACAAGTAGATCTTAGTAACTTTGGGGCTCATTTACATTTGGATGTAAGTCATTTTTATGTCACGCCTCTCAGATGATGCAGTATACGTCCACGGTTATAGGTATTACTTTCACACTCTCCCTGAAATGCTTTTTCAAAAGTAGGCAAATATGGACTAAGTGTGTGTGCATATAGCTGCTGTGTGACCTCCATTTCGTGTCTCTCACTCAGATTGCTATCCTTATATTCTATAACCTGAGGGGGCTAAGTGCGTCAGGTTTATTCTATGATATAGGTGTTTCACAAGATATACTTTTTGGGTATTTTTCTCTGGGAATTTCAGTTTGTGCTAATACACTGCACAGGGGGTTCTTGTCAGGTAAAGTGCTGCTGATATTGTACTAGGTCGCCTTGTATTGAGCTCTCAGATATGTCAGCTACAAGGGGCGATGGGGCTGGGGCTGATCCCACATTGCGTGGTGGTGACGCTAGTGTCGATACACTCGGCGATGCAAGTGCTAGGTCTAATGGTGTCAGCTTTCAACATGGTGGAGTACGCTCAAATCCATTCCCGCCCTCTGCAGAAGCAAAATGGGACGGCCTGCCTCACTGGATCAGGTCTCAAATGATCTCCTTGTCTCCGGAGGTCCGTCTGTCACTGAGCTGGTGGCTTCAGGACCAACGATTAAGCAGGGGTCATCCCTTCTGGATCTCCAACTGGGTCCTTCTGACGACGGATTGCAGTCTGAGAGGTTGGGGCGCGGTGTTGGAGCAACACTCCCTTCAGGGTCAGTGGACCAGGGAGGAATCTCTCCTCCCGATAAACATTCTGGAACTGCGGGCGGTGTTCAATGCTTTGAACCTGGCCCAGCATTTAATACAGAACAGACCTGTTCAAGTACAGTATGACAGTGTGTGTCTTGTGTTTTTTTGGGTATTTTTTTAGTGGTAGTACTACAGGTACCAGCGGGCCCGTTTTTCCGCCGCATGCTGGTACTTGTGGTTCTCCAAGTACAAGCATGCGGGGGAGGCTTGCTGGGACTTGTAGTACTGCTACTAAAAACAATATCTTTTATTTTACAACAAAGGCTATCAGCCCTCCCATCCGCAGCCCATTGGATGGGGGGGGACAGCCTCGGGCTTCACCCCTGGCCCTTGGGTGGCTGGGGGGGGGGACCCCTTGATTGAAGGGGTCCCCACTCCCCCAGGGTACCCCGGCCAGGGGTGACTAGTTGGATTTTTGATGCCACGGCCGCAGGGCGCTGTATAAAAGTGACCCCCGGCTGTGGCATTATCTGTCCAGCTAGTGGAGCCCGGTGCTGGTTTTAAAAATACGGGGGACCCCTACTCTTTTTGTCCCCCGTATTTTTGGGACCAGGACCAGGCGCAGAGCCCGATGCTGGTTGCTTAAATATGGGGGAACCCCTGTCATTTTTTTCCCCATATTTCTGCAACCAGGATCGGCTCAAAGAGCCCGAGGCTGGTTATGCTTAGGAGGGGGGACCCCACGCAATTTTTTTTAACAACAAAAAACACTTTCCCACCCCTTCCCATTGATATACATGCACGGATCTCATGGATCCCTGCATGCATCTCAAATCACGAATAAAAAAAGCAGGTCTGTTTTTTTTTAGGACTTTTTTTGCGAATTGTAATTTTTCACGGCAGTGTTTTGTGTTTTTTTGCTTAGTAAATGACCGAGATTCGTATCTAAACAGGCGTAATTTGACCGATGGTGTATTCATTCGTAATTTTTTACCTGAACTAGCAAAAAATTACGAATGCCCTCATCACTGCCGTGATTAGTGTTTAGTAAATGACCGAGATTGACCGAGATGACACTTTGATGAAAAAACGGCATCTCGGTCAAAATCGGGAGCTTAGTAAATATACCCCCATGTTGTAGGCCTGGAAACCGGCTTCTGCTCAGATTTATCATAAGGTCTGGAATTCTTAATTTGCTTGGTGCGCCTCTAACAATTATGACGCTTCCAAGTTTAGTACTTTTGGCCTTTCTACAATAAGGCCTGGACTTGGGCCTTTGTCTGGCCTACATCAAGGTTCTTATTTCTGCCTTGTCGGTTTGGTTCCAGAGAAAAATTGCGACTTTACCTGATGTTCATACATTGACTCAGGGTGTGTTGCGGATTCAACCCCCTTATGTCCCGCCTGTGGCTCCTTGGGACTTGTCGGTGGTTCTGGAGGTGCTGCAAGGGTCTCCTTTGAGCCCCTTGAATCAGCAGACCTTAAGTGGCTTTCTCTTAAGGTGCTGTTTCTGCTTACTATTGCCTCTGCTAGACAAGTGTTGGATTTGGGTACCTTGTCCTGTAGGTCACCTTATCTGATTTTTCACAATGACCGGGCGGTTCTTAGAATACGTCCCGGGTATTTACATAAGGTGGTGTCTTCTTTCCACCTTAATCAGGAGATCGTGATCATGATGCCGAATATTTCAAAAAGCATAGAGATAGGGGTTATACGGCCTCATAGCTGCACACAAATTGGCATATGGGCAGATATCTTCATTTAGCTCTGTACATGCAGTACATGTGTAATCACGGTGGACTTACGTAGACCCTGAATTGGCTCCATGATCTGTGGACACTTCATTTACTTTTTATACAAATAAAATATTTGGGGTAAACTTGGACTGGGACAAAGGACTAAGGGAAAAGGCAAGAAATCTATTTGGATGTATATTTTATTTTTAAGCAAAAGCACTATAACATTGATATCAGTGGGGTGGTAACTCAGGGGACCCCACACACAGGGGGGCGCACCCACACAGCTACATTACCAATGTGGTAGAGAACTGGCATATGTGAACTGGGGTTTCTATGTGACATAAGGTGAGCTAGGATTTATGTGTGGTATAATGTGATCTGGGTTTTCTGTTTGACATAATGTGAGTTGGGGTTTCACTTTCTGTGTGAGAAATAATGTGAACTGGGGTTTCTGTGTGACATAATGTGAGCTGGGGTTTATGTGTGACATAATGTGAACTGGGGTTTATGTGTGGTATAATGTGAGCTGGGGTTTATGTGTGACATAATGTGAACTGGGGTTTCTGTGTGATATAATATGAACTGGGGTTTATGTGTGGTATAATGTGAACTGGAGTTCCTGTGTGACATAATATGAGCTGGGGTTTATGTGTGACATAATGTAAGCTGGGGTTTCTGTGTGACATAATGTGAGCTGGGGTTTCTGTGTGACATAATGTGAGCTGGGGTTTCTGTGTGACATAATGTGAGCTGGGGTTTCTGTGTGGCACAATGTGAACTGGGGTTCTTGTGTGACATAATGTGAGCTGGGGTTTCTGTGTGACATAATGTGAACTGGGGTTCCTGTGTGACATAATGTAAGCTGGGGTTTCTGTGTGACATAATGTGAGCTGGGGTTTCTGTGTGACATAATGTGAGCTGGGGTTTCTGTGTGACATAATGTGAGCTGGGGTTTCTGTGTGGCACAATGTGAACTGGGGTTCTTGTGTGACATAATGTGAGCTGGGGTTTCTGTGTGACATAATGTGAACTGGGGTTCCTGTGTGACATAATGTGAGCTGGCGTTTCTGTGTGACATAAAGTGAGCTGGGGTTCCTGTGTGACATAATGTGAGCTGGGGATTCTTTGTGGTATAATGTGAACTGGGGTTTATGTTAGAGATGAGCGGGTTCGGTTTCTCTGAATCCGAACCCGCCAGAACTTCATGGTTTTTTTCACGGATCCGAGCAGACTCGGATCCTCCCGCCTTGCTCGGTTAACCCGAGCGCGCCCGAACGTCATCATGACGCTGTCGGATTCTCGCGAGACTCGGATTCTATATAAGGAGCCGCGCGTCGCCGCCATTTTCACACGTGCATTGAGATTGATAGGGAGAGGACGTAGCTGGCGTCCTCTCCATTTAGATTAGGGTTGAGAGAGAGAGAGAGAGATTGACCTGAGGCTGTGATACTGTAGAAGAGAGTGCAGAGTTTAGTTTAGTTTAGTGACTGACGACCACAGTGACCACCAGACAGTGCAGTTGTTTGTTTTATTTAATATATCCGTTCTCTGCCTGAAAAAAACGATACACACAGTGACTCAGTCACATACCATATCTGTGTGCACTGCTCAGCCCAGTGTGCTGCATCAATGTATATATATATCTGACTGTGCTCAGCTCACACAGCTTATAATTGTGGGGGAGACTGGGGAGCACTGCAGTGCCAGTTATAGGTTATAGCAGGAGCCAGGAGTACATAATATTATATTAAAATTAAACAGTGCAGTGTGACTAGTGACCAGTGACCTGACCACCAGTATATATAATATTAGTAGTATACTATCTCTTTATCAACCAGTCTATATTAGCAGCAGACACAGTACAGTGCGGTAGTTCACGGCTGTGGCTACCTCTGTGTCGGCACTCGGCAGCCCGTCCATAATTGTATATACCACCTAACCGTGGTTTTTTTTTTTTTCTTTATAGTCATACTAGTTACGAGTATACTATCTCTTTATCAACCAGTCTATATTAGCAGCAGACACAGTACAGTGCGGTAGTTCACGGCTGTGGCTACCTCTGTGTCGGCACTCGGCAGCCCGTCCATAATTGTATATACCACCTAACCGTGGTTTTTTTTTCTTTCTTTATACATACATACTAGTTACGAGTATACTATCTCTTTATCAACCAGTCTATATTAGCAGCAGACACAGTACAGTGCGGTAGTTCACGGCTGTGGCTACCTCTGTGTCGGCACTCGGCAGCCCGTCCATAATTGTATATACCACCTAACCGTGGTTTTTTTTTCTTTCTTTATACATACATACTAGTTACGAGTATACTATCTCTTTATCAACCAGTCTATATATTAGCAGCAGACACAGTACAGTGCGGTAGTTCACGGCTGTGGCTACCTCTGTGTCGGCACTCGGCAGCCCGTCCATAATTGTATATACCACCTAACCGTGGTTTTTTTTTCTTTCTTTATACATACATACTAGTTACGAGTATACTATCTCTTTATCAACCAGTCTATATATTAGCAGCAGACACAGTACAGTGCGGTAGTTCACGGCTGTGGCTACCTCTGTGTCGGCACTCGGCAGCCCGTCCATAATTGTATATACCACCTAACCGTGGTTTTTTTTTCTTTCTTTATAGTCATACTAGTTACGAGTATACTATCTCTTTATCAACCAGTCTATATTAGCAGCAGACACAGTACAGTGCGGTAGTTCACGGCTGTGGCTACCTCTGTGTCGGCACTCGGCAGCCCGTCCATAATTGTATATACCACCTAACCGTGGTTTTTTTTTCTTTCTTTATACATACATACTAGTTACGAGTATACTATCTCTTTATCAACCAGTCTATATATTAGCAGCAGACACAGTACAGTGCGGTAGTTCACGGCTGTGGCTACCTCTGTGTCGGCACTCGGCAGCCCGTCCATAATTGTATATACCACCTAACCGTGGTTTTTTTTTCTTTCTTTATAGTCATACTAGTTACGAGTATACTATCTCTTTATCAACCAGTCTATATTAGCAGCAGACACAGTACAGTGCGGTAGTTCACGGCTGTGGCTACCTCTGTGTCGGCACTCGGCAGCCCGTCCATAATTGTATATACCACCTAACCGTGGTTTTTTTTTCTTTCTTTATACATACATACTAGTTACGAGTATACTATCTCTTTATCAACCAGTCTATATATTAGCAGCAGACACAGTACAGTGCGGTAGTTCACGGCTGTGGCTACCTCTGTGTCGGCACTCGGCAGCCCGTCCATAATTGTATATACCACCTAACCGTGGTTTTCTTTTCTTTCTTTATACATACATACTAGTTACGAGTATACTATCTCTTTATCAACCAGTCTATATATTAGCAGCAGACACAGTACAGTGCGGTAGTTCACGGCTGTGGCTACCTCTGTGTCGGCACTCGGCAGCCCGTCCATAATTGTATATACCACCTAACCGTGGTTTTTTTTTCTTTCTTTATACATACATACTAGTTACGAGTATACTATCTCTTTATCAACCAGTCTATATATTAGCAGCAGACACAGTACAGTGCGGTAGTTCACGGCTGTGGCTACCTCTGTGTCGGCACTCGGCAGCCCGTCCATAATTGTATATACCACCTAACCGTGTTTTTTTTTTCTTTCTTTATACATACATACTAGTTACGAGTATACTATCTCTTTATCAACCAGTCTATATATTAGCAGCAGACACAGTACAGTGCGGTAGTTCACGGCTGTGGCTACCTCTGTGTCGGCACTCGGCAGCCCGTCCATAATTGTATATACCACCTAACCGTGGTTTTTTTTTCTTTCTTTATACATACATACTAGTTACGAGTATACTATCTCTTTATCAACCAGTCTATATTAGCAGCAGACACAGTACAGTGCGGTAGTTCACGGCTGTGGCTACCTCTGTGTCGGCACTTGGCAGCCCGTCCATAATTGTATATACCACCTAACCGTGGTTTTTTTTTCTTTCTTTATACATACATACTAGTTACGAGTATACTATCTCTTTATCAACCAGTCTATATATTAGCAGCAGACACAGTACAGTGCGGTAGTTCACGGCTGTGGCTACCTCTGTGTCGGCACTCGGCAGCCCGTCCATAATTGTATATACCACCTAACCGTGGTTTTTTTTTCTTTCTTTATACATACATACTAGTTACGAGTATACTATCTCTTTATCAACCAGTCTATATATTAGCAGCAGACACAGTACAGTGCGGTAGTTCACGGCTGTGGCTACCTCTGTGTCGGCACTCGGCAGCCCGTCCATAATTGTATATACCACCTAACCGTGGTTTTTTTTTCTTTCTTTATACATACATACTAGTTACGAGTATACTATCTCTTTATCAACCAGTCTATATTAGCAGCAGACACAGTACAGTGCGGTAGTTCACGGCTGTGGCTACCTCTGTGTCGGCACTCGGCAGCCCGTCCATAATTGTATATACCACCTAACCGTGGTTTTTTTTTCTTTCTTTATACATACATACTAGTTACGAGTATACTATCTCTTTATCAACCAGTCTATATATTAGCAGCAGACACAGTACAGTGCGGTAGTTCACGGCTGTGGCTACCTCTGTGTCGGCACTCGGCAGCCCGTCCATAATTGTATATACCACCTAACCGTGGTTTTTTTTTCTTTCTTTATACATACATACTAGTTACGAGTATACTATCTCTTTATCAACCAGTCTATATATTAGCAGCAGACACAGTACAGTGCGGTAGTTCACGGCTGTGGCTACCTCTGTGTCGGCACTCGGCAGCCCGTCCATAATTGTATACTAGTATCCAATCCATCCATCTCCATTGTTTACCTGAGGTGCCTTTTAGTTGTGCCTATTAAAATATGGAGAACAAAAATGTTGAGGTTCCAAAATTAGGGAAAGATCAAGATCCACTTCCACCTCGTGCTGAAGCTGCTGCCACTAGTCATGGCCGAGACGATGAAATGCCAGCAACGTCGTCTGCCAAGGCCGATGCCCAATGTCATAGTACAGAGCATGTCACATCCAAAACACCAAATATCAGTAAAAAAAGGACTCCAAAACCTAAAATAAAATTGTCGGAGGAGAAGCGTAAACTTGCCAATATGCCATTTACCACACGGAGTGGCAAGGAACGGCTGAGGCCCTGGCCTATGTTCATGGCTAGTGGTTCAGCTTCACATGAGGATGGAAGCACTCAGCCTCTCGCTAGAAAAATGGAAAGACTAAAGCTGGCAAAAGCAGTAGCACCGCAAAGAACTGTGCGTTCTTCGAAATCCCAAATCCACAAGGAGAGTCCGACTCCAATTGTGTCGGTTGCGATGCCTGACCTTCCCAACACTGGACGTGAAGAGCATGCGCCTTCCACCATTTGCACGCCCCCTGCAAGTGATGGAAGGAGCACCCGCAGTCCAGTTCCTGATAGTCAGATTGAAGATGTCAGTGTTGAAGTACACCAGGATGAGGAGGATATGGGTGTTGCTGGCGCTGGGGAGGAAATTGACCAGGAGGATTCTGATGGTGAGGTGGTTTGTTTAAGTCAGGCACCCGGGGAGACACCTGTTGTCCGTGGTAGGAATATGGCCGTTGACATGCCTGGTGAAAATACCAAAAAAATCAGCTCTTCGGTGTGGAAGTATTTCACCAGAAATGCGGACAACAGGTGTCAAGCCGTGTGTTCCCTTTGTCAAGCTGTAATAAGTAGGGGTAAGGACGTTAACCACCTCGGAACATCCTCCCTTATACGTCACCTGCAGCGCATTCATAATAAGTCAGTGACAAGTTCAAAAACTTTGGGTGACAGCGGAAGCAGTCCACTGACCAGTAAATCCCTTCCTCTTGTAACCAAGCTCACGCAAACCACCCCACCAACTCCCTCAGTGTCAATTTCCTCCTTCCCCAGGAATGCCAATAGTCCTGCAGGCAATGTCACTGGCAATTCTGACGAGTCCTCTCCTGCCTGGGATTCCTCCGATGCATCCTTGCGTGTAACGCCTACTGCTGCTGGCGCTGCTGTTGTTGCTGCTGGGAGTCGATGGTCATCCCAGAGGGGAAGTCGTAAGCCCACTTGTACTACTTCCAGTAAGCAATTGACTGTTCAACAGTCCTTTGCGAGGAAGATGAAATATCACAGCAGTCATCCTGCTGCAAAGCGGATAACTGAGGCCTTGACAACTATGTTGGTGTTAGACGTGCGTCCGGTATCCGCCGTTAGTTCACAGGGAACTAGACAATTTATTGAGGCAGTGTGCCCCCGTTACCAAATACCATCTAGGTTCCACTTCTCTAGGCAGGCGATACCGAGAATGTACACGGACGTCAGAAAAAGACTCACCAGTGTCCTAAAAAATGCAGTTGTACCCAATGTCCACTTAACCACGGACATGTGGACAAGTGGAGCAGGGCAGGGTCAGGACTATATGACTGTGACAGCCCACTGGGTAGATGTATGGACTCCCGCCGCAAGAACAGCAGCGGCGGCACCAGTAGCAGCATCTCGCAAACGCCAACTCTTTCCTAGGCAGGCTACGCTTTGTATCACCGCTTTCCAGAATACGCACACAGCTGAAAACCTCTTACGGCAACTGAGGAAGATCATCGCGGAATGGCTTACCCCAATTGGACTCTCCTGTGGATTTGTGGCATCGGACAACGCCAGCAATATTGTGTGTGCATTAAATATGGGCAAATTCCAGCACGTCCCATGTTTTGCACATACCTTGAATTTGGTGGTGCAGAATTTTTTAAAAAACGACAGGGGCGTGCAAGAGATGCTGTCGGTGGCCAGAAGAATTGCGGGACACTTTCGGCGTACAGGCACCACGTACAGAAGACTGGAGCACCACCAAAAACTACTGAACCTGCCCTGCCAACATCTGAAGCAAGAAGTGGTAACGAGGTGGAATTCAACCCTCTATATGCTTCAGAGGTTGGAGGAGCAGCAAAAGGCCATTCAAGCCTATACAATTGAGCACGATATAGTAGGTGGAATGCACCTGTCTCAAGCGCAGTGGAGAATGATTTCAACGTTGTGCAAGGTTCTGATGCCCTTTGAACTTGCCACACGTGAAGTCAGTTCAGACACTGCCAGCCTGAGTCAGGTCATTCCCCTCATCAGGCTTTTGCAGAAGAAGCTGGAGACATTGAAGGAGGAGCTAACACGGAGCGATTCCGCTAGGCATGTGGGACTTGTGGATGGAGCCCTTAATTCGCTTAACAAGGATTCACGGGTGGTCAATCTGTTGAAATCAGAGCACTACATTTTGGCCACCGTGCTCGATCCTAGATTTAAAGCCTACCTTGGATCTCTCTTTCCGGCAGACACAAGTCTGCTGGGGTTGAAAGACCTGCTGGTGACAAAATTGTCAAGTCAAGCGGAACGCGACCTGTCAACATCTCCTCCTTCACATTCTCCCGCAACTGGGGGTGCGAGGAAAAGGCTCAGAATTCCGAGCCCACCCGCTGGCGGTGATGCAGGGCAGTCTGGAGCGACTGCTGATGCTGACATCTGGTCCGGACTGAAGGACCTGACAACGATTACGGACATGTCGTCTACTGTCACTGCATATGATTCTCTCAACATTGATAGAATGGTGGAGGATTATATGAGTGACCGCATCCAAGTAGGCACGTCACACAGTCCGTACTTATACTGGCAGGAAAAAGAGGCAATTTGGAGGCCCTTGCACAAACTGGCTTTATTCTACCTAAGTTGCCCTCCCACAAGTGTGTACTCCGAAAGAGTGTTTAGTGCCGCCGCTCACCTTGTCAGCAATCGGCGTACGAGGTTACATCCAGAAAATGTGGAGAAGATGATGTTCATTAAAATGAATTATAATCAATTCCTCCGCGGAGACATTGACCAGCAGCAATTGCCTCCACAAAGTACACAGGGAGCTGAGATGGTGGATTCCAGTGCGGACGAATTGATAATCTGTGAGGAGGGGGATGTACACGGTGATATATCGGAGGGTGATGATGAGGTGGACATCTTGCCTCTGTAGAGCCAGTTTGTGCAAGGAGAGATTAATTGATTCTTTTTTGGGGGGGGTCCAAACCAACCCGTCATATCAGTCACAGTCGTGTGGCAGACCCTGTCACTGAAATGATGGGTTGGTTAAAGTGTGCATGTCCTGTTTTGTTTATACAACATAAGGGTGGGAGGGCCCAAGGACAATTCCATCTTGCACCTCTTTTTTCTTTTCTTTTTCTTTGCGTCATGTGCTGTTTGGGGAGGGTTTTTTGGAAGGGCCATCCTGCGTGACACTGCAGTGCCACTCCTAGATGGGCCCGGTGTTTGTGTCGGCCACTAGGGTCGCTAGTCTTACTCACACAGTCAGCTACCTCATTGCGCCTCTTTTTTTCTTTGCGTCATGTGCTGTTTGGGGAGGGTTTTTTGGAAGGGACATCCTGCGTGACACTGCAGTGCCACTCCTAGATGGGCCCGGTGTTTGTGTCGGCCACTAGGGTCGCTAGTCTTACTCACACAGTCAGCTACCTCATTGCGCCTCTTTTTTTCTTTGCGTCATGTGCTGTTTGGGGAGTATTTTTTTGAAGGGCCATCCTGCGTGACACTGCAGTGCCACTCCTAGATGGGCCAGGTGTTTGTGTCGGCCACTTGGGTCGCTTATCTTAGTCACACAGCGACCTCGGTGCAAATTTTAGGACTAAAAATAATATTGTGAGGTGTGAGGTGTTCAGAATAGACTGAAAATGAGTATAAATTATGGTTATTGAGGTTAATAATACTATGGGATCAAAATGACCGCAAATTCAATGATTTAAGCTGTTTTTTAGTGTTTTTTGAAAAAAACACCCGAATCCAAAACACACCCGAATCCGACAAAAAAAATTCGGTGAGGTTTTGCCAAAACGCGGTCGAACCCAAAACACGGCCGCGGAACCGAACCCAAAACCAAAACACAAAACCCGAAAAATTTCAGGCGCTCATCTCTAGTTTATGTGTGATATAATGTGAACCGGGGTTCCTGTGTAACATAATGTAAGCTGGGGTTCCTGTGTGGTATAATGTGAACTGGGATTTCTGTGCGGTATAATGTGAACTGGGATTTCTGTGTGATATAATGTGAGCTGGGGTTTCTGTCACTGATGGCTGTATGGTTAGTGCCTTATTGATCAGTTAATATTTCCCTTCACACCAACTTGTAAGAAAGGGTTAACAGTAGCTGTTAGCTAAGAGACCCAGAAAATGGCAACATCCTGTAGAAAATAGTGCAACAAATATCGCCTTCATCATCAACAAAGATCACTGGGAACACTGGTCCCAGAGCCTATGTACCCTTCATTAAACCGGATGCTTAGTGTGAGAGGTGACCGGGGCTGCAACATGCCAGCGCGCAGATGGCTAAGTTTGTGTGTTTGCAACAAGGACTGAATAGAAAGTTCACTGGAGAGTTGGTCAGGCGCATGCCAGCGACACGGACTAAAACATTGTCTTTCAATAGCCTCTTCACTGAACCGAGAGGAAAAGAAAAGGAATGAGTCATTTTCAATTAGTTGACCTATAATGATCAAACTTTCCATCTTCCAGTCATAATAGCATTTATTATGTGACAGAAGTTACTTACAGACTGTATTATTTTTAGATCCATTTCTTGTCATTTAAACTTATGACATTCACAGCTGCAGCTGATTAACTGGCAGAAAAAACTGTGTCAGTTTTGTTCTGTGTTTTTCGCAATCTTCCTGCTTGTAAGTAATACAGATAATTAATCAGAAGGCTCTTAAGTCCTAGACAAGTTTCTCAGTTACAATTAGGGTTAACGGAATATGTAAAAGGTGCATTGCGTCAACAAGGGAGGTACCAAATGAAGGGCATTCGGTCAGATGTATAGAATAAAACAGTTCTAATGCCTTTGGAAACTTTTATGTACAGTCATATTCATGACAATTACTACACCAAAAAGAGCAAATAACTTTAAATGCATTTGATAAAGTTGCCTTAACAAGAGACGGGATCAGTACGAAATCCCGCTGGACGGGATCCCGGAGGTCGAAATACCCACACCGGAATCCCAACCAACAGAATCCCAACCAACAGAATCCCAACAGGGGTGGCGAGCGGAACGCAGCCCCTTGCGGGCTCACTACGCTCGCCGCGCTGTGGCACACTATTTTATTCTCCCTCTATGGGTGTCGTGGACACCCACGGAGGGAGAATATGTCGGGATTGTGCCGGTCGGGATTCCAGTGTTAGGTATTTAGACCGCCGGGATTCCGTCTGGCGGGATCTTGACCGTATCCCCAAGAGACAAAGTGGTGACGGATAGAGGGTTCTATTTATAAAGCAGTGAAAAGAGTGGGGAAATTAGCCTGTGGAGAAGTTGCCCATGGCAACCAATCAGCTGCTCTGTACAATTGTATAGTATGCAATTTATATATGTTACTTCAATGCTGATTGGTTGCCATGGGCAACTATGCCACTGGCACACTTCTCCACTCTTTTCACTGCTTCATGAATAGACCCCTAAGAGTGCCTGCCAATCTGTTTTTCAAACTGGCTATGTTTGAAAAATGACAGCTAAGAGCTGGTTGGCTGGCCATTTATCACTCTTTAGCCGTCTCTCTTGTTAAGGCTAATGCATTTGGGCCCTGGTGTCGTATGCCAGCTTCAGATGTCATTGGTTCTCTGAACCCTACTCCTTCCTTTGGGAAGAAGGCCTGGATCGCACAGAGGGATCCAATCTCATCACTTCGCCCTTTAACCCCTGCTTCAGTGCGCATGCGTCATCTCAAGTCACGCATGCACACAGACACTGCCTGGTCAGAGCAATATTGAACTGCTCCAGTAATTAATGAGCTCATTTATCAATGAGTGATAAATTTCACTGTGAGTGATAAATTGTACCAGCCAATCAGCTCCTAACTGCCATGTTACCGACTGTATTTGAAAAATTACAGTTAGGAGCTGATTGGCTGGTGCAATTTATCACTCACTGTGAAATGTATCACTCATTGATAAATTAGCCCATAAGTATCCACTGCAGTGAGTTAGATACTTAATTACCCTCCCCCCCAAATAATGAATAGGCCCCTACAGCTCACCTAAATCCTTAGGGATTTTTTCCTTCTGCTCTTCCCCCCCTCCCCAATCCTGCCCTATCCCACCTTATTATTCTTTCTTATCTGGTAATTCGGGATGAAAATAAAATGAAAAATAAATAAAATGCAGATGCACAAGTTGCTCCTAGTAGAGGCACATGATTGACAGGCATAGGGGCTTGTCCACAAGTATCTCTGTTTGACTAGAGTGTGTAAATGCCAGTCTGATTGGCTACTTGTGAATAGATCCTATGTCGGTATGAATGATCTACATTCTATCAAAGAGGTTTATTCACACAAATTATGTTCATTCAGTGAAGTTTATTCCTACCCCACATGGGACCATTACATACTGTATGTCGGCAGTCACAGGCTCTCTCAAACTCTGTCCCAGTTGTTCTCAACTCTAATCCTCAAGTACCCGCAACTGGTCATGTGGTAACCGGATGATAGATAGACAGTGCCTAGGTTGACAGTCAATAGGTCGACACCATATAGTTGACATGCATTAGGTAGCTAGGTTCAAAAGGTTGACAGATGATAGGTCGACAGTGCCTAAGGTTGACAGGTCCAAAAGGGACAGGTCCAAAAGGTCAACATGCCAATGGTTGACACATAAATGGTCGACACATGCTTTTTTTTCATGTTTTCCCAACATTTGCTTGATTTACTATCCACGTGGACTATGTTTGGGAATAGTAACCTTGCCGAAAGTGTGGCGAGCGTATACGTTGTTACTGATGGTGGTCACATATTACTAAACATACAAGATTTAACACAAAAAAAAAAAAAAAAAATTTGTGTTGACCATTTTTGTGTCCACTATTCTCATGTTTCTCATTTGAACTTGCCAACCTTACCCACTGTTGACCTTTTGTACCTTTCGACCTAAGTACTGTAGATCTTCTATACCACAACCTGGTCATGTTTCGTGGATTTCTTTAATCATGCATAAGTGAGTTATTTATTTTGCTGGGTCAGTGATAATCTCACCTTGTTCAACAGACTGAAATCCTCAAAACATAACCTGTTGGGAAAACCTGTGGGTTGAGGTTGAGATCCGCTGCTCTAACCAATCAGAGCAAAGCTGAATCTCCAGAACTTATGTGTTCATGTCCTTGCTGTTGCAGTTGCATACACATACCACCAAAGACTTGGGAACAAAAAATCTGTTTGACTTGGCTGCAGTTGCTAATATTCACTATCAATATTATGCTTATTCTTGCAGTACCCATTTAACAGCCAGACACGGATGGACCCTTGCCTCATGAGCAGTACACCAAGACTCCATCCAAGCCAGGTAGCACCACGGTGGCCAGAAGTGACATCAAGCAGCCCCTGTTATCCAAGCCCAGCCATGCACTCGGCCAGATATGGAAGCTCCCCTGACATGTACACGTCCCTGACTACACGGCGGAACTCGGACTATGAACACATGCAGCATTTTCCCGGCTTTGCCTACATCAATGGAGAAGCTAGCACGGGGTGGGCTAAGTGAAGACTGTGGATACAAACTTTTTCCCAATGGAAATTCTAAGACTGTATTCCTGAAATTTTAAGTAAGGGATTGTAAATTGGGCACAGTTTAAAATGCAAAAAAAAAAAAAAAAGGATTTGTACAGTGAAAAAATGGTCCTTGTAGAGAAAGAGAATTTATTGCTACTGTAGAGCACTATGTGGGGCCAAATGGTGCCTTTTATATGTTAATAATTCCATTTATTGGATCCTGTGTGATGCCAGTCCCAGACAGTAATTGGTTATTTCCTCTGTAACATTGTTCTATATTGTAGGTTCAGTGTTGGTCTATTGTTTTGTATTTATTTACAGCACATGTACGGTAGTTTTGTAGTTATGCTGAGACAATAGCTGGATTTCATAACAGCCAGACAAGGCAGGTGCCCAGGGACGCTGGAAAGGCAGGGGAGCCATCTGCACATAGGACTGCTTGCCTTTTCATTAGGTATCTTCACTTTCTCACTCCTGCTTTAATAAATCCACTTGTCTATATTTCTTCCTCTTTCACTAGTAATAGAACCCACAATGGGAATGGTAAAGCGGCACTTACGGTAATTTTCCTGGGGCACCGGAATAAAAATACACCCTAGTTAGCATAGTACCCATTAGCATGGTCTAACACTGAACTTTTTCTCCATTGTCCACTTCTGTTCATGCATCTTACAGTAAAACAATTGAAATATGTGTATTTTTTGTTTTTAGCAAATGCTGAATGCAATATATGTTTTCAGAAGTTTCAGAAGAGTCTAAATGAAACAAATATATATAGTGCAATAGTCCTATGTTTTCCTTTGTTTCTATGCCAACTTGATTATATAACAGGGTTGATCACCGTGACCCCCCCCCTGCCGGTTTGTTTTCTTATGTTACACACATTTTCATATATCACTGTACTGGAAACGGTACATTTGTAATTTAATCACAAAAAGTCTATGAAATTAGAACTCAGTTATCAGGGATTGTTGGGACAAAGATGTGAGATGGAAATGTCGGGAAAGGACATAGTGTTAGGAGAGGGGCTGAACAGGAACAGGATTTGCTTTTTTTTTTTTTTAATAGGCTGTTGCTATGCAAAATGGTGCATGGTTAATTAAAGCAGTTGTTTCTGTATTTGACATGCAGGCTGAACAAATGTCCACTTCACATGATACATGCAATGCACTGCATACAAAGCTAGTAATGGGCAGCATAATATGTCAATAAATAAATACATTTTCTGCTGCGGGGTACACTGGGCTCCACAAGGATTGGACAATGGGGTGTAGAGTAGGAGCTTGATCCGAGGCACCAACAGGCTCAAAGCTTTGACTGTTCCCAGAATGCACAGCGCCGCCTCCTATATCACCCCGCCTCCCAGCACAGGAGCTCAGTTTTGTAAGTTGGTGCTGCAGTAAGCAGGCACTGAATGGAGGGGCTGCTCCAAGCAGCCCTAAGAAAAACTTTTTATGAGGTAAAAAGTGAAGACTTCAAGGGCAGCAGCGGTGGTAAATGTCTTGTGACATTCACTGCTGCAGCTCCAGCTCTCCCCAGCGGCGCTGTACACTCCCGAGCCCTGGTTGCCGGGTACCTACAGCGGAGGCTCCGGTTTTCTTCACGTTAGACACACATGGCTGGGGCTCACCAGGATCGCGTGGCCGCGCTTCAGGAGGTGGTAAGTGAGTCCCGCTTGCGGGACCCGGTCTTTATCGCGATCCGGCGCGGTCAGTGGGAGGCGGGCCGCGCGCTGGCGGTGGACACTGTGGCAGGCATGGGCGCAGGTCAGGTTTTCTCTGTAAACCAATTCTTCTATCGCCCACAGTACCCGGCGGTTTTGCCAGCAGAGGGGATAAGGCTTAAACCTGAAGCCCCTCTCCCAGCCCCAGGGCGCCATTTCTAGCAAGTGTTCCCGCCCTGGAGCTGCATATCTGTCTTTTCCTCACTCCCTGTCAGTGTCTGCGGCGCCATTATCCCTCAGCTCACTGTTCCTGGGACTGCTTGGGCAAATCCTCCTATGTAAAGCCGCCTGGTTGTCAGCGCTCTGCCTTTACATGACACTTAAGTATTCAACCTGCCTTTTTAGACAGTGATAGTTAAGAAAGAGTGCACTTAGTCAGGGTTTTATTATAGTACAATTACCCTGTGATATACATCCAGTTCTTACTGTGTACTGTTATATCTATTGTTATATAGCTGTGTAAGCTAGTCCAGTGCAGTATTATTTGAGGGTTGTTTTGCAGAGAAGCAAAAGAAAGACTGTTTTTGTGTCTCTCTGGGGCACACTTTATTTAAATTGACTGATAGGTGAAATTGTGAAACTTATACAATGTATGTGCAAGAATAAAACTTAACTTTTAATTTTCTAAACAGACGAAAAGATAATATAAAAAATGTTGCTGTATATATCAGCAAAATTGATAAAACAAGTATTAAATAACAATTACTAAATAACAATAAGGTGATATGTCACTCACTTGATGTAAAGTAGGTGGCAGAAAATTTGTCTGCACACCCACTGGATATTGAGCGAGTATTGATGTTCGATGTTTGTCAAAAGCGAAAATTTGAAAATTCTTGTTATCTCTATCAACTTATGAATAAATAAACACCTGTACATTCATAAGAGAGATTCAAGAAAAAAACGGCTTTTGAGAATCCGGACTCCTAATGGACTAGTCAGCTAGGGTAAGTATGCTGCATGGATTGCTTATAGTGGAATTTACTGATCGGCGGAAGGTATGTTCCTTAATACTACAGTACCCAGTATTCCCAGAGGGTCACCCTTTCTGGTACTAACCAGGCCCAATGCTGCTTGGCTTCCAAGATCAGACGAGATCGGGCATGTCCAGCATGGTATGACTGTAGAGAGTCCAGTAGATACCTATTATTGTCAGTAATAACCTCTGCATTGTACAAACTGTGACTTTCTGTGTGTGCATTTGATAGCTGAGTGGTGTCCATTTCGTGTCTTTCACTCAACCTGCTATCCCTATATTCTATAACCTGAGGGGGCTTGGTGTGTCAGGTGTTATCTAATATAGGATTTTCACAAAGATATACTGTATTACGTATTTTTCTCTGTGATTTAGTCACCATATCTCTCCTTTATCTCTGCTGGTGCTGACTACACTGCGCAGGGGTTTGGGTTTAGAGGTATAGTGCTGCTGATAATTGTACTGTGTTACCTCATACTGCAAGTTATATCATGTCTGCTTCTGAGGGTAACGGTTCTGGGGCTGAACACACTGCCGGTGTTGCTGACGCCACGGAGCCATATGAGGAGAATATAGCAGCTGTGGGCTCTGGTTCTGGGGGCTCCTTGCCCCCCCAGTGGGACTGTGGCAACGGAGGGCCATACTGACCCACCGTGGGCCGCTTTTTCCACGCTTCTGCATACGCTAGTTCATAAACTAACTCCCCCTATGGGACCCCTAATGCCGGTACAACCGTATGTAGTCCCTGCAGCAGACCACCGTGGGCGGACGATTTATCTGCTCAATTAAAGAAGTTGAACCAGTCCTTGACTACTAAAAAGTCTGACCAACGCGCGCCTAAGTCCAAGAGGTCATCTAAGCGAGAGCTTATCTCCTCACAATCCACTGCTGTCACTGACACCTCGTCTGATGAAGACGGCACATATACTGACCCCTCAGGTTCTGACTCAGATACGGCTGATGGGGAGGGTAGTTCACATGTGGATGTTCCTTATCTTGTGGAGGCTATTAAGTTAATTCTGCAGATTACGGATGATCCCGAGCCATCCGTCCCTCCTAAGAAACCAGATAGGTTCAAGCGTCAGAAGGTGGATAAGCAAGTTTTACCTCACTCTGACCACCTAGTGGATATAAGTCAGGAACCCTGGGAAAACCCGGGTACGAAGTTTGTGCCTCAAAAGAAGATGCTGGCTCGCTGTCCCCTCGCGCCAGAGCTGTCCAAAAATTGGGAAACGCCTCCTCCAGTGGACTCACATGTGGCTAGGATGGTGGTTTCCTCAGCTCTACCTGTCACTACCGTCACGTCTCTAAAAGAGCCTACGGATAAACGTGTGGAGGGTTGTATGAAAGCTATTTACACCCTCACGGGTGCTGCACAAAGGCCCACTATTGCAGCTACATGGGCTGCAGAGGCTATTGAAGCATGGGCCTTGGAGTTAGAAGCTGAAATCTCTTCTGACCATGCTAGACAATGCTTGTCATATATTGTCACAGCTTCTCGATATATTAAAGAGGCGGCTTCTGATGCCGGTATCCTAGCAGCCACGGCCTCTACTACGTCAGTCCTGGCTCGCCGGATATTTTGGCTGAGATCCTGGTCTGTGGATCTGGACTCTAGAAAAACCCTGGAGGTACTCCCTTTCAAGGGAGATATTCTGTTTGGGGAGGACTTAAATAAGATTGTGGCTGACTTGGCTACTGCCAAAACTGCCTGTCTGCCTAATACCGCTCCTTCTGTGTCGAAGGCTAAAGGTACGTCCTTTCGTCCTTCAGGTAAAGCAAAAGGTCAGGCGTACCATAAGCAGGCCCGCACTTCCAAGCCTAGTAAGCCGGAGCCCAAAAGAGCCTGGGCTGCCCATCAGCCAGCTGCTAAGACCGATAAGCCTGCCGCATGACGGGGCGGGCCTCCCCCTGGGGGATCCCAGGGTGGGGGGCCGGCTTCTAGGGTATACCCAGGATTGGTTGAAGTCCACTTCAGATGCCTGAGTAAGGAAAGTCGTCACTCGAGGTTACGCTATAGCCTTCAAAAACCGCCCCCCTCATCGATTTTGCCTGACAGACGTCCCTTCAGACCAGACAAAGGCAAAAACTCTACATTCGGTGGTACAGACCCTCCTGGATACAGGAGTCGTAGTACAGGTGCCTCTTGCTCAGAGGGGCCGGGGGTACTATTCTCCGCTGTTTCTAGTCCCGAAACCGAATGGGTCCTCCCGGCCCATTCTCAACCTCAAGGCATTGAACAGGTTTGTGAAGGTTTCCAAGTTCCGTAAGGAAACCCTTCGCTCTATAGTTCTGGCCTTGGAAACTGGGGACTACATGGTCTCCCTGGACATATAGGATGCTTACCTGCATATTCCTATGGCAGTGTCACATCAACAATTCCTGAGGTTCGCTATTGGCAACCTACATTACCAGTTTCGGGCGTCTTTTGGTTTAACAACGGCTCCGCGAGTTTTCACCAAAGTTATGGCGGTGATGACGGTGGTACTCCGCCGGCAAGGGGTCAGGATACTGCCGTATCTGGACGACTTGTTAATCCTGGCAAATTCCCCAGATCTTCTCCTGCGTCATCTGGATATGACGGTCCGGTTTCTACAAGCCCACGGGTGGCTCATCAACTGGAAGAAATCCTCCCTGGTCCCTGCTCAGAGCATGGTGCACCTGGGAGCGTTGTTGGACACTCACAACCAGAGGTTGTTCTTGTCCCAGGAGAAAGTCCTGAAGATTCAGGACAGGATTCGTTGCTTCCTTTCTCGTCCGCAAGTGTCGATACATTCGGCAATGCAGGTGCTGGGCCTAATGGTATCAGCATTCGACATGGTGGAGTATGCTCAATTCCATTCTCGCCCCCTCCAGAGGCTGATTCTAGCCAAGTGGGATGGCCTGCCTCACCGGATCATATCTCAAATGATCCTCTTGACTCCGGAGGTCCGTCTGTCGCTACACTGGTGGCTCCGGGACCGACAATTGTGCAGGGGCCGTCCCTTCTGGATATCCGACTGGGTCCTGTTGACGACAGATGCCAGTCTAAGAGGTTAGGGAGCAACACTCCCTTCAGGGTCAGTGGACCAAGGAGCAATCTCTCCTCTCGATCAACATTCTGGAATTGCGGGCGGTCTTCAATGCGTTGAACCTGGCCCAGCATTTAATTCAGAACCGTCCTGTTCAAGTACAGTCAGACAACGCCACCACAGTGGCTTACATAAATCATCAAGGCGGCACTCAAAGCCGTTTGGCAATGAAGGAAGTCTCGCGGATTCTACGTTGGGCGGAACGCCATTTACCGGCCATATCGGCAATATTCATTCCGGGAGTCCTGAATTGGGAAGCGGACTTTCTCAGTCGTCAGGACGTGCATGCCGGCGAGTGGGGCCTCCATCCAGAAATGTTTCAACTCCTCGTGGAAAAGTGGGGTCTTCCAGATGTGGATCTGATGGCAAGGACAAGGGATCCTCAAGCAGCATTCGTGGATGCGCTGGCGGTGCCGTGGAGGTTTCAGCTGCCGTACGTGTTCCCTCCGGTGTCCCTGCCCAGGGTAATTCGGAAGTTCAAGCAAGAAAAAGGAAATCTGCTTCTCATAGCTCCAGACGGCACTGGTTCTCAGACCTGCAGAGCCTATCGTCAGAACGTCCAATTCTACTTCCACAACACCCAGACCTCCTCGTTCAGGGCCTGTGTCTACCAGGACCTAGCCCGGCTGTCTTTGACGGCGTGGCTCTTGAAGCTTCCGTCTTGAGGGCTAAGGGTTTTTCTGAAGAGGTCATTAAAACTATGTTGAGGGCCCGGAAACCGGCTTCTGCTCGGATTTACCATAGGGTCTGGCATTCCTACTTTGTTTGGTGCGCATCTAACAATTATGACGCTTCCAAGTTTAGTACAGCCAAGCTTTTGGCTTTTCTGCAGCAAGGCCTAGAGTTGGGCCTGCGTCTGGCCTCCCTAAAGGTTCATATTTCTGCCTTGTCGGTGTGGTTTCAGAGAAAAATTGCGACTTTGCATGATGTTCATACTTTCACTCAGGGTGTGTTGCGTATCCAACCTCCCTATGTCCCGCCTGTGGCTCCTTGGGACTTGTCGGTGGTTTTGGAGGCGTTGCAGGAGCCTCCGTTTGAACCTCTTGGTTCAGCTGACCTTAAGTGGCTTTCCCTTAAGGTGGTGTTCTTGCTGGCTATTGCCTCTGCTAGAAGAGTGTCGGATCTGGGTGCCTTGTCTTGTAGTTCCCCATATCTGATTTTTCACCGTGATCGGGCGGTTCTTAGGACTCGTCCTGGATATTTACCTAAGGTGGTTTCTTCGTTTCACCTTAATCAGGAGATTGTGGTTCCGGCCTTTGTCTCTCCTGATTTGTCTCCCAAAGAGCGGTCTTTGGATGTGGTACGGGCTCTCCGTATCTATGTGAAGAGAACTGCTTCTATCCGAAAATCTGATTCTCTCTTTGTTTTGTTTGGATTTCACAAACGTAGCTGGCCTGCTCACAAGCAGACCCTTGCCAGATGGATTAGAATGGTGATTGCACATGCTTATGTGAAGGCTGGTCTCTCTGCTCCTGTTCACATTAAGGCCCATTCTACTCGGTCTGTTGGACTTTCTTGGGCGGCCCAACGTGGTGCGACCCTTGAACAATTGTGCAAGGCGGCTACGTGGTCTTCCGGGAACACGTTCTATGCCTTCGATACTGCCGCTTCCCAGGATGCTTCCTTTGGACGCCGGGTTCTTGTGCCCGCTACAGTGCGTCCCCTCCCATAAGGAACTGCTTTAGGACATCCCCATTGTCCAATCCTTGTGGAGCCCAGTGTACCCCGCAGCAGAAAACGAATTTTATGGTAAGAACTTACCTTTGTTAAAACTCTTTCTGCGAGGTACACTGGGCTCCACAAGGCGCCCACCCTGACGCTCTTAGCTTCTTTGGGTTGGTATGGCATTAGCCGCTGACACTTCTCCTGTCGTGAGAGTGTGGTGTATGTGGCTACTAACTGTTGTCGTCTCTTTTCCTGCTACTGCATTGGGCTGGTTAACTTAAAACTGAGCTCCTGTGCTGGGAGGCGGGGTGATATAGGAGGCGGCGCTGTGCATTCTGGGAACAGTCAAAGCTTTGAGCCTGTTGATGCCTCGGATCAAGATCCTACTCTACACCCCATAGTCCAATCCTTGTGGAGCCCAGTGTACCTCGCAGAAAGAGTTTTAACAAAGGTAAGTTCTTACCATAAAACTCGTTATACTTACACAGTATAATAATAAAAAGAATATATTTAACAAGGAGTGCAATACTGTGAACTGCTGAATACTTAGCCCGCACGGTATGACAAATAAGGATATACTTAGTGAATAGTACAGTGACAGTATGGTGAAACGTGTAATATTTAGCTTTCAGTGTACTAAAAGAATGCAAATACTGTGCCTACAATCCCAACGCTAACCACATATAATGCAATACTCCACAATATACCTAAAATAAACATCCTCAAATGTACAATGGGCCTGATGCATATTGCATCGCAAATGCAATGCGACCACAATCTTTGAGAAGGCCCCGCTGTGCGCGATAGGGCCGCATTAACTGCGAACGCCTCTGCCAGATTGACAGATAGAGGCGTTCGTGGGGCGGGGTTTTTTTTACGAAGGAGCATTTTCAGGGCGATGCCGGGTTAATGGGGGGGAGGGGGTCGGCTGCGTTTTCAGGGTGGCTGCATATCGTCACATGCAGTCGCTCTGATCTGAAAAATGGCAGTGGGACTCCTGCTGTCGCAGTCAGGCTGCGACGGCAGAAGGCTTCCATAGTTGCTGCAACTGCGCTCTAATTGCGGCGTGATCTCAATTAGAGAGTGATTACAGTTGGTGGGCGTAGGGTAGCATGCTGGGCGGCCTTGCCCTGTGATGGGTGGCCCTAAGCATGGGATTGCAAGAGTAGCAAATTCTGCTACTCCTACTGAATAAGATCCAATGTCCAGTATAACACCACCATAAACAACAAAATAGTAAAATAAATAACTGGAACATTCTAAAATGCTGTAATATTACCAGAATAAAATATCAACTGGTAGGCACAGAGCTATTAGGCAACATATGTCAGTATCATTAGGAATTGTTACAAGAATAGCTGCCATTCACAGAACACACCAGTTGTCATTATACTAGAAGTGGTACATTGATGACATAATTAAAACTGACATAAGTAGCCATTGCTGCCTTGTCATTGCATGGGAATAGATATGATAGCTCACAGAACATCCAGTTTAACACATATTATCATAAGAATAGATATAATAGCTAACATAACACCCACCTACTTGCATGTAATCATAGGATTAGGTACGTTAGGTCACAGAACACCTGAGTAATGGCATATTATCATGGGGGTACATGTATAATAGATCATATTGTTGGCAGAGTGTACTGGGCTATCTGGTGCAGTGACGTCAGTTCACACACTAGATGACTTAAACAGTAATGTAGGTTTATTTAGTGTACACAGGTGACTCAGATGTAACACTGATAGCTGTAATCAGGAGCCCATATATCACACAAGGTAACAGCATTAGGTAGCGGTACTTATCAGGAGATGTCTGTAGTGGCAATGCATGGAGGACTGCACAGCCGTGCAGTCTGACTCCAGCTGTAGAGAAGATGATGCATGCACTGGAACACTATGAGTCTCTGTAGCTGAGATCTGCTCCCAATCTCAGCTCTGCACACTTGTACACTAGGACTCTGTCTCTCAGACTCTGCGTATGTGTCACACTCTCTTCACTTTCTCTGAGATGGAGGAACAGGAACTTACATCATATAACTCCACCTCCGAGTGACTCCTGGCACTAGAGGTCTAACACTAGGGGATGCACCCATAGACTGGTACACAGAAGGAGACAGGTACAGAGCGCACCATATCCTAACTCACATAAAACCAAAGTAAAGGCATAGTGTCATGGGAACATATATAAGGGGTCACAGAAAACCTGAGTAATGGCATGTTATCATGGGAACAGGTATAATAGATCACATAACACCATAACGCTTTCTGAGATGGAGGAACAGGAACTTACATCATATAATTCCGCCTCTGAGTCACTCCTGGCACTAGAGGTCTAACACTAGGGGATGCACCCATAGACTGGTACACAGAAGGAGACAGGTACAGAGCGCACCATATCATAACACTCCCCCTCACTCAAGACTGTCTCTGGTCACAAGTTTAAAGAACATGACATTTTATCAAACAAATAAGCAAATAAATAAAGCCACTTCTGTAACTGAAAACATAACGTGAAGCAAAAACAGTAAGAATAAATCAACATTAACCATATTCTATTCCACATTCCATCAGGAATGCAAGTAGCAAGTGTGATGACAGTCCTTTTGTCAACATGTCGGCAATATTTTCTTCATTTGCAACATATTCCACATTGACGGACTTGTTTTCCACCAACTCATGAATGAAATGATGTCTTATAGCAATGTGCTTAGACCGTCCATGATGCTTTGTGCTACAAGAAAGATCAATTGCTCCCTTGTTATCACTCTTTATGTTGATGATCTCACTGTGGTAAGGAAGACCTAATTCGCATAAAGTCTCTCTTATCCAAAGCGCTTCTTTTGAGGTTTCTGTGAGCGCCATGTACACTGCCTCTGTTGTAGAAAGTGTAACTATGGGTTGCTTCCTGCTTGCCCAGCTTACTGCTGCGCCTGCCAATGCAAACAGGTATCCAGTATAAGAACATCTATGATCCTCATCTGATCCCCAGTCGGCATCACAGAATACTTTTAAACTGGTGTCTGATGATCTTGTAAATTTCAGCTTTAGTGAACTTGTACCTTTGAGATAATTTAGTATTCTCTTTACTGCAATCCAGTGTTGTCTCCCAGGATTATTTGCAAACTGGCTTGGTGATATGGCCTTGACCATCTTTGTTCTTTTATCAATGGGGGTACTTACTGGTTTATCATCTGTCATTCCGTACTTGGAAATTATTGCCTCAATGTATGTTTGTTGGTCAATTGTGACAGTTCCCTCTTGCAGGTTTTGTACAATGTTCATACCTAATAGATGATTTGCAGGGCCTTGATCTATCAAATTGAATCTTTGTTTAAGCTGGTGCTTGACATCAGTGATGTGATCTTCTTGACCTGCCAAAAGTAAATCATCACAGATGCCATTCCAGAGGACTGGAAAAGAGTGAATGTAGTTCCACTGTACAAAAGTGGAAGCAAGGAGGAAGCAAGTAACTACAGACCAGTAAGCCTTACATCAATAGTAGGGAAAGTAATGGAAAAACTATTAAAAGAAAGAGTTGTGGAATATCTTAAATCAAACAACTTCCAGGATCCAAAACAGCATGGATTTACTGGTGGGAGATCATGCCAAACAAATCTTATTGACTTTTTTTTGACTCTGTGATGAAAATAATAGATCAAGGGGGAACTATAGATGTAGCATATCTAAACTTTAGTAAGGCATTCTTACACTGTCCCACATCGCAGACTGCTAAATAAACTTGAAAGCGTGTAGGTGGATTATAAAACAGTTAAAAGGATAAGAACCTGGCTGCAGGATAGGAAACAGACAGTTTTAGTAAATGGAGTGCAATCTATGGAGGGAAATGTTACCAGTGGAGTACCCCAGGAATCTGTACTTGGGCTAGTTCTCTTTAATATCTTTGTTGGTGATATTGCAAATGGTATTGATGGGAAAGTATGCCTTTTTGCAGATGATACAAATATATGCAACAGGGTATACACACCGGGAGGGTAAAAGAAATGATTGATGACTTAGCTAGGCTTGAAAAATGGTCAAGAACGTGGCAACTACAGTTTAATGCTAAAAAATGCAAAATCATGCACTTAGGTCTCAAAAGCCCAAAGGCTAAATATAGTATCAAGGATACTATAATGGAAACTACTGAGGAGGAAATGGATTTAGGAGTCACTATTTCAAGTGACTTAAAAGCAGGAAAGCAATGATAAAGGAAAGTCAGATGCTTGGTTGCATAGGGAGAGGAATCAGTATCAGGAAAAAAAGAAGTAATAATCCTACTGTATAGGTCATTGGTATGGCCTCATCTGGAATACTGTGTCCAGTTCTGGAGACCATATCTCCAGAAGAATGTAAATACATTAGAGAGTGTACAAAAAAGGGCAACTAATATGGTGCATGGCCTACATCACAAAACTTACACGGAAAGGCTAAAAGATCTTAACATGTAGAGTTTGTAGGAGTTAGGGGAAAGGGGGGACATGATAGATACTTTCAAATATACCAAAGGTTTTAACAAAGTTCAAGAGGGAAACATTCTTCAAAGGAAGAGAAGTATCAGAACTCGAGGACATGCACTGAAACTGGAGGAAGGCAGGTTCAGGGGAAATTTAAGGAAAAATTACTTCACAGAAAGGGTAGAAAGGGTAGTGGATTAGTGGAATAGCCTCCCATCAGAGGTGGTAGAGGCTAAGACTGTAGAGCAATTTAAACATGCTTGGGATAGGAATATGAATATCATTACAAATAATTAAGGTTCAAAAAGGGTTGAGATTACCTAAAGGATAAATAAAAGGGGCAGACTAGATGGGTCAAGTGGTTCTTATCTGCCATCAAATTCTATGTTTCTATGTTTATGTTTATCCACATAGACAGCTATGATGAACAACGTTTCTTTGATGGTTTTGTGGTATAGGCAGTGATCAGTCTCTGACCTAACACAGGTAATTTCTAGTAATGCTGCATCCAACTTTACATACCAGCAACGACCACTTTGCTTGAGGCCGTATAGTGACTTCTTTAAGAGACAAACTTTATCAGTTTGGAATATGTCCATATCATAATGTTCAGGTGGTTCCATATAAATTTCCTCAATCAATTCTCCATTTAGGAATGTGGAATCAAAGTCCAGTTGATATAACAGTAGATTATGTAGTGTTGACAGTTCTGTATCAATTGCCGACTTCCACTTTGTCCAATCACTACTTGACTTTGCTTCCTGTATGTTTTGAGGTTCACAGCAAGATATGTTTGCATACTCCTTACTGTATTTCTTGGCTGGAATACCTTTGTTGTTCCTCGTGAACTTCTGTTCTTTGACTTGTTGTCTGCTTTGACACTCTCAGATTCAGACACATTTTCTGCTGCCTGTACATCCAATAATACATTTTGTTGTTGCTCCACTGCACCAGTTAGTGGTGCTGTTTCGTAGAATACCACATCTCTGGATTTAAGTTTTGTTTCCCCCAGCACCCTGAATGACATCAGTAACCAGATGTAAATCCTACACAATATTAGAATTCAGAGATTTTGGTTACATATATTTGCGCAAATGTATGAATGAGAGTCCAAGTCGCGTCAAGGCCTCTCTGTATATTGGGGGTCCCTAGCGCTATATCTAGGTGCAGTGTGCAGTACCCCAAAAAATCAGCATAAGCCAGAAAGCCCAGGGCAGCATACCAGTGAAAAAACTATAGTGTTAATAAATTAGTGTTACTACTATAGTGTTAATAAATGAGAGTCATGAAATACCTGTAGCCACTGATTTATTCTTCCTGCAGTGGAACATACACATCTGTGTGCACTAGAGTCATCGGTGTCTCTGCTCTATTAACTGACTGTGGAAATGGGTTGCGAGTTTGCTTGCCTTTTATGCATCTCTCACACATTGGTTTTTCAGCGTTGCTCACGGTGATCCCTGTTACCATTCCATCTAGCAGTTTCTGGACATTGTTATAACCCAGAAGACCCAAGCATTTGTGCCACAGCTCCATTGACTATTTTCCCTTAGTAGCCATCATTGCAGTACACGCCTCAGTGTCCAGGACATATAGTTGGTTGCACTGGGTTGCTGAAGCGATAACAGTCCCTCTTTTATTATGCACCATACACTTGCCTTTCTGAAATTGGACTTTGTAGGCTTTTTTCTCTATGACGCTGATAGCAATGAGAATCACTTCATAAATAAGGCACGTACAACACATCTTGGATATCTGTAACAACTGTCTCACCTCCAATTCTTAAACGTACTGTGATTGTCCCAGCTTGTAATGCAGTAAGGGCCTTATTTCCAATCCCTGTAACTGTAGTGGGAACACACGGTATTAAACAATTGAACCAATGCTTATTGCAACTGAAATGTCTAGTGGCCCCTGAGTCCATGTACCAGCAATCCTTCCTGTGACTGTCTGCTACATTCAATGCTGACTCGTTTGGTTTGTCACGCTGCTTCTGCGCACCACTGGAATTTCTCATTCTGCAATCTGAAGCTTTATGTTCTATCTTGTGACATACAAAACACTTGAATTTGTGCTTTCTGGACTTTGTGCCATTTGTGATCAAGGCAGAACCCTCAGCTATGGTCTCGACAGGAATACGTTCTTGGAACTGCAGCAACTTGGCTCTTACAATCTCCGTTGTCAGTTTAGTGTCGTTTGACTCTAACCTAACCACCAAAAACTCTAATTCTGGCATCAGATTCTGTAACATAGCCATTGCGACTTCTTCCTCATCCACCTGTGTCCCCACAGATGCCAACTGGGCCCATAACCTGTTGGCAGAGTGTACTGGGCTATCTGGTGCAGTGATGTCAGTCCTCACACTAGATGACTTAAACAGGAATGCAGGTTTATTTAGTGTACACAGGTGACTCAGATGTAACACTGATAGCTGTAATCAGGAGCCCATATATCACACAATGTAACAGCATTAGGTAGTGGTACTTATCAGGAGATGTCTGTGGTGGTAAAGCATGGAGGACTGCACAGCCATGCAGTCTGACTCCAGCTGTAGAGAAGATTATGCATGCACTGGAACACTGTGAGTATCTGTAGCTGAGATCTGCTCCCAGTCTCAGCTCTGCACACTTGTACACCAGGACTCTGTCTCTCAGACTCTGCGTATGTGTCACACTCTCTTCACTTTCTCTGAGATGGAGGAACAGGAACTTACATCATATAACTCCACCTCCGAGTGACTCCTGGCACTAGAGGTCTAACACTAGGGGATGCACCTATAGACTGGTACACAGAAGGAGACAGGTACAGAGTGCACCATATCCATACTCACATAAAACCAAAGTAAGGTCATGTTATCATGGGAACATGTATAAGGGGTCACAGAAAACCTGAATAATGGCATGTTATCATGGGAACAGGTATAATAGATCACATAACACCAGAGTAAAGTTATATTATCATGGGAACATGTATAAGAGATCAAGGAACACCTGAGTGAAGGCATGTTATCATAGAAACAGGAACAATAGATCACATAACACCAGAGTAAAGTCGTATTATCATGGGAACATGTATAAGGGGTCACAGAACACCAGAGTAAATGCATGTTATCATGGAAAAAGGTAATACCAGTCAAAGAACACAGGTGAGTAATGGTCAAAGAACACCTCAGTAAAGCAGGGGATTATTAAGAGGCGAGGGGCCAATGTGCAGTATCTGTCAAGGCCCTCTGCTCTTTAGTAGGCAACGGCACTGAGTACTAGGTGGTGTGCAGGTCTCTGGGACAATGGTGTAGCAGCCATTTTCTCTGCGATTTTCTCTACTGCGCATGTGTGAAATGTGAGGAAAATAGCCACCACACCATTTTCCCAGACACCTGCACACCACCTAGTGCTCGGAGTCACTGCTGCTGCTGAGGGACTTTGGAGAAGTAAGTATTGAAAAAATGTGTGCAGGGTGTGTGGTGTGGGACTCAGGGGCCCATGTACACCGCACACACTGCACCCATTATAGATACACCAGTGGAGTAAAGGCATGTTGTCATGGACCATGCATAATAGAGCACATAATACCAGAGTAAAGGCATGTTATCATGAGAACATGTCTAATAGTAGAGATGTGTGCAGACCGCCGTGTTTTGGTTTTGGTTCTGTATCTTCTTTGTGATTTGCCGAAACCACCCTTGCGTGTTTTGGTTTTGGATCTGTATTTCTTTTGTGATTTGGATTTGCTGACTCCACCCACGCATGTTTTGGTTTTGGATTTGTATTATGAAATTTTTTTTTAATAAAAACAGCTAAGGTTGCAATTTGGACCTGTTTTTGTTCCTACAGTATTAAGCTCAAGAGTTAACGTCCAACAATTTCCAGTCAATTTTGACCATCTCACAGCTTACAATATTGTTTTCAGCAAGATAAGGCCAAAGGGTTGCAAAGACCTAGCTGACTGACTAAGCTAAGGGTTGCAGTGTCAGACAGAATGGCAGTTTAATAAACAATAAAAATGTTTGTCATCTACGCAAAAAGACAGCCAGCAATGCTCTGAACAGCGCATAATGGAGAGAAAGGAGGTACAGGATGGGATTGCCCTTGGGCCTTCCCACTCACCCTAATGTTGTATATATTAAACAGGACATGCACAGTTTAACAAGCCAATCACTTCAGCAATAGGGACTGCCGCTGAAGTGATTGATTTGTTTGGGCTCCCACAAATCAAGCTACCAATGGGCAGTGGAAATTGCTGGCAATGATCTATACGTACACAAACTGGCCCTACATCATCCAGTTGCTCACCCCATTAGTGTGTATATCATCTTCACACAATATTAATTTGTCCCCGCTAGAATCCACCAATACGGGTGCATCTATTTTTTCCTTTACAACAAACACTGCTCGGAGTCACAGTAAATGTTAGTGAACGCAGTGGGCTATGGTCTGTGGAGTCACTGCTCACCAGTGTGTGATAGGACAGGGAGTAGATGGACACAGCCCCTGGATGGACACAGCACCGCTGGAGGGACACAGCACAGCTGGAAGGACAGAGTACAGCAACACCAAATATATATTTTTGTAATTTTTTTAATTAATTTTTTTAACCTGACACAGTGCTGTCAAAGTTAGCAGTAGGGTATGACCTGCGGAGTCAGTGCAGCACCGCTGTATGATAGTAGAGATGAGCGGGTTCGGTTTCTCTGAATCCGAACCCGCCAGAACTTCATGTTTTTTTTCACGGGTCCGAGCGACTCGGATCTTCCCGCCTTGCTCGGTTAACCCGAGCGCGCCCGAACGTCATCATGACGCTGTCGGATTCTCGCGAGGCTCGGATTCTATCGCGAGACTCGGATTCTATATAAGGAGCCGCGCGTCGCCGCCATTTTCACACGTGCATTGAGATTGATAGGGAGAGGACGTGGCTGGCGTCCTCTCCGTTTAGAATAGATTAGAGAGACACTTGATTTACTAATTTTGGGGAGCATTAGGAGTACTCAGTACAGTGCAGAGTTTTGCTGATAGTGACCACCAGTTTTATTTATAATCCGTTCTCTGCCTGAAAAAAGCGATACACAGCACACAGTGACTCAGTCACATATACCATATCTGTGTGCACTGCTCAGGCTCAGGCCAGTGTGCTGCATCATCTATTATCTATATATAATATTATATATATCTGTCTGACTGCTCAGCTCACACAGCTTATAATTGTGGGGGAGACTGGGGAGCACTACTGCAGTGCCAGTTATAGGTTATAGCAGGAGCCAGGAGTACATAATATATTATATAGTGAGTGACCACCAGACACACAGTGCAGTTTATTTAATATATCCGTTCTCTGCCTGAAAAAAGCGATACACACAGTGACTCAGTCAGTCACATACCATATCTGTGTGCACTGCTCAGGCTCAGGCCAGTGTGCTGCATCATCTATATATATTATATATCTGTCTGACTGCTCAGCTCACACAGCTTATAATTGTGGGGGAGACTGGGGAGCACTACTGCAGTGCCAGTTATAGGTTATAGCAGGAGCCAGGAGTACATAATATTATATTAAAATTAAACAGTGCACACTTTTGCTGCAGGAGTGCCACTGCCAGTGTGACTAGTGACCAGTGACCTGACCACCAGTATATATAATATTAGTAGTATACTATCTCTTTATCAACCAGTCTATATTAGCAGCAGACACAGTACAGTGCGGTAGTTCACGGCTGTGGCTACCTCTGTGTCGGCACTCGGCAGCCCGTCCATAATTGTATATACCACCTAACCGTGGTTTTTTTTTCTTTCTTTATACATACATACTAGTTACGAGTATACTATCTCTTTATCAACCAGTCTATATTAGCAGCAGACACAGTACAGTGCGGTAGTTCACGGCTGTGGCTACCTCTGTGTCGGCACTCGGCAGCCCGTCCATAATTGTATATACCACCTAACCGTGGTTTTTTTTTCTTTCTTTATACATACATACTAGTTACGAGTATACTATCTCTTTATCAACCAGTCTATATATTAGCAGCAGACACAGTACAGTGCGGTAGTTCACGGCTGTGGCTACCTCTGTGTCGGCACTCGGCAGCCCGTCCATAATTGTATATACCACCTAACCGTGGTTTTTTTTTCTTTCTTTATACATACATACTAGTTACGAGTATACTATCTCTTTATCAACCAGTCTATATATTAGCAGCAGACACAGTACAGTGCGGTAGTTCACGGCTGTGGCTACCTCTGTGTCGGCACTCGGCAGCCCGTCCATAATTGTATATACCACCTAACCGTGGTTTTTTTTTCTTTCTTTATACATACATACTAGTTACGAGTATACTATCTCTTTATCAACCAGTCTATATATTAGCAGCAGACACAGTACAGTGCGGTAGTTCACGGCTGTGGCTACCTCTGTGTCGGCACTCGGCAGCCCGTCCATAGTTGTATATACCACCTAACCGTGGTTTTTTTTCCTTTCTTTATACATACATACTAGTTACGAGTATACTATCTCTTTATCAACCAGTCTATATTAGCAGCAGACACAGTACAGTGCGGTAGTTCACGGCTGTGGCTACCTCTGTGTCGGCACTCGGCAGCCCGTCCATAATTGTATATACCACCTAACCGTGGTTTTTTTTTCTTTCTTTATACATACATACTAGTTACGAGTATACTATCTCTTTATCAACCAGTCTATATATTAGCAGCAGACACAGTACAGTGCGGTAGTTCACGGCTGTGGCTACCTCTGTGTCGGCACTCGGCAGCCCGTCCATAATTGTATATACCACCTAACCGTGTTTTTTTTTTCTTTCTTTATACATACATACTAGTTACGAGTATACTATCTCTTTATCAACCAGTCTATATATTAGCAGCAGACACAGTACAGTGCGGTAGTTCACGGCTGTGGCTACCTCTGTGTCGGCACTCGGCAGCCCGTCCATAATTGTATATACCACCTAACCGTGGTTTTTTTTTCTTTCTTTATACATACATACTAGTTACGAGTATACTATCTCTTTATCAACCAGTCTATATATTAGCAGCAGACACAGTACAGTGCGGTAGTTCACGGCTGTGGCTACCTCTGTGTCGGCACTCGGCAGCCCGTCCATAATTGTATATACCACCTAACCGTGGTTTTTTTTTCTTTCTTTATACATACATACTAGTTACGAGTATACTATCTCTTTATCAACCAGTCTATATATTAGCAGCAGACACAGTACAGTGCGGTAGTTCACGGCTGTGGCTACCTCTGTGTCGGCACTCGGCAGCCCGTCCATAATTGTATATACCACCTAACCGTGTTTTTTTTTTCTTTCTTTATACATACATACTAGTTACGAGTATACTATCTCTTTATCAACCAGTCTATATATTAGCAGCAGACACAGTACAGTGCGGTAGTTCACGGCTGTGGCTACCTCTGTGTCGGCACTCGGCAGCCCGTCCATAATTGTATATACCACCTAACCGTGGTTTTTTTTTCTTTCTTTATACATACATACTAGTTACGAGTATACTATCTCTTTATCAACCAGTCTATATATTAGCAGCAGACACAGTACAGTGCGGTAGTTCACGGCTGTGGCTACCTCTGTGTCGGCACTCGGCAGCCCGTCCATAATTGTATACTAGTATCCAATCCATCCATCTCCATTGTTTACCTGAGGTGCCTTTTAGTTGTGCCTATTAAAATATGGAGAACAAAAATGTTGAGGTTCCAAAATTAGGGAAAGATCAAGATCCACTTCCACCTCGTGCTGAAGCTGCTGCCACTAGTCATGGCCGAGACGATGAAATGCCAGCAACGTCGTCTGCCAAGGCCGATGCCCAATGTCATAGTACAGAGCATGTCAAATCCAAAACACCAAATATCAGTAAAAAAAGGACTCCAAAACCTAAAATAAAATTGTCGGAGGAGAAGCGTAAACTTGCCAATATGCCATTTACCACACGGAGTGGCAAGGAACGGCTGAGGCCCTGGCCTATGTTCATGGCTAGTGGTTCAGCTTCACATGAGGATGGAAGCACTCAGCCTCTCGCTAGAAAAATGAAAAGACTCAAGCTGGCAAAAGCAGCACAGCAAAGAACTGTGCATTCTTCGAAATCCCAAATCCACAAGGAGAGTCCAATTGTGTCGGTTGCGATGCCTGACCTTCCCAACACTGGACGTGAAGAGCATGCGCCTTCCACCATTTGCACGCCCCCTGCAAGTGCTGGAAGGAGCACCCGCAGTCCAGTTCCTGATAGTCAGATTGAAGATGTCAGTGTTGAAGTACACCAGGATGAGGAGGATATGGGTGTTGCTGGCGCTGGGGAGGAAATTGACCAGGAGGATTCTGATGGTGAGGTGGTTTGTTTAAGTCAGGCACCCGGGGAGACACCTGTTGTCCGTGGGAGGAATATGGCCGTTGACATGCCAGGTGAAAATACCAAAAAAATCAGCTCTTCGGTGTGGAGGTATTTCACTAGAAATGCGGACAACAGGTGTCAAGCCGTGTGTTCCCTTTGTCAAGCTGTAATAAGTAGGGGTAAGGACGTTAACCACCTCGGAACATCCTCCCTTATACGTCACCTGCAGCGCATTCATAATAAGTCAGTGACAAGTTCAAAAACTTTGGGTGACAGCGGAAGCAGTCCACTGACCAGTAAATCCCTTCCTCTTGTAACCAAGCTCACGCAAACCACCCCACCAACTCCCTCAGTGTCAATTTCCTCCTTCCCCAGGAATGCCAATAGTCCTGCAGGCCATGTCACTGGCAATTCTGACGAGTCCTCTCCTGCCTGGGATTCCTCCGATGCATCCTTGCGTGTAACGCCTACTGCTGCTGGCGCTGCTGTTGTTGCCGCTGGGAGTCGATGGTCATCCCAGAGGGGAAGTCGTAAGCCCACTTGTACTACTTCCAGTAAGCAATTGACTGTTCAACAGTCCTTTGCGAGGAAGATGAAATATCACAGCAGTCATCCTACTGCAAAGCGGATAACTGAGGCCTTGGCATCCTGGGTGGTGAGAAACGTGGTTCCGGTATCCATCATTACTGCAGAGCCAACTAGAGACTTGTTGGAGGTACTGTGTCCCCGGTACCAAATACCATCTAGGTTCCATTTCTCTAGGCAGGCGATACCGAAAATGTACACAGACCTCAGAAAAAGAGTCACCAGTGTCCTAAAAAATGCAGCTGTACCCAATGTCCACTTAACCACGGACATGTGGACAAGTGGAGCAGGGCAGGGTCAGGACTATATGACTGTGACAGCCCACTGGGTAGATGTATGGACTCCCGCCGCAAGAACAGCAGCGGCGGCACCAGTAGCAGCATCTCGCAAACGCCAACTCTTTCCTAGGCAGGCTACGCTTTGTATCACCGCTTTCCAGAATACGCACACAGCTGAAAACCTCTTACGGCAACTGAGGAAGATCATCGCGGAATGGCTTACCCCAATTGGACTCTCCTGTGGATTTGTGGCATCGGACAACGCCAGCAATATTGTGTGTGCATTAAATCTGGGCCAATTCCAGCACGTCCCATGTTTTGCACATACCTTGAATTTGGTGGTGCAGAATTTTTTAAAAAACGACAGGGGCGTGCAAGAGATGCTGTCGGTGGCCAGAAGAATTGCGGGACACTTTCGGCGTACAGGCACCACGTACAGAAAACTGGAGCACCACCAAAAACTACTGAACCTGCCCTGCCATCATCTGAAGCAAGAAGTGGTAACGAGGTGGAATTCAACCCTCTATATGCTTCAGAGGTTGGAGGAGCAGCAAAAGGCCATTCAAGCCTATACAATTGAGCACGATATAGTAGGTGGAATGCACCTGTCTCAAGTGCAGTGGAGAATGATTTCAACGTTGTGCAAGGTTCTGATGCCCTTTGAACTTGCCACACGTGAAGTCAGTTCAGACACTGCCAGCCTGAGTCAGGTCATTCCCCTCATCAGGCTTTTGCAGAAGAAGCTGGAGGCATTGAAGAAGGAGCTAAAAGGGAGCGATTCCGCTAGGCATGTGGGACTTGTGGATGCAGCCCTTAATTCGCTTAACAAGGATTCACGGGTGGTCAATCTGTTGAAATCAGAGCACTACATTTTGGCCACCGTGCTCGATCCTAGATTTAAAGCCTACCTTGGATCTCTCTTTCCGGCAGACACAGGTCTGCTGGGGTTGAAAGACCTGCTGGTGACAAAATTGTCAAGTCAAGCGGAACGCGACCTGTCAACATCTCCTCCTTCACATTCCCCCGCAACTGGGGGTGCGAGGAAAAGGCTCAGAATTCCGAGCCCACCCGCTGGCGGTGATGCAGGGCAGTCTGGAGCGACTGCTGATGCTGACATCTGGTCCGGACTGAAGGACCTGACAACGATTACGGACATGTCGTCTACTGTCACTGCATATGATTCTCTCAACATTGATAGAATGGTGGAGGATTATATGAGTGACCGCATCCAAGTAGGCACGTCACACAGTCCGTACTTATACTGGCAGGAAAAAGAGGCAATTTGGAGGCCCTTGCACAAACTGGCTTTATTCTACCTAAGTTGCCCTCCCACAAGTGTGTACTCCGAAAGAGTGTTTAGTGCCGCCGCTCACCTTGTCAGCAATCGGCGTACGAGGTTACATCCAGAAAATGTGGAGAAGATGATGTTCATTAAAATGAATTATAATCAATTCCTCCGCGGAGACATTGACCAGCAGCAATTGCCTCCACAAAGTACACAGGGAGCTGAGATGGTGGATTCCAGTGGGGACGAATTGATAATCTGTGAGGAGGGGGATGTACACGGTGATATATCGGAGGGTGAAGATGAGGTGGACATCTTGCCTCTGTAGAGCCAGTTTGTGCAAGGAGAGATTAATTGCTTCTTTTTTGGGGGGGGTCCAAACCAACCCGTCATATCAGTCACAGTCGTGTGGCAGACCCTGTCACTGAAATGATGGGTTGGTTAAAGTGTGCATGTCCTGTTTTGTTTATACAACATAAGGGTGGGTGGGAGGGCCCAAGGACAATTCCATCTTGCACCTCTTTTTTCTTTTCTTTTTCTTTGCATCATGTGCTGATTGGGGAGGGTTTTTTGGAAGGGACATCCTGCGTGACACTGCAGTGCCACTCCTAGATGGGCCCGGTGTTTGTGTCGGCCACTAGGGTCGCTAATCTTACTCACACAGTCAGCTACCTCATTGCGCCTCTTTTTTTCTTTGCGTCATGTGCTGTTTGGGGAGGGTTTTTTGGAAGGGACATCCTGCGTGACACTGCAGTGCCACTCCTAGATGGGCCCGGTGTTTGTGTCGGCCATTAGGGTCGCTAATCTTACTCACACAGCTACCTCATTGCGCCTCTTTTTTTCTTTGCGTCATGTGCTGTTTGGGGAGGGTTTTTTGGAAGGGCCATCCTGCGTGACACTGCAGTGCCACTCCTAGATGGGCCCGGTGTTTGTGTCGGCCACTAGGGTCGCTAATCTTACTCACACAGCTACCTCATTGCGCCTCTTTTTTTCTTTGCGTCATGTGCTGTTTGGGGAGGGTTTTTTGGAAGGGACATCCTGCGTGACACTGCAGTGCCACTCCTAGATGGGCCCGGTGTTTGTGTCGGCCACTAGGGTCGCTTATCTTACTCACACAGCGACCTCGGTGCAAATTTTAGGACTAAAAATAATATTGTGAGGTGTGAGGTATATTTCAGAATAGACTGAAAATGAGTGTAAATTATGGTTTTTGAGGTTAATAATACTTTGGGATCAAAATGACCCCCAAATTCTATGATTTAAGCTGTTTTTTAGTGTTTTTTGAAAAAAACACCCGAATCCAAAACACACCCGAATCCGACAAAAAAAATTCGGTGAGGTTTTGCCAAAACGCGTTCGAACCCAAAACACGGCCGCGGAACCGAACCCAAAACCAAAACCAAAACCCGAAAAATTTCAGGCGCTCATCTCTATATGATAGGACAGCCCTCTGACGGACACAGCAGAGTACAGCACAGCATGACACCGGAGTGTAGCAAATTGTGCCAATCACTGTGGGGTGAGACTTATATGCAATCCAGAACCCGCAAGAATCCAATGCCAGGATTGGTGACGTTATACCTTGTTTTAGGATCAGAGTCAGGCGGGAAGATCCGAACCCTGACTCGGATCCCCTCCAATTTGTTATGTTCGGGTGGATCCGGTTCCCAGAGAACCAGACCCGCTCATCTCTGTATGATAGATCACATACAGTAACACCAGTGTAAATGCATGCTATCATGGAAACATGTATAATAGGCCACATAACACATGTGTAAATGCATGTTACCATGGGACCATGTATGAGAGGTCACACAACAACTGAGTAAAGGCATGTTATCATGGGAACATGTATAGAAGGTCACAGAACACTTGGGTATAGGCATGTTATCATGGGAACATGTATAGGAGGTCACAAAACACCTGAATAAGGCATGTTATCATCGGAACATGCATAAAATGTCAAAGAACACCTGAGTTAAGGCATATTATCATGGGAATACTGTAGGTATTGTAGAACACAGGACAACTAAGCGGTTGCAGTTATGTGACCGGCGGAAGACATATCATGATCATAGGTATAATATGTCACAGAACATTGGAGTACATGCATATTACCATGGAACTAAGTATAAGAGGCCACATACCACCTGAGTAATTGCATTTTCAAATTGGGAATAGGTATAATAGACCACAGAACACCTAAGTAAAAGGCATATTATCATCACATGACACCGGAGTAAAGGCAGGTTATCACAAGAATAGGTGTCACATAGAGATGTGCGGGTTCGGGTCTCAGAGAACCGAACCCTACCGAACTTTGCCTTCCGAGCCCGGATCCGAGTCAGGCTCGGGTTTTCCCGCCTGACTCGGAAACCCGAACGCGGCAAAACGTCATCATCCCGCTGTCGGATTCTTGCGGGATTTGGATTCCATATAAGGAGCCGCGCGTCGCGGCCATTTTCACTCCAGTCTCGGAGAGTGCATAGAGAGGACGTGTCCTCAGTGTTCAGTGTCTGTGTGGGGGCGGGAAAGTGGGGTAGCAAGTGTTGTGCTGCTCAGTTCCTTCCAGTGTAGTCACTCAGTGTATTGTGCTGCATCAAGTCCAGCCAGTCACAGTGTTGGTGTTCTCTGAAGCCATATAGCCAGTGTAGCTGTATAAAGTGGTGCTGTGTTGTGCAGACCAGTCCAGTGTAGTCAGTGTATTGTGCTGCATCAGTCCAGCCAGTCACAGTGTTGGTGTTCTCTGCTTCCATATATCCAGTGTAGCTGTATAAAGTGGTGCTCTGTTGTGCAGACCAGTGGTAGTGTCCTGTCTCATCAGAATTCCAGTGACGCTATACGCTGCTGCTATATGTCCACTGCTGCAGTATAACAATTATAACAACAACCTGTTGTGCTGCATCAGACCAGTGGTAGTGTCCTGTCTCATCAGTAATTCCAGTGATGATATACGCTGCTGCTATATGTCCACTGCTGCAGTATAATAATTATAACAACAACCTGTTGTGCTGCATCAGACCAGTGGTAGTATCCTGTCTCATCAGTCATTCCAGTTATTCCTGTGCCGCATATTGTCTCATATAACGCCCCAAAAATTATGGAGAATAAAAATTTTGAGTATAAAATAAGGAAAGATCAAGAAGAACCACTTCCTCCTAGTGCTGAAGCTGCTGCCACTAGCCATGACATAGACGATGAAATGCCATCAACGTCGTCTGTCAAGGCCGATGCCCAATGTGATAGTAGAGGGCATGTAAAATCCAAAAAGCCAAAGTTCAGTAAAAAGAACCAAAAAAAAGAAATTTAAATCGTCTAAGGAGAAACGTAAACTTGCCAATATGCCATTTACGACACGGAGTGGCAAGGAATGGCTGAGGCCCTGGCCTATGTTCATGGCTAGTGGTTCAGCTTCACATGACGATGGAAGCCCTCATCCTCCTGCTAGAAAAATTAAAAGAGTTAAGCTGGAAAGAGCACATAAAAGAACTGTGCGCTCTGAGATGGTATCACAAATCCCCAAGGAGAGTCCAAGTGTGTCGGCGGTTGCGATGCCTGACCTTCCCAACACTGGACGGGAAGAGGTGGCTCCTTCCACCATTTGCACGCCCCCTGCAAGCGCTGGAAGGAGCACCCACAGTCCTGTTCCTGATAATCAAATTGAAGATGTCACTGTTGAAGTACACCAGGATGAGGATATGGGTGTTGCTGGCGCTGAGGAGGAAGTTGACGATGAGGATTCTGATGGAGACGTGGTTTGTTTAAGTCAGGCACTGGGGGAGACACCTGTTGTCCTTGGGACGAAGAAGCCCATTTTGATGCCTGGGCAAACTACCAAAAAAGCCACCTCTTCGGTGTGGAATTATTTCTCCACAAATCCGTACAACAGGTGTCAAGCCATCTGTTGCCTCTGTCAATCTGTAATAAGTAGGGGTAAGGATGTTAACCACCTAGGAACATCCTCCCTTATATGTCACCTGCTGCGCATTCATCAGAAGTCAGTGTCAAGTTGTGAAACTTTGGGTAAGAGCGTAAGTCGTCCACTGACACCTAAATCCCTTCTTCCTCCTGTACCCAAGCTCCTGCAAGCCACACCACCAACTCCATCAACGTCAACTTCCTCCTCAGTCAGGAACGTCCGTAGTCCTGCAGGCTATGTCACTGTCAAGACTGAGGAGTCCTCTCCTAACCGGGATTCCTCCAGAGGATCCTGGAGTGGTACGCCTGCTGTTGCTGCCGCTGCTGTAGTTGCTGCTGGGAGTCGATCGTCATCCCAGAGGGGAAGTCGGAAGACCACTTGTACTACTTCCAGTAAGCAATTGACTGTCCAACAGTCCTTTGTGAGGAAGATGAAATATGACAGCAGTCATCCTTTTGCAAAGCGGATAACTGAGGCCTTGACAGCTATGTTGGTGATAGAGGTGCGCCCGGTATCCACCATTAGTTCAGTGGCACTTAGAGATTTGATGGAGATAGTGTGTCCCCGGTATCAAATCCCATATAGGTTCCACTTCTCTAGGCAGGCGATACCGAGAATGTACACAGACGTCAGAAAAAGAGTCACCAGTGTCCTACAAAATGCGATGGTATCCAGTGTCCACTTAACCATGAACATGTGGACAAGTGGAACAGGGCAGACTAAGAACTATATGACTAACAGCGCACTGGGTAGCTGTATGGCCTCCCGCAGCAACAACAGCAGCGGCACCAGTAGCATCATCTTGCAAACGCCAACTCGTTCCCAGGCAGGCTAAGCTATGTATCACCGCTTTCCATAAGAGGCACACAGCTGACAGCCTCTTACAGAAACTGAGGAACATCATCGCAGAATGGCTTACCCCAATTGGACTCTCCTGGGGATTTCTGATATCGGACAACGCCACCAATATTGTGCGTGCATTACATCTGGGCAAATTCCAGCATGTCCCATGTGTTGCACATACAATTAATTTGGTGGTGCAAATTTTTTTTAAAAATGACAGGGGTGTGCAGGAGATGCTGTCGGTGGCCCAAAAAATTGTGGGCAACTTTCGGCATTCTGTCACTGCGTGCCGAAGACTGGAGCGCCAGCAAACACTCCTGAACCTGCCCCGCCATCAACTGAAGCAAGAGGTGGTAACGAGGTGAAATTCAACCCTCTATATGCTTCAGAGGATGGAGGAGCAGCAAAAGGCCATTCAAGCCTATACACCCACCTACGATATAGACAAAGGAGGGGTAATGCACCTGACTCAGGCACAGTGGAGAATGATTTCCGTCTTGTGCAAGGTTCTCCAACCCTTCGAACTTGCCACACGTGAAGTCAGTTCAGACACTGCCAGCTTGAGTCAGGTCATTCCCCTCATCAGGCTTTTGCAGAAGCAGCTGGATAAATTGAAGGAGGAGCTAAGACGGAGCAATTCCGCAAAGTATGTGGGACTTGTGGATGAAGCCCTTCATTCGCTTTGCCAGGATTCAAGGGTGGTCAATCTGTTGAAATCAGAGCACTACATTTTGGCCACCGTGCTCGATCCTAGGTTTAAAGCCTCCGTTGTATCTCTCTTTCCAGCAGACACAAGTGTGCAGAGGTACAAAGACCTGCTGGTTAGTAAATTATCAACTCAAGCGGAACGTGACCCGACAACAGCTCCTCCTTCAATTTCTCCCACCACTGGGGCTGCAAGGAAAAGGATAACATTTCCTAGCCCACCCGCTGGAAGTGATGCAGGGAAGTCAGGAGCGAAAGCTGACATCTGGTCCGGACTGAAGGACCTGCCAACGATTACTGACATGTCTACTGTCACTGCATATGATTCTGTCACCATTGAAAGAATGGTGGAGGATTATATGAGTGTCAGCATCCAAGTAGGCATGTCAGACAGTCCGTACGTATACTGGCAGGAAAAAGAGGCAATTTGGAGGCCCTTGCACAAACTGGCTTTATTTTACCTAAGTTGCCCCCCCTCCAGTGTGTACTCCGAAAGAGTGTTTAGTGCAGCCGGTAACCTTGTCAGCGATCGGTGTAGGAGGTTACTTCCACTAAATGTGGAGAAGATGATGTTCATCAAAAGGAATTATAAATTTCTCCGGGAAGACCTTTACCAGCAATTGCCTCCAGAAAGTACACAGGGACCTGTGATGGTGGATTCCAGTGGGGACGAATTAATACTCATTGAGGAGGATGTACACAGTGAAAGGGGTGAGGAATCGGAGGATGATGATGAGGTCGACATCTTGCCTCTGTAGAGCCAGTTTGTGCAAGGAGAGATTGATTACTTCTTTTTTGGTGGGGGCCCAAACAAACCAGTCATTTCAGCCACAGTTGTGTGGCAGACCCTGTCGCTGAAATAATTGGTTTGCTAAAGTGTGCATGTCCTGTTTATACAACATAAGGGTGGGTGGGGGGCCCAAGGACAATTCCATCTTGCACCTCTTTTTCTTCTTTGCATCATGTGCTGTTTGGGGACTAGTTTTTTTAAGTGCCATCCTGTCTGTAACTGCAGTGCCACTCCTAGATGGGCCAGGTGTTTGTGCCGCACACTTGTGTCTCTTAGCTTGGCCATCCAGCTACCTAATTGCACCTCTTTTTCTTCTTTGCATCATGTGCTGTTTAGGGACTAGTTTTTGAATAGTGCCATCCTGTCTGTAACTGCAGTGCCACTCCTAGATGGGCCAGGTGTTTGCCACACACTTGTGTAGCTTAGCTTAGTCATACAGCCACCTTGGTGCAACTTTTAGACCTAAAAACAATATTGTGAGATGTGAGGTGTTCAGAATAGAGTGGAAATGAGTGGAAATTATTGTTATTGAGGTTAATAATACCATAGGAGCAAAATTACCCCCAAATTCTGTAATTTTAGCTGTTTTAATGTTTTTTTCAAAACTCATCCAGATCCAAAACCAAAACACGAAAGGGTGGTTTTGAAAAAACCAAGCCAAAACCAAAACACGAAAGTGGAATTAGAACCAAAACCAAAACACAAAACACGAAAAGTGCCCGCCACACATCTCTAGGTCACAGAACTCTTGAGTTAAGACATTGGGGGTAATTCTGAGTTGATCGCAGCAGCAAGTTTGTTAGCAATTGGGCAAAACCATGTGCACTGCAGGGGGGGGGGGGGGGGGGGGGCAGATGTCAGGGACGTGCAGTCAGGGGAGGCAGTGCCTCCCCTGTCAGTAATGATTAAAATAATACTAAGAAGATACTTATGACACATATTCTGTGTCATAAGTATCTTCTTTAGCCTTTATATTATTTTAATCATTATTATCATTATTATCTTTCTAAAAAAAACAGTTTTAAAAGGGTTTTGGGGGCACCGCTCTCGGTGCCTCCCGCTGTTAGTGTAAAATGGCCAAAAGCGGGGGGCGGGGCCAAGTATTGGGCAGAAAAAAACCATTGAAAAAAGGTCTGTAAGCGGCACTAGTATAAGTGCCGCTTTGACAGGGGCGTGCTTTCAGCCCAAATGAAAGCACGCCCCTGTCACCTAGTCAGGTTGCAGAATGGTTAGTTGTCGGATCGGGGAAGGGAGCACCAAAGAACATGCCGCCTGTAACTGTCACCTAGTAAATATGTGGCCGTCCCCGCCCGCCCGTTCACCAGCCCATCCCGCAGCCTATCCCCCTGCACAGTGGCTGACCTGGTAGAGGCAGTCGCGTCGGAACGGTGGGGCAAGGGGGCACCATGCCCCCCCCAAAAAAAAAATATGACAGAGGCGCAGGTGGGTAGGGGGGGCGTTTACCTCCGATAACCGCGGGGACTTAAACAGTCTGCTGCTGTAGGGTGCTATGCTGTGCGCTGTCCAAGCCGGCTATTCTTCACAGATGTATTACTGGGAGGAGGCGGGGATGTTCCAGCAGGCTCAGCATGGCCACGCCTCCTCCCAGCAATGCATCACAGTGAAGAAGAGCCGGCTTGGACAGCGCACAGCATAGCACCCTGCGGCTGTGCAGCAGCAGACTGTTTAAACTAAGTCCCGCTTGTATCGGAGGTAAGCGCTCTCCCCCACACTGTTGATAGGGATTGGGGGGAGGGCCAATATCTATGTTTCCCTGCGCCCCCCCCCCCCCCAACCTCAAAACATTCTGGTGCCCCTCAGTAGAGGGGGGTGCTGCCAGACGAGGGAAGTGTATGCAGGGACAGTTCCCTGTGCACTTCCACCTCACCCTCCCTGTGACACCGCCGTCACTGCCCCTCTCTGGCATACTTCGCCAGACACCAATACGAATGCAGTCTGGCCAGAGGGGGAGGGGGGCGAAGAGGAAGGGCCACAATCCCCTCTCCTCTCCTCTCACTCTTCACTCTTCCTCCAACCACAGATTCCTGTTCAGGGCTTCAGGCTGCTCTTTGCCACTGGGGATCTGACGTCACAAAGTAGGAGCCAAGCTGCAGTTCTAGGGACGGGACCAGGTAAGTAAATAGCACTATAAAATAAATGTCATTCACTGCCTATCCCCAATACCCTTTACTTCTTTCTGTCACACTCTCACCCACTGCAATTGCTGTCACCCTCTCCCTGGCGTCACTCCCTGTCACTCGCTGCTGACACCCTCTCCCTGGCATCACCCTCTGTCACCCGCTGCTGTCACCCTCTCCCTGGCGTCAATCCCTGTCACCCGCTGCTGTCTCCCTGGCGTCACCCTCTGTTACCCGCTGCTGTCACCCTCTCCCTGGCATCACTCCCTGTTACCCGCTGCTGTCACCCTCTCCCTGGCATCACCCTCTGTCACCCGCTGCTGTCACCCTCTCCTGGCGTCAGTCCCTGTCACCCGCTGCTGTCACCCTCTCCCTGGCGTCACTCCCTGTCACCCGCTGCTGTCACTCTCTCTCTGGCTTCACCCTCTGTCACCCGCTGTGTCGCCCTCTCCCTGGCGTGTTGTGGTGAAGGGCTTTGTGTGCGCGTGTGTGTTTTTTTTAGGTAGAATACATTACCATGAATGTGCTCCGTATCTTATAAGATGCACCGAGGAAATAAAGTGGGCTTATTACCCTATGGGTAAGACAATAATCAATGGTTTATATAACATCTCAGCAATTTGTAGATAATCTGTTGCTAGCAGCAAAGCATAATATCTCTGCACATTGCAAATGGAAAACATCATATTATTTGTACAGATGAGTGGGTTCGGTTCGCCGAGATCCGAACCCCCCCGAACTTCACGTGGTTTACACGGGTCCGAGGCAGCCTCAGATCTTCCCGCCTTGCTCGGTTAACCCGAACGAGGCCGAACGTCATCATCCCGCTGTCGGATTTTCGCCAGATTCGTATTCCATATAAAGAACCGCGCATCGCCGCCATTTTCATTCGTGTATTGTAGATTGAGCGGAGAGGACGTGGCTGGGTTCTCTGCCTGAAAAGCTCAATATCTGTGCTCAGTGTGCTGCATTGTGGTGACCACCAGTACATAGTAGTACAGTACAGTTGGCCATTGCTGTATCTTGCAGCTCCGTGTCAGACTTAGTTCTAGTATCCTGATCCATGCTCAATATCTGCTTCATTGTTGTGACCAGTATATAGTAGTACAGTGCTGCATTGTGGTGACCACCAGTATATAGTAGTATAGTACAGTAGGCCATTGCTGTATCTTGCTGCTCTGTGTCACTTCTAGTATCCTGATCAGAGCTCAATATCTTTGCTGCATTGCTGTGACCACAAGTATATAGTAGTACAGTGCTGCATTGTGGTGACCACCAGTATATAGTAGTACAGTACAGTAGGCCATTGCTGTATCTTGCAGCTCCGTGTCAGACTCAGCTCTAGTCTCCTGATCAGTGCTCAATATCTGTGCTGCATTGTGGTGACCACCAGTATATAGTAGCACAGTACAGTAGGCCATTGCTGTATCTTGCAGCTCCGTGTCAGACTCAGTTCTAGTATCCTGATCAGTGCTCAATATCTGTGCTGCATTGTTGTGACCAGTATATAGTAGTACAGTGCTGCATTGTGGTGACCACCAGTATATAGTAGTACAGTACAGTAGGCCATTGCTGTATCTTGTTGCTCTGTGTCACTTCTATTATCCTGGTCAGTGCTCAATATCTGTGCTGCATTGTTGTGACCACCAGTATATAGTAGTACAGTGCTGCATTGCGGTGACCACCAGTATATAATGGTACAGTATAGTAGGCCATTGCTGTATCTTGCAGTTCCGTGTCAGACTCAGTTCTAGTATCCTGATCAGTGCTCAATATCTGTGCTGCATTGTTGTGACCAGTATATAGTAGTACAGTGCTGCATTGTGGTGACCACCAGTATATAGTAGTACAGTACAGTAGGCCATTGCTGTATCTTGCTGCTCTGTGTCACTTCTAGTATCCTGATCAGTGCTCAATATCTGTGCTGCATTGTGGTGACCACCAGTATATAGTAGTACAGTGCTGCATTGTGGTGACCAACAGTATATAGTAGTACAGTACAGTAGGCCATTGCTGTATCTTGCAGCTCCATGTCAGACTCAGTTCTAGTATCCTGATCAGTGCTCAATATCTGTGCTGCATTGTTGTGACCAGTATATAGTAGTACAGTGCTGCATTGTGGTGACCACCAGTATATAGTAGTACAGTACAGTAGGCCATTGCTGTATCTTGCTGCTCTCTGTCACTTCTAGTATCCTGATCAGAGCTCAATATCTTTGCTGCATTGTTGTGACCACCAGTATATAGTAGTACAGTGCGGCATTGTGGTGACCACCAGTATATAGTAGTACAGTACAGTAGGCCATTGCTGTATCTTGCAGCTCCGTGTCAGACTCAGCTCTAGTATCCTGATCAGTGCTCAATATCTGTGCTGGATTGTGGTGACCACCAGTATATAGTAGTAGTGCTGCATTGTGGTGACCACCAGTATATAGTAGTACAGTACAGTAGGTCATTGCTGTATCTTGCAGCTCCGTGTCAGACTCAGTTCTAGTATCCTGATCAGTGCTCAATATCTGTGCTGCATTGTTGTGACCAGTATATAGTAGTACAGTGCTGCATTGTGGTGACCACCAGTATATAGTAGTACAGTACAGTAGGCCATTGCTGTATCTTGCTGCTCTGTGTCACTTCTAGTATCCTGATCAGTGCTCAATATCTGTGCTGCATTGTGGTGACCACCAGTACACAATAGTACAGTGCTGCATTGTGGTGACCACCAGTATATAGTAGTATAGTACAGTAGGCCATTGCTGTATCTTGCTGCTCTGTGTCACTTCTAGTATCCCGATCAGTGCTCAATATCTGTGCTGCATTGTGGTGACCACCAGTATATAGTAGTACAGTGCTGCATTGTGGTGACCACCAGTATATAGTAGTACAGTACAATAGACCATTGCTGTATCTTGCTGCTCTGTGTCACTTCTAGTATCCTGATCAGTGCTCAATATCTGTGCTTCTTTGTTGTGACCCAGTATATAGTAGTACAGTGCTGCATTGTGGTGACCACCAGTATATAGTAGTACAGTACAGTAGGCCATTGCTGTATCTTGCAGCTCCGTGTCAGACTCAGTTCTAGTATCCTGATCAGTGCTCAATATCTGCTGCATTGTTGCGACCACCAGTATATAGTAGTACAGTGCTGCATTGTGGTGACCACCAGTATATAGTAGTACAATACAGTAGGCCATTGCTGTATCTTGCTGCTCTGTGTCACTTCTAGTATCCTGATCAGTGCTCAATATCTGTGCTGCATTGTTGTGACCAGTATATAGTAGTACAGTGCTGCATTGTGGTGACCACCAGTATATAGTAGTACAGAACAGTAGGCCATTGCTGTATCTTG